>NW_026088448.1:0-323611 GCF_022605725.1 Anthonomus grandis grandis | reverse complement strand
ACACATCTCGTGAGAGTGTATCTCGATTAGTAAAAGAGCTACGACTTTGGGAATAGTCTCGTTCGATTGAGAACGTCGAAACTAAGACAAAACCGTTGAATTTTTAAAGCTAGTACTTATAGAAGCCGAGATATAGACTTCCAAACTTTTGGTTTTTGGTGCACATATATGGAAACCAAATATTTGTATCTTGGTTAGTAAAAGAGCTTCGACTTTAGGAATAGTCTCGTTGGATTCAGAACGTCAAAACTAAGATAAAACCGTTGGATTTTTAAAGCTAGTACATATAGAAGCCGAGATATAGACTTCCAAACTTTTGGTTTTTGGTGCACATATATGGAAACCAAAAGTTTGTATCTCGGTTAGTAAAAAAGCTACGACTTTAAGAATAGTCTCGTTGGATTCAGAACAACGAAACTAAGACAAACCCGTTGGATTTTTAAAGCTAGTACTTATAGAAGCCGAGATACAGACTTCCAACCTTTGGGTTTTTGGTGCACATATATGGAAACCAAAAGTTTGTATCTCGGTTAGTAAAAGAGCTACGACTTTGGGAATAGTCTCGTTGGATTCAGAACGTCGAAACTAAGACAAAACCGTTATATTTTTAAAGCTAGTACTTATAGAAGCCGAGATATAGACTTCCAAACTTTTGGTTTTTGGTGCACATATATGGAAACCAAAAGTTTGTATCTCGGTTAGTAAAAGAGCTACGATTTTGGGAATAGTTTCGTTGGATTCAGAACGTCGAAACTAAGACAAAACCGTTGGATTTTTAAAGCTAGTACTTATAGAAGCCGAGATATAGTCTTCCAAACTTTTGGTTTTTGGTGCACATATATGGAAACCAAAAGTTTGTATCTCGGTTAGTAAAAGAGCTACGACTTTGGGAATAGTCTCGTTGGATTCAGAACGTCGAAACTAAGACAAAACTGTTGGATTTTTAAAGCTAGTACTTATAGAAGCCGAGATATAGACTTCCAAATTTTGGTTTTTGGTGCACATATATGGAAACCAAAAACTTGTATCTTGGTTAGTAAAAGAGCTTCGACTTTGGGAATAGTCTCGTTGGACTCAGAACGTCGAAACTAAGACAAAACCGTTGAATTTTTAAAGCTAGTACTTATAGAAGCCGAGATACAGACTTCCAACCTTTGGGTTTTTGGTGCACATATATGGAAACCAAAAATTTGTATCTCGGTTAGTAAAAGAGCTACGACTTTGGGAATAGTCTCGTTCAATTCAGAACGTCGAAACTTAGACAAAACCGTTGAATTTTTAAAGCTAGTACTTATAGAAGCCGAGATACAGACTTCCAACCTTTGGGTTTTTGGTGCACATATATGGAAACCAAAAATTTGTATCTCGGTTAGTAAAAGAGCTACGACTTTGAAAATAGTCTCGTTGGATTCAGAACGTCGAAACTAAGATAAAACCGTTGGATTTTTAAAGCTAATACTTATAGAAGCCGAGATATAGACTTCCAAACTTTTGGTTTTTGGTGCACATATATGGAAACCAAAAGTTTGTATCTCGGTTAGTAAAAGAGCTACGACTTTGGGAATAGTCTCGTTGGATTCAGAACAACGAAACTAAGACAAACCCGTTGGATTTTTAAAGCTAGTACTTATAGAAGCCGAGATACAGACTTCCAACCTTTGGGTTTTTGGTGCACATATATGGAAACCAAAAGTTTGTATCTCGGTTAGTAAAAGAGCTACGACTTTGGGAATAGTCTCGTTGGATTCAGAACGTCGAAACTAAGACAAAACCGTTGGATTTTTAAAGCTAGTACTTATAGAAGCCGAGATATAGACTACCAAACTTTTGGTTTTTGGTGCACATATATGGAAACCAAAAGTTTGTATCTCAATTAGTAAAAGAGCTACGACTTTGGGAATAGTCTCGTTCGATTCAGAACGTCGAAACTAAGACAAAACCGTTGAATTTTTAAAGCTAGTACTTATAGAAGCCGAGATATAGACTTCCAAACTTTTGGTTTTTGGTGCACATATATGAAAACCAAAAGTTTGTATCTCGGTTAGTAAAAGAGCTACGACTTTGGGAATAGTCTCGTTGGATTCAGAACAACGAAACTAAGACAAAACCGTTAAATTTTTAAAGCTAGTACTTATAGAAGCCGAGATACAGACTTCCAACCTTTGGGTTTTTGGTGCACATATATGGAAACCAAAAGTTTGTATCTCGGTTAGTAAAAGAGCTACGACTTTGGGAATAGTCTCGTTGGATTCAGAACGTCAAAACTAAGACAAAACCGTTGGATTTTTAAAGCTAGTACTTATAGAAGCCGAGATACAGACTTCCAACCTTTGGGTTTTTGGTGCACACATATGGAAACCAAAAGTTTGTATCTCGGTTAGTAAAAAAGCTACAACTTTAAGAATAGTCTCGTTGGATTCAGAACAACGAAACTAAGACAAACCCGTTGGATTTTTAAAGCTAGTACTTATAGAAGCCGAGATACAGACTTCCAACCTTTGGGTTTTTGGTGCACATATATGGAAACCAAAAGTTTGTATCTCGGTTAGTAAAAGAGGTACGACTTTTAAAATAGTCTCGTTGCATTCAGAACGTCGAAACTAAGACAAAACCGTTGGATTTTTAAAGCTAGTACTTATAGAAGCCGAGATATAGACTTCCAAACTTTTGGTTTTTGGTGCACATATATGGAAACCAAAAGTTTGTATCTCGGTTAGTAAAAGAGCTACGACTTTGGGAATAGTCTCGTTGGATTCGGAACGTCGAAACTAAGACAAAACCGTTGGACTTTTAAAGCTAGTACTTATAGAAGCCGAGATATACACTTCCAAACTTTTGGTTTTTGGTGCACATATATGGAAACCAAAAGTTTGTATCTCGGTTAGTAAAAGAGCTACGACTTTGGGAATAGTCTTGTTGGATTCAGAACGTCGAAACTAAGACAAAACCGTTGGATTTTTAAAGCTAGTACTTATAGAAGCCGAGATATAGACTTCCAAACTTTTGGTTTTTGGTGCACATATATGGAAACCAAAAATTTGTATCTTAGTTAGTAAAAGAGCTTCGACTTTGGGAATAGTCTCGTTGGATTCAGAACGTCGAAACTAAGACAAAACCGTTGAATTTTTAAAGCTAGTACTTATAGAAGCCGAGATACAGACTTCCAACCTTTGGGTTTTTGGTGCACATATATGGAAACCAAAAATTTATATCTCGGTTAGTAAAAGAGCTACGACTTTGGGAATAGTCTCGTTGGATTCAGAACGTCGAAACTAAGACAAAACCGTTGGATTTTTAATGCTAGTACTTATAGAAGCCGAGATATAGACTTCCAAACTTTTGGTTTTTGGTGCACATATATGGAAACCAAAAGTTTGTATCTCGGTTAGTAAAAGAGCTACGACTTTGGGAATAGTCTCGTTGGATTCAGAACAACGAAACTAAGACAAACCCGTTGGATTTTTAAAGCTAGTACTTATAGAAGCCGAGATACAGACTTCCAACCTTTGGGTTTTTGGTGCACATATATGGAAACCAAATATTTGTATCTTGGTTAGTAAAAGAGCTTCGACTTTGGGAATAGTCTCATTGGATTCAGAACAACGAAACTAAGACAAAAACCGTTGGATTTTTAAAGCTAGTACTTATAGAAGCCGAGATATAGACTTCCAAACTTTTGGTTTTTGGTGCACATATATGGAAACCAAAAGTTTGTATCTCGGTTAGTAAAAGAGCTACGATTTTGGGAATAGTCTCGTTGGATTCAGAACAACGAAACTAAGACAAACCCGTTGGATTTTTAAAGCTAGTACTTATAGAAGCCGAGATACAGACTTCCAACCTTTGGGTTTTTGGTGCACATATATGGAAACCAAAAGTTTGTATCTCGGTTAGTAAAAGAGCTACGACTTTAAGAATAGTCTCGTTGGATTCAGAACAACGAAACTAAGACAAACCCGTTGGATTTTTAAAGCTAGTACTTATAGAAGCCGAGATACAGACTTCCAACCTTTGGGTTTTTGGTGCACATATATGGAAACCAAAAGTTTGTATCTCGGTTAGTAAAAGAGGTACGACTTTTAAAATAGTCTCGTTGCATTCAGAACGTCGAAACTAAGACAAAACCGTTGGATTTTTAAAGCTAGTACTTATAGAAGCCGAGATATAGACTTCCAAACTTTTGGTTTTTGGTGCACATATATGGAAACCAAAAGTTTGTATCTCGGTTAGTAAAAGAGCTACGACTTTGGGAATAGTCTCGTTGGATTCAGAACGTCGAAACTAAGACAAAACCGTTGGACTTTTAAAGCTAGTACTTATAGAAGCCGAGATATACACTTCCAAACTTTTGGTTTTTGGTGCACATATATGGAAACCAAAAGTTTGTATCTCGGTTAGTAAAAGAGCTACGACTTTGGGAATAGTCTCGTTGGATTCAGAACGTCGAAACTAAGACAAAACCGTTGGATTTTTAAAGCTAGTACTTATAGAAGCCGAGATATAGACTTCCAAACTTTTGGTTTTTGGTGCACATATATGGAAACCAAAAGTTTGTATCTCGATTAGTAAAAGAGCTACGACTTTGGGAATAGTCTCGTTCGATTCAGAACGTCGAATCTAAGACAAAACCGTTGAATTTTTAAAGCTAGTACTTATAGAAGCCGAGATATAGACTTCCAAACTTTTGGTTTTTGGTGCACATATATGAAAACCAAAAGTTTGTATCTCGGTTAGTAAAAGAGCTACGACTTTGGGAATAGTCTCGTTGGATTCAGAACAACGAAACTAAGACAAAACCGTTAAATTTTTAAAGCTAGTACTTATAGAAGCCGAGATACAGACTTCCAACCTTTGGGTTTTTGGTGCACATATATGGAAACCAAAAGTTTGTATCTCGGTTAGTAAAAGAGCTACGACTTTGGGAATAGTCTCGTTGGATTCAGAACGTCAAAACTAAGACAAAACCGTTGGATTTTTAAAGCTAGTACTTATAGAAGCCGAGATACAGACTTCCAACCTTTGGGTTTTTGGTGCACATATATGGAAACCAAAAGTTTGTATCTCGGTTAGTAAAAAAGCTACGACTTTAAGAATAGTCTCGTTGGATTCAGAACAACGAAACTAAGACAAACCCGTTGGATTTTTAAAGCTAGTACTTATAGAAGCCGAGATACAGACTTCCAACCTTTGGGTTTTTGGTGCACATATATGGAAACCAAAAGTTTGTATCTCGGTTAGTAAAAGAGGTACGACTTTTAAAATAGTCTCGTTGCATTCAGAACGTCGAAACTAAGACAAAACCGTTGGATTTTTAAAGCTAGTACTTATAGAAGCCGAGATATAGACTTCCAAACTTTTGGTTTTTGGTGCACATATATGGAAACCAAAAGTTTGTATCTCGGTTAGTAAAAGAGCTACGACTTTGGGAATAGTCTCGTTGGATTCGGAACGTCGAAACTAAGACAAAACCGTTGGACTTTTAAAGCTAGTACTTATAGAAGCCGAGATATACACTTCCAAACTTTTGGTTTTTGGTGCACATATATGGAAACCAAAAGTTTGTATCTCGGTTAGTAAAAGAGCTACGACTTTGGGAATAGTCTTGTTGGATTCAGAACGTCGAAACTAAGACAAAACCGTTGGATTTTTAAAGCTAGTACTTATAGAAGCCGAGATATAGACTTCCAAACTTTTGGTTTTTGGTGCACATATATGGAAACCAAAAATTTGTATCTTAGTTAGTAAAAGAGCTTCGACTTTGGGAATAGTCTCGTTGGATTCAGAACGTCGAAACTAAGACAAAACCGTTGAATTTTTAAAGCTAGTACTTATAGAAGCCGAGATACAGACTTCCAACCTTTGGGTTTTTGGTGCACATATATGGAAACCAAAAATTTATATCTCGGTTAGTAAAAGAGCTACGACTTTGGGAATAGTCTCGTTGGATTCAGAACGTCGAAACTAAGACAAAACCGTTGGATTTTTAATGCTAGTACTTATAGAAGCCGAGATATAGACTTCCAAACTTTTGGTTTTTGGTGCACATATATGGAAACCAAAAGTTTGTATCTCGGTTAGTAAAAGAGCTACGACTTTGGGAATAGTCTCGTTGGATTTAGAACAACAAAACTAAGACAAACCCGTTGGATTTTTAAAGCTAGTACTTATAGAAGCCGAGATACAGACTTCCAACCTTTGGGTTTTTGGTGCACATATATGGAAACCAAATATTTGTATCTTGGTTAGTAAAAGAGCTTCGACTTTGGGAATAGTCTCATTGGATTCAGAACAACGAAACTAAGACAAAAACCGTTGGATTTTTAAAGCTAGTACTTATAGAAGCCGAGATATAGACTTCCAAACTTTTGGTTTTTGGTGCACATATATGGAAACCAAAAGTTTGTATCTCGGTTAGTAAAAGAGCTACGACTTTGGGAATAGTCTCGTTGGATTCAGAACAACGAAACTAAGACAAAACCGTTGGATTTTTAAAGCTAGTACTTATAGAAGCCGAGATATAGACTTCCAAACTTTTGGTTTTTGGTGCACATATATGGAAACCAAAAGTTTGTATCTCGGTTAGTAAAAGAGCTACGATTTTGGGAATAGTCTCGTTGGATTCAGAACAACGAAACTAAGACAAACCCGTTGGATTTTTAAAGCTAGTACTTATAGAAGCCGAGATACAGACTTCCAACCTTTGGGTTTTTGGTGCACATATATGGAAACCAAAAGTTTGTATCTCGGTTAGTAAAAGAGCTACGACTTTAAGAATAGTCTCGTTGGATTCAGAACAACGAAACTAAGACAAACCCGTTGGATTTTTAAAGCTAGTACTTATAGAAGCCGAGATACAGACTTCCAACCTTTGGGTTTTTGGTGCACATATATGGAAACCAAAAGTTTGTATCTCGGTTAGTAAAAGAGGTACGACTTTTAAAATAGTCTCGTTGCATTCAGAACGTCGAAACTAAGACAAAACCGTTGGATTTTTAAAGCTAGTACTTATAGAAGCCGAGATATAGACTTCCAAACTTTTGGTTTTTGGTGCACATATATGGAAACCAAAAGTTTGTATCTCGGTTAGTAAAAGAGCTACGACTTTGGGAATAGTCTCGTTCGATTCAGAACGTCGAAACTAAGACAAAACCGTTGAATTTTTAAAGCTAGTACTTATAGAAGCCGAGATATAGACTTCCAAACTTTTGGTTTTTGGTGCACATATATGAAAACCAAAAGTTTGTATCTCGGTTAGTAAAAGAGCTACGACTTTGGGAATAGTCTCGTTGGATTCAGAACAACGAAACTAAGACAAAACCGTTAAATTTTTAAAGCTAGTACTTATAGAAGCCGAGATACAGACTTCCAACCTTTGGGTTTTTGGTGCACATATATGGAAACCAAAAGTTTGTATCTCGGTTAGTAAAAGAGCTACGACTTTGGGAATAGTCTCGTTGGATTCAGAACGTCAAAACTAAGACAAAACCGTTGGATTTTTAAAGCTAGTACTTATAGAAGCCGAGATACAGACTTCCAACCTTTGGGTTTTTGGTGCACATATATGGAAACCAAAAGTTTGTATCTCGGTTAGTAAAAAAGCTACGACTTTAAGAATAGTCTCGTTGGATTCAGAACAACAAAACTAAGACAAACCCGTTGGATTTTTAAAGCTAGTACTTATAGAAGCCGAGATACAGACTTCCAACCTTTGGGTTTTTGGTGCACATATATGGAAACCAAAAGTTTGTATCTCGGTTAGTAAAAGAGGTACGACTTTTAAAATAGTCTCGTTGCATTCAGAACGTCGAAACTAAGACAAAACCGTTGGATTTTTAAAGCTAGTACTTATAGAAGCCGAGATATAGACTTCCAAACTTTTGGTTTTTGGTGCACATATATGGAAACCAAAAGTTTGTATCTCGGTTAGTAAAAGAGCTACGACTTTGGGAATAGTCTCGTTGGATTCAGAACGTCGAAACTAAGACAAAACCGTTGGACTTTTAAAGCTAGTACTTATAGAAGCCGAGATATACACTTCCAAACTTTTGGTTTTTGGTGCACATATATGGAAACCAAAAGTTTGTATCTCGGTTAGTAAAAGAGCTACGACTTTGGGAATAGTCTCGTTGGATTCAGAACGTCGAAACTAAGACAAAACCGTTGGATTTTTAAAGCTAGTACTTATAGAAGCCGAGATATAGACTTCCAAACTTTTGGTTTTTGGTGCACATATATGGAAACCAAAAGTTTGTATCTCGATTAGTAAAAGAGCTACGACTTTGGGAATAGTCTCGTTCGATTCAGAACGTCGAATCTAAGACAAAACCGTTGAATTTTTAAAGCTAGTACTTATAGAAGCCGAGATATAGACTTCCAAACTTTTGGTTTTTGGTGCACATATATGAAAACCAAAAGTTTGTATCTCGGTTAGTAAAAGAGCTACGACTTTGGGAATAGTCTCGTTGGATTCAGAACAACGAAACTAAGACAAAACCGTTAAATTTTTAAAGCTAGTACTTATAGAAGCCGAGATACAGACTTCCAACCTTTGGGTTTTTGGTGCACATATATGGAAACCAAAAGTTTGTATCTCGGTTAGTAAAAGAGCTACGACTTTGGGAATAGTCTCGTTGGATTCAGAACGTCAAAACTAAGACAAAACCGTTGGATTTTTAAAGCTAGTACTTATAGAAGCCGAGATACAGACTTCCAACCTTTGGGTTTTTGGTGCACATATATGGAAACCAAAAGTTTGTATCTCGGTTAGTAAAAAAGCTACGACTTTAAGAATAGTCTCGTTGGATTCAGAACAACGAAACTAAGACAAACCCGTTGGATTTTTAAAGCTAGTACTTATAGAAGCCGAGATACAGACTTCCAACCTTTGGGTTTTTGGTGCACATATATGGAAACCAAAAGTTTGTATCTCGGTTAGTAAAAGAGGTACGACTTTTAAAATAGTCTCGTTGCATTCAGAACGTCGAAACTAAGACAAAACCGTTGGATTTTTAAAGCTAGTACTTATAGAAGCCGAGATATAGACTTCCAAACTTTTGGTTTTTGGTGCACATATATGGAAACCAAAAGTTTGTATCTCGGTTAGTAAAAGAGCTACGACTTTGGGAATAGTCTCGTTGGATTCAGAACGTCGAAACTAAGACAAAACCGTTGGATTTTTAATGCTAGTACTTATAGAAGCCGAGATATAGACTTCCAAACTTTTGGTTTTTGGTGCACATATATGATAACCAAAAGTTTGTATCTCGGTTAGTAAAAGAGCTACGACTTTGGGAATAGTCTCGTTGGATTCAGAACAACGAAACTAAGACAAACCCGTTGGATTTTTAAAGCTAGTACTTATAGAAGCCGAGATACAGACTTCCAACCTTTGGGTTTTTGGTGCACATATATGGAAACCAAATATTTGTATCTTGGTTAGTAAAAGAGCTTCGACTTTGGGAATAGTCTCATTGGATTCAGAACAACGAAACTAAGACAAAAACCGTTGGATTTTTAAAGCTAGTACTTATAGAAGCCGAGATATAGACTTCCAAACTTTTGGTTTTTGGTGCACATATATGGAAACCAAAAGTTTGTATCTCGGTTAGTAAAAGAGCTACGACTTTGGGAATAGTCTCGTTGGATTCAGAACAACGAAACTAAGACAAAACCGTTGGATTTTTAAAGCTAGTACTTATAGAAGCCGAGATACAGACGTCCAACCTTTGGGTTTTTGGTGCACATATATGGAAACCAAATATTTGTATCTTGGTTAGTAAAAGAGCTTCGACTTTGGGAATAGTCTCATTGGATTCAGAACAACGAAACTAAGACAAAAACCGTTGGATTTTTAAAGCTAGTACTTATAGAAGCCGAGATATAGACTTCCAAACTTTTGGTTTTTGGTGCACATATATGGAAACCAAAAGTTTGTATCTCGGTTAGTAAAAGAGCTACGACTTTGGGAATAGTCTCGTTGGATTCAGAACAACGAAACTAAGACAAAACCGTTGGATTTTTAAAGCTAGTACTTATAGAAGCCGAGATACAGACTTCCAACCTTTGGGTTTTTGGTGCACATATATGGAAACCAAAAGTTTGTATCTCGGTTAGTAAAAAAGCTACGACTTTAAGAATAGTCTCGTTGGATTCAGAACAACGAAACTAAGACAAACCCGTTGGATTTTTAAAGCTAGTACTTATAGAAGCCGAGATACAGACTTCCAACCTTTGGGTTTTTGGTGCACATATATGGAAACCAAAAGTTTGTATCTCGGTTAGTAAAAGAGGTACGACTTTTAAAATAGTCTCGTTGCATTCAGAACGTCGAAACTAAGACAAAACCGTTGGATTTTTAAAGCTAGTACTTATAGAAGCCGAGATATAGACTTCCAAACTTTTGGTTTTTGGTGCACATATATGGAAACCAAAAGTTTGTATCTCGGTTAGTAAAAGAGCTACGACTTTGGGAATAGTCTCGTTGGATTCGGAACGTCGAAACTAAGACAAAACCGTTGGACTTTTAAAGCTAGTACTTATAGAAGCCGAGATATACACTTCCAAACTTTTGGTTTTTGGTGCACATATATGGAAACCAAAAGTTTGTATCTCGGTTAGTAAAAGAGCTACGACTTTGGGAATAGTCTTGTTGGATTCAGAACGTCGAAACTAAGACAAAACCGTTGGATTTTTAAAGCTAGTACTTATAGAAGCCGAGATATAGACTTCCAAACTTTTGGTTTTTGGTGCACATATATGGAAACCAAAAATTTGTATCTTAGTTAGTAAAAGAGCTTCGACTTTGGGAATAGTCTCGTTGGATTCAGAACGTCGAAACTAAGACAAAACCGTTGAATTTTTAAAGCTAGTACTTATAGAAGCCGAGATACAGACTTCCAACCTTTGGGTTTTTGGTGCACATATATGGAAACCAAAAATTTATATCTCGGTTAGTAAAAGAGCTACGACTTTGGGAATAGTCTCGTTGGATTCAGAACGTCGAAACTAAGACAAAACCGTTGGATTTTTAATGCTAGTACTTATAGAAGCCGAGATATAGACTTCCAAACTTTTGGTTTTTGGTGCACATATATGGAAACCAAAAGTTTGTATCTCGGTTAGTAAAAGAGCTACGACTTTGGGAATAGTCTCGTTGGATTTAGAACAACAAAACTAAGACAAACCCGTTGGATTTTTAAAGCTAGTACTTATAGAAGCCGAGATACAGACTTCCAACCTTTGGGTTTTTGGTGCACATATATGGAAACCAAATATTTGTATCTTGGTTAGTAAAAGAGCTTCGACTTTGGGAATAGTCTCATTGGATTCAGAACAACGAAACTAAGACAAAAACCGTTGGATTTTTAAAGCTAGTACTTATAGAAGCCGAGATATAGACTTCCAAACTTTTGGTTTTTGGTGCACATATATGGAAACCAAAAGTTTGTATCTCGGTTAGTAAAAGAGCTACGACTTTGGGAATAGTCTCGTTGGATTCAGAACAACGAAACTAAGACAAAACCGTTGGATTTTTAAAGCTAGTACTTATAGAAGCCGAGATATAGACTTCCAAACTTTTGGTTTTTGGTGCACATATATGGAAACCAAAAGTTTGTATCTCGGTTAGTAAAAGAGCTACGATTTTGGGAATAGTCTCGTTGGATTCAGAACAACGAAACTAAGACAAACCCGTTGGATTTTTAAAGCTAGTACTTATAGAAGCCGAGATACAGACTTCCAACCTTTGGGTTTTTGGTGCACATATATGGAAACCAAAAGTTTGTATCTCGGTTAGTAAAAGAGCTACGACTTTAAGAATAGTCTCGTTGGATTCAGAACAACGAAACTAAGACAAACCCGTTGGATTTTTAAAGCTAGTACTTATAGAAGCCGAGATACAGACTTCCAACCTTTGGGTTTTTGGTGCACATATATGGAAACCAAAAGTTTGTATCTCGGTTAGTAAAAGAGGTACGACTTTTAAAATAGTCTCGTTGCATTCAGAACGTCGAAACTAAGACAAAACCGTTGGATTTTTAAAGCTAGTACTTATAGAAGCCGAGATATAGACTTCCAAACTTTTGGTTTTTGGTGCACATATATGGAAACCAAAAGTTTGTATCTCGGTTAGTAAAAGAGCTACGACTTTGGGAATAGTCTCGTTCGATTCAGAACGTCGAAACTAAGACAAAACCGTTGAATTTTTAAAGCTAGTACTTATAGAAGCCGAGATATAGACTTCCAAACTTTTGGTTTTTGGTGCACATATATGAAAACCAAAAGTTTGTATCTCGGTTAGTAAAAGAGCTACGACTTTGGGAATAGTCTCGTTGGATTCAGAACAACGAAACTAAGACAAAACCGTTAAATTTTTAAAGCTAGTACTTATAGAAGCCGAGATACAGACTTCCAACCTTTGGGTTTTTGGTGCACATATATGGAAACCAAAAGTTTGTATCTCGGTTAGTAAAAGAGCTACGACTTTGGGAATAGTCTCGTTGGATTCAGAACGTCAAAACTAAGACAAAACCGTTGGATTTTTAAAGCTAGTACTTATAGAAGCCGAGATACAGACTTCCAACCTTTGGGTTTTTGGTGCACATATATGGAAACCAAAAGTTTGTATCTCGGTTAGTAAAAAAGCTACGACTTTAAGAATAGTCTCGTTGGATTCAGAACAACAAAACTAAGACAAACCCGTTGGATTTTTAAAGCTAGTACTTATAGAAGCCGAGATACAGACTTCCAACCTTTGGGTTTTTGGTGCACATATATGGAAACCAAAAGTTTGTATCTCGGTTAGTAAAAGAGGTACGACTTTTAAAATAGTCTCGTTGCATTCAGAACGTCGAAACTAAGACAAAACCGTTGGATTTTTAAAGCTAGTACTTATAGAAGCCGAGATATAGACTTCCAAACTTTTGGTTTTTGGTGCACATATATGGAAACCAAAAGTTTGTATCTCGGTTAGTAAAAGAGCTACGACTTTGGGAATAGTCTCGTTGGATTCAGAACGTCGAAACTATGACAAAATCGTTGGACTTTTAAAGCTAGTACTTATAGAAGCCGAGATATACACTTCCAAACTTTTGGTTTTTGGTGCACATATATGGAAACCAAAAGTTTGTATCTCGGTTAGTAAAAGAGCTACGACTTTGGGAATAGTCTTGTTGGATTCAGAACGTCGAAACTAAGACAAAACCGTTGGACTTTTAAAGCTAGTACTTATAGAAGCCGAGATATAGACTTCCAAACTTTTGGTTTTTGGTGCACATATATGGAAACCAAAAATTTGTATCTTAGTTAGTAAAAGAGCTTCGACTTTGGGAATAGTCTCGTTGGATTCAGAACGTCGAAACTAAGACAAAACCGTTGAATTTTTAAAGCTAGTACTTATAGAAGCCGAGATACAGACTTCCAACCTTTGGGTTTTTGGTGCACATATATGGAAACCAAAAATTTATATCTCGGTTAGTAAAAGAGCTACGACTTTGGGAATAGTCTCGTTGGATTCAGAACGTCGAAACTAAGACAAAACCGTTGGATTTTTAATGCTAGTACTTATAGAAGCCGAGATATAGACTTCCAAACTTTTGGTTTTTGGTGCACATATATGATAACCAAAAGTTTGTATCTCGGTTAGTAAAAGAGCTACGACTTTGGGAATAGTCTCATTGGATTCAGAACAACGAAACTAAGACAAAAACCGTTGGATTTTTAAAGCTAGTACTTATAGAAGCCGAGATATAGACTTCCAAACTTTTGGTTTTTGGTGCACATATATGGAAACCAAAAGTTTGTATCTCGGTTAGTAAAAGAGCTACGACTTTGGGAATAGTCTCATTGGATTCAGAACAACGAAACTAAGACAAAAACCGTTGGATTTTTAAAGCTAGTACTTATAGAAGCCGAGATATAGACTTCCAAACTTTTGGTTTTTGGTGCACATATATGGAAACCAAAAGTTTGTATCTCGGTTAGTAAAAGAGCTACGACTTTGGGAATAGTCTCGTTGGATTCAGAACAACGAAACTAAGACAAAACCGTTGGATTTTTAAAGCTAGTACTTATAGAAGCCGAGATACAGACGTCCAACCTTTGGGTTTTTGGTGCACATATATGGAAACCAAATATTTGTATCTTGGTTAGTAAAAGAGCTTCGACTTTGGGAATAGTCTCATTGGATTCAGAACAACGAAACTAAGACAAAAACCGTTGGATTTTTAAAGCTAGTACTTATAGAAGCCGAGATATAGACTTCCAAACTTTTGGTTTTTGGTGCACATATATGGAAACCAAAAGTTTGTATCTCGGTTAGTAAAAGAGCTACGACTTTGGGAATAGTCTCGTTGGATTCAGAACAACGAAACTAAGACAAACCCGTTGGATTTTTAAAGCTAGTACTTATAGAAGCCGAGATACAGACTTCCAACCTTTGGGTTTTTGGTGCACATATATGGAAACCAAAAGTTTGTATCTCGGTTAGTAAAAGAGCTACGACTTTAAGAATAGTCTCGTTGGATTCAGAACAACAAAACTAAGACAAACCCGTTGGATTTTTAAAGCTAGTACTTATAGAAGCCGAGATACAGACTTCCAACCTTTGGGTTTTTGGTGCACATATATGGAAACCAAAAGTTTGTATCTCGGTTAGTAAAAGAGGTACGACTTTTAAAATAGTCTCGTTGCATTCAGAACGTCGAAACTAAGACAAAACCGTTGGATTTTTAAAGCTAGTACTTATAGAAGCCGAGATATAGACTTCCAAACTTTTGGTTTTTGGTGCACATATATGGAAACCAAAAGTTTGTATCTCGGTTAGTAAAAGAGCTACGACTTTGGGAATAGTCTCGTTGGATTCAGAACGTCGAAACTAAGACAAAACCGTTGGACTTTTAAAGCTAGTACTTATAGAAGCCGAGATATACACTTCCAAACTTTTGGTTTTTGGTGCACATATATGGAAACCAAAAGTTTGTATCTCGGTTAGTAAAAGAGCTACGACTTTGGGAATAGTCTCGTTGGATTCAGAACAACGAAACTAAGACAAAAACCGTTGGATTTTTAAAGCTAGTACTTATAGAAGCCGAGATATAGACTTCCAAACTTTTGGTTTTTGGTGCACATATATGGAAACCAAAAGTTTGTATCTCGGTTAGTAAAAGAGCTACGACTTTGGGAATAGTCTCGTTGGATTCAGAACAACGAAACTAAGACAAAACCGTTGGATTTTTAAAGCTAGTACTTATAGAAGCCGAGATATAGACTTCCAAACTTTTGGTTTTTGGTGCACATATATGGAAACCAAAAGTTTGTATCTCGGTTAGTAAAAGAGCTACGATTTTGGGAATAGTCTCGTTGGATTCAGAACAACGAAACTAAGACAAACCCGTTGGATTTTTAAAGCTAGTACTTATAGAAGCCGAGATACAGACTTCCAACCTTTGGGTTTTTGGTGCACATATATGGAAACCAAAAGTTTGTATCTCGGTTAGTAAAAGAGCTACGACTTTAAGAATAGTCTCGTTGGATTCAGAACAACGAAACTAAGACAAACCCGTTGGATTTTTAAAGCTAGTACTTATAGAAGCCGAGATACAGACTTCCAACCTTTGGGTTTTTGGTGCACATATATGGAAACCAAAAGTTTGTATCTCGGTTAGTAAAAGAGGTACGACTTTTAAAATAGTCTCGTTGCATTCAGAACGTCGAAACTAAGACAAAACCGTTGGATTTTTAAAGCTAGTACTTATAGAAGCCGAGATATAGACTTCCAAACTTTTGGTTTTTGGTGCACATATATGGAAACCAAAAGTTTGTATCTCGGTTAGTAAAAGAGCTACGACTTTGGGAATAGTCTCGTTCGATTCAGAACGTCGAAACTAAGACAAAACCGTTGAATTTTTAAAGCTAGTACTTATAGAAGCCGAGATATAGACTTCCAAACTTTTGGTTTTTGGTGCACATATATGAAAACCAAAAGTTTGTATCTCGGTTAGTAAAAGAGCTACGACTTTGGGAATAGTCTCGTTGGATTCAGAACAACGAAACTAAGACAAAACCGTTAAATTTTTAAAGCTAGTACTTATAGAAGCCGAGATACAGACTTCCAACCTTTGGGTTTTTGGTGCACATATATGGAAACCAAAAGTTTGTATCTCGGTTAGTAAAAGAGCTACGACTTTGGGAATAGTCTCGTTGGATTCAGAACGTCAAAACTAAGACAAAACCGTTGGATTTTTAAAGCTAGTACTTATAGAAGCCGAGATACAGACTTCCAACCTTTGGGTTTTTGGTGCACATATATGGAAACCAAAAGTTTGTATCTCGGTTAGTAAAAAAGCTACGACTTTAAGAATAGTCTCGTTGGATTCAGAACAACAAAACTAAGACAAACCCGTTGGATTTTTAAAGCTAGTACTTATAGAAGCCGAGATACAGACTTCCAACCTTTGGGTTTTTGGTGCACATATATGGAAACCAAAAGTTTGTATCTCGGTTAGTAAAAGAGGTACGACTTTTAAAATAGTCTCGTTGCATTCAGAACGTCGAAACTAAGACAAAACCGTTGGATTTTTAAAGCTAGTACTTATAGAAGCCGAGATATAGACTTCCAAACTTTTGGTTTTTGGTGCACATATATGGAAACCAAAAGTTTGTATCTCGGTTAGTAAAAGAGCTACGACTTTGGGAATAGTCTCGTTGGATTCAGAACGTCGAAACTATGACAAAATCGTTGGACTTTTAAAGCTAGTACTTATAGAAGCCGAGATATACACTTCCAAACTTTTGGTTTTTGGTGCACATATATGGAAACCAAAAGTTTGTATCTCGGTTAGTAAAAGAGCTACGACTTTGGGAATAGTCTTGTTGGATTCAGAACGTCGAAACTAAGACAAAACCGTTGGACTTTTAAAGCTAGTACTTATAGAAGCCGAGATATAGACTTCCAAACTTTTGGTTTTTGGTGCACATATATGGAAACCAAAAATTTGTATCTTAGTTAGTAAAAGAGCTTCGACTTTGGGAATAGTCTCGTTGGATTCAGAACGTCGAAACTAAGACAAAACCGTTGAATTTTTAAAGCTAGTACTTATAGAAGCCGAGATACAGACTTCCAACCTTTGGGTTTTTGGTGCACATATATGGAAACCAAAAATTTATATCTCGGTTAGTAAAAGAGCTACGACTTTGGGAATAGTCTCGTTGGATTCAGAACGTCGAAACTAAGACAAAACCGTTGGATTTTTAATGCTAGTACTTATAGAAGCCGAGATATAGACTTCCAAACTTTTGGTTTTTGGTGCACATATATGATAACCAAAAGTTTGTATCTCGGTTAGTAAAAGAGCTACGACTTTGGGAATAGTCTCATTGGATTCAGAACAACGAAACTAAGACAAAAACCGTTGGATTTTTAAAGCTAGTACTTATAGAAGCCGAGATATAGACTTCCAAACTTTTGGTTTTTGGTGCACATATATGGAAACCAAAAGTTTGTATCTCGGTTAGTAAAAGAGCTACGACTTTGGGAATAGTCTCATTGGATTCAGAACAACGAAACTAAGACAAAAACCGTTGGATTTTTAAAGCTAGTACTTATAGAAGCCGAGATATAGACTTCCAAACTTTTGGTTTTTGGTGCACATATATGGAAACCAAAAGTTTGTATCTCGGTTAGTAAAAGAGCTACGACTTTGGGAATAGTCTCGTTGGATTCAGAACAACGAAACTAAGACAAAACCGTTGGATTTTTAAAGCTAGTACTTATAGAAGCCGAGATACAGACGTCCAACCTTTGGGTTTTTGGTGCACATATATGGAAACCAAATATTTGTATCTTGGTTAGTAAAAGAGCTTCGACTTTGGGAATAGTCTCATTGGATTCAGAACAACGAAACTAAGACAAAAACCGTTGGATTTTTAAAGCTAGTACTTATAGAAGCCGAGATATAGACTTCCAAACTTTTGGTTTTTGGTGCACATATATGGAAACCAAAAGTTTGTATCTCGGTTAGTAAAAGAGCTACGACTTTGGGAATAGTCTCGTTGGATTCAGAACAACGAAACTAAGACAAACCCGTTGGATTTTTAAAGCTAGTACTTATAGAAGCCGAGATACAGACTTCCAACCTTTGGGTTTTTGGTGCACATATATGGAAACCAAAAGTTTGTATCTCGGTTAGTAAAAGAGCTACGACTTTAAGAATAGTCTCGTTGGATTCAGAACAACAAAACTAAGACAAACCCGTTGGATTTTTAAAGCTAGTACTTATAGAAGCCGAGATACAGACTTCCAACCTTTGGGTTTTTGGTGCACATATATGGAAACCAAAAGTTTGTATCTCGGTTAGTAAAAGAGGTACGACTTTTAAAATAGTCTCGTTGCATTCAGAACGTCGAAACTAAGACAAAACCGTTGGATTTTTAAAGCTAGTACTTATAGAAGCCGAGATATAGACTTCCAAACTTTGGTTTTTGGTGCACATATATGGAAACCAAAAGTTTGTATCTCGGTTAGTAAAAGAGCTACGACTTTGGGAATAGTCTCGTTGGATTCAGAACGTCGAAACTAAGACAAAACCGTTGGACTTTTAAAGCTAGTACTTATAGAAGCCGAGATATACACTTCCAAACTTTTGGACTCTCACGAGATGTGTTGGAAATCAAAAGTTTGTATCTCGGTTAGTAAAAAAGCTACGACTTTGGGAATAGTCTTGTTGGATTCAGAACGTCGAAACTAAGACAAAACCGTTGGATTTTTAAAGCTAGTACTTATAGAAGCCGAGATATAGACTTCCAAACTTTTGGTTTTTGGTGCACATATATGGAAACCAAAAATTTGTATCTTAGTTAGTAAAAGAGCTTCGACTTTGGGAATAGTCTCGTTGGATTCAGAACGTCGAAACTAAGACAAAACCGTTGAATTTTTAAAGCTAGTACTTATAGAAGCCGAGATACAGACTTCCAACCTTTGGGTTTTTGGTGCACATATATGGAAACCAAAAATTTGTATCTCGGTTAGTAAAAGAGCTACGACTTTGGGAATAGTCTCGTTGGATTCAGAACGTCGAAACTAAGACAAAACCGTTGGATTTTTAATGCTAGTACTTATAGAAGCCGAGATATAGACTTCCAAACTTTTGGTTTTTGGTGCACATATATGGAAACCAAAAGTTTGTATCTCGGTTAGTAAAAGAGCTACGACTTTGGGAATAGTCTCGTTGGATTCAGAACAACGAAACTAAGACAAACCCGTTGGATTTTTAAAGCTAGTACTTATAGAAGCCGAGATACAGACTTCCAACCTTTGGGTTTTTGGTGCACATATATGGAAACCAAATATTTGTATCTTGGTTAGTAAAAGAGCTTCGACTTTGGGAATAGTCTCATTGGATTCAGAACAACAAAACTAAGACAAAAACCGTTGGATTTTTAAAGCTAGTACTTATAGAAGCCGAGATATAGACTTCCGAACTTTTGGTTTTTGGTGCACATATATGGAAACCAAAAGTTTGTATCTCGGTTAGTAAAAGAGCTACGACTTTGGGAATAGTCTCGTTGGATTCAGAACAACGAAACTAAGACAAACCCGTTGGATTTTTAAAGCTAGTACTTATAGAAGCCGAGATACAGACTTCCAACCTTTGGGTTTTTGGTGCACATATATGGAAACCAAAAGTTTGTATCTCGGTTAGTAAAAGAGCTACGACTTTGGGAATAGTCTCGTTGGATTCAGAACAATGAAACTAAGACAAAACCGTTGGATTTTTAAAGCTAGTACTTATAGAAGCCGAGATACAGACTTCCAACCTTTGGGTTTTTGGTGCACATATATGGAAACCAAAAGTTTGTATCTCGGTTAGTAAAAGAGCTACGACTTTGGGAATAGTCTCATTGGATTCAGAACAACGAAACTAAGACAAACTCGTTGGATTTTTAAAGCTAGTACTTATAGAAGCCGAGATACAGACTTCCAACCTTTGGGTTTTTGGTGCACATATATGGAAACCAAAAGTTTGTATCTCGGTTAGTAAAAGAGCTACGACTTTGGGAATAGTCTCGTTGGATTCAGAACGTCGAAACTAAGACAAAACCGTTGGATTTTTAAAGCTAGTACTTATAGAAGCCGAGATACAGACTTCCAACCTTTGGGTTTTTGGTGCACATATATGGAAACCAAAAGTTTGTATCTCGGTTAGCAAAAGAGCTACGACTTTGGGAATAGTCTCGTTGGATTCAGAACGTCGAAACTAAGACAAAACCGTTGGATTTTTAAAGCTAGTACTTATAGAAGCCGAGATACAGACTTCCAACCTTTGGGTTTTTGGTGCACATATATGGAAACCAAAAGTTTGTATCTCGGTTAGTAAAAGAGCTACGACTTTGGGAATAGTCTCGTTGGATTCAGAACGTCGAAACTAAGACAAAACCGTTGGATTTTTAAAGCTAGTACTTATAGAAGCCGAGATATAGACTTCCAAACTTTTGGTTTTTGGTGCACATATATGGAAACCAAAAGTTTGTATCTCGATTAGTAAAAGAGCTACGACTTTGGGAATAGTCTCCTTCGATTCAGAACGTCAAAACTAAGACAAAACCGTTGAATTTTTAAAGCTAGTACTTATAGAAGCCGAGATACAGACTTCCAACCTTTGGGTTTTTGGTGCACATATATGGAAACCAAAAATTTGTATCTCGGTTAGTAAAAGAGCTACGACTTTGGGAATAGTCTCGTTGGATTCAGAACAACGAAACTAAGACAAAACCGTTGGATTTTTAAAGCTAGTACTTATAGAAGCCGAGATACAGACTTCCAACCTTTGGGTTTTTGGTGCACATATATGGAAACCAAATATTTGTATCTTGGTTAGTAAAAGAGCTTCGACTTTGGGAATAGTCTCGTTGGATTCAAAACGTCGAAACTAAGATAAAACCGTTGGATTTTTAAAGCTAGTACTTATAGAAGCCGAGATATAGACTTCCAAACTTTTGGTTTTTGGTGCACATATATGGAAACCAAAAGTTTGTATCTCGGTTAGTAAAAGAGCTACGACTTTGGGAATAGTCTCGTTGGATTCAGAACAACGAAACTAAGACAAACCCGTTGAATTTTTAAAGCTAGTACTTATAGAAGCCGAGATACAGACTTCCAACCTTTGGGTTTTTGGTGCACATATATGGAAACCAAAAGTTTGTATCTCGGTTAGTAAAAGAGCTACGACTTTGGGAATAGCCTCGTTGGATTCAAAACAACGAAACTAAGACAAAACCGTTGGATTTTTAAAGCTAGTACTTATAGAAGCCGAGATACAGACTTCCAACCTTTGGGTTTTTGGTGCACATATATGGAAACCAAAAGTTTGTATCTCGGTTAGTAAAAGAGCTACGACTTTGGGAATAGTCTCGTTCGATTCAGAACAACGAAACTAAGACAAACCCGTTGAATTTTTAAAGCTAGTACTTATAGAAGCCGAGATACAGACTTCCAACCTTTGGGTTTTTGGTGCACATATATGGAAACCAAATATTTGTATCTTGGTTAGTAAAAGAGCTTCGACTTTGGGAATAGTCTCATTGGATTCAGAACAACGAAACTAAGACAAAAACCGTTGGATTTTTAAAGCTAGTACTTATAGAAGCCGAGATATAGACTTCCAAACTTTTGGTTTTTGGTGCACATATATGGAAACCAAAAGTTTGTATCTCGGTTAGTAAAAGAGCTACGACTTTGGGAATAGTCTCGTTGGATTCAGAACAACGAAACTAAGACAAACCCGTTGGATTTTTAAAGCTAGTACTTATAGAAGCCGAGATACAGACTTCCAACCTTTGGGTTTTTGGTGCACATATATGGAAACCAAAAGTTTGTATCTCGGTTAGTAAAAGAGCTACGACTTTGGGAATAGTCTCGTTGGATTCAGAACAACGAAACTAAGACAAAACCGTTGGATTTTTAAAGCTAGTACTTATAGAAGCCGAGATACAGACTTCCAACCTTTGGGTTTTTGGTGCACATATATGGAAACCAAAAGTTTGTATCTCGGTTAGTAAAAGAGCTACGACTTTGGGAATAGTCTCATTGGATTCAGAACAACGAAACTATGACAAACTCGTTGGATTTTTAAAGCTAGTACTTATAGAAGCCGAGATACAGACTTCCAACCTTTGGGTTTTTGGTGCACATATATGGAAACCAAAAGTTTGTATCTCGGTTAGTAAAAGAGCTACGACTTTGGGAATAGTCTCGTTGGATTCAGAACGTCGAAACTAAGACAAAACCGTTGGATTTTTAAAGCTAGTACTTATAGAAGCCGAGATACAGACTTCCAACCTTTGGGTTTTTGGTGCACATATATGGAAACCAAAAGTTTGTATCTCGGTTAGCAAAAGAGCTACGACTTTGGGAATAGTCTCGTTGGATTCAGAACGTCGAAACTAAGACAAAACCGTTGGATTTTTAAAGCTAGTACTTATAGAAGCCGAGATACAGACTTCCAACCTTTGGGTTTTTGGTGCACATATATGGAAACCAAAAGTTTGTATCTCGGTTAGTAAAAGAGCTACGACTTTGGGAATAGTCTCGTTGGATTCAGAACAACGAAACTAAGACAAAAACCGTTGGATTTTTAAAGCTAGTACTTATAGAAGCCGAGATACAGACTTCCAACCTTTGGGTTTTTGGTGCACATATATGGAAACCAAAAGTTTGTATCTCGGTTAGTAAAAGAGCTACGACTTTGGGAATAGTCTCGTTGGATTGAAAACGTCGAAACTAAGACAAAACCGTTGGATTTTTAAAGCTAGTACTTATAGAAGCCGAGATACAGTCTTCCAACCTTTGGGCTTTTGGTGCACATATATGGAAACCAAAAGTTTGTATCTCGGTTAGTAAAAGAGCTACGACTTTGGGAATAGTCTCGTTGGATTCAGAACGTCGAAACTAAGACAAAACCGTTGGATTTTTGAAGCTAGTACTTATAAAAGCCGAGATATAGACTTCCGAACTTTTGGTTTTTGGTGCACATATATGGAAACCAAAAGTTTGTATCTCGATTAGTAAAAGAGCTACGACTTTGGGAATAGTCTCGTTGGATTCAGAACGTCGAAACTTAGACAAAACCGTTGGATTTTTAAAGCTAGTACTTATAGAAGCCGAGATACAGACTTCCAACCTTTGGGTTTTTGGTGCACATATATGGAAACCAAAAATTTGTATCTCGGTTAGTAAAAGAGCTACGACTTTAAAAATAGTCTCGTTGGATTCAGAACGTCGAAACTAAGATAAAACCGTTGGATTTTTAAAGCTAGTACTTATAGAAGCCGAGATATAGACTTCCAAACTTTTGGTTTTTGGTGCACATATATGGAAACCAAAAGTTTGTATCTCGATTAGTAAAAGAGCTACGACTTTGGGAATAGTCTCGTTGGATTCAGAACAACGAAACTAAGACAAACCCGTTGGATTTTTAAAGCTAGTACTTATAGAAGCCGAGATACAGACTTCCAAACTTTTGGTTTTTGGTGCACATATATGGAAACCAAAAGTTTGTATCTCGATTAGTAAAAGAGCTACGACTTTGGGAATAGTCTCGTTGGATTCAGAACAACGAAACTAAGACAAAAACCGTTGGATTTTTAAAGCTAGTACTTATAGAAGCCGAGATATAGACTTCCAAACTTTTGGTTTTTGGTGCACATATATGGAAACCAAAAGTTTGTATCTCGATTAGTAAAAGAGCTACGACTTTGGGAATAGTCTCGTTCGATTCAGAACGTCGAAACTAAGACAAAACCGTTGAATTTTTAAAGCTAGTACTTATAGAAGCCGAGATATAGACTTCCAAACTTTTGGTTTTTGGTGCACATATATGGAAACCAAATATTTGTATCTTGGTTAGTAAAAGAGCTTCGACTTTGGGAATAGTCTCGTTGGATTCAGAACGTCGAAACTAAGATAAAACCGTTGGATTTTTAAAGCTAGTACATATAGAAGCCGAGATATAGACTTCCAAACTTTTGGTTTTTGGTGCACATATATGGAAACCAAATATTTGTATCTTGGTTAGTAAAAGAGCTACGACTTTGGGAATAGTCTCGTTCGATTCAGAACGTCGAAACTAAGACAAAACCGTTGAATTTTTAAAGCTAGTACTTATAGAAGCCGAGATATAGACTTCCAAACTTTTGGTTTTTGGTGCACATATATGGAAACCAAATATTTGTATCTTGGTTAGTAAAAGAGCTTTGACTTTGGGAATAGTCTCGTTGGATTTAGAACGTCGAAACTAAGATAAAACCGTTGGATTTTTAAAGCTAGTACTTATAGAAGCCGAGATATAGACTTCCAAACTTTTGGTTTTTGGTGCACATATATGGAAACCAAAAGTTTGTATCTCGGTTAGTAAAAGAGCTACGACTTTGGGAATAGTCTCGTTGGATTCAGAACAACGAAACTAAGACAAACCCGTTGGATTTTTAAAGCTAGTATTTATAGAAGCCGAGATACAGACTTCCAACCTTTGGGTTTTTGGTGCACATATATGGAAACCAAAAGTTTGTATCTCAATTAGTAAAAGAGCTACGACTTTGGGAATAGTCTCGTTGGATTCAGAACGTCGAAACTAAGACAAAATTGTTGGATTTTTAAAGCTAGTACTTATAGAAGCCGAGATACAGACTTCCAACCTTTGGGTTTTTGGTGCACATATATGGAAACCAAAAGTTTGTATCTCGGTTAGCAAAAGAGCTACGACTTTGAGAATAGTCTCGTTGGATTCAGAACGTCGAAACTAAGACAAAACCGTTGGATTTTTAAAGCTAGTACTTATAGAAGCCGAGATACAGACTTCCAACCTTTGGGTTTTTGGTGCACATATATGGAAACCAAAAGTTTGTATCTCGGTTAGTAAAAGAGCTACGACTTTGGGAATAGTCTCGTTGGATTCAGAACATCGAAACTAAGACAAAACCGTTGGATTTTTAAAGCTAGTACTTATAGAAGCCGAGATATAGACTTCCAAACTTTTGGTTTTTGGTGCACATATATGGAAACCAAAAGTTTGTATCTCGATTAGTAAAAGAGCTACGACTTTGGGAATAGTCTCGTTCGATTCAGAACGTCGAAACTAAGACAAAACCGTTGAATTTTTAAAGCTAGTACTTATAGAAGCCGAGATACAGACTTCCAACCTTTGGGTTTTTGGTGCACATATATGGAAACCAAAAATTTGTATCTCGGTTAGTAAAAGAGCTACGACTTTGGGAATAGTCTCGTTGGATTCAGAACAACGAAACTAAGACAAAACTGTTGGATTTTTAAAGCTAGTACTTATAGAAGCCGAGATACAGACTTCCAACCTTTGGGTTTTTGGTGCACATATATGGAAACCAAAAATTTGTATCTCGGTTAGTAAAAGAGCTACGAATTTGGGAATAGTCTCGTTGAATTCAGAACAACGAAACTAAGACAAAACCGTTGGATTTTTAAAGCTAGTACTTATAGAAGCCGAGATATAGACTTCCAAACTTTTGGTTTTTGGTGCACATATATGGAAACCAAAAGTTTGTATCTCGGTTAGTAAAAGAGCTACGACTTTGGGAATAGTCTCGTTGGATTCAGAACAACAAAACTAAGACAAAACCGTTGGATTTTTAAAGCTAGTACTTATAGAAGCCGAGATACAGACTTCCAACCTTTGGGTTTTTGGTGCACATATATGGAAACCAAAAGTTTGTATCTCGGTTAGTAAAAAAGCTACGACTTTAAGAATAGTCTCGTTGGATTCAGAACGTCGAAACTAAGACAAAACCGTTGGATTTTTAAAGCTAGTACTTATAGAAGCCGAGATATAGACTTCCAAACTTTTGGTTTTTGGTGCACATATATGGAAACCAAAAGTTTGTATCTCGGTTAGTAAAAGAGCTACGACTTTGGGAATAGTCTCGTTGGATTCAGAACAACAAAACTAAGACAAAACCGTTGGATTTTTAAAGCTAGTACTTATAGAAGCCGAGATACAGACTTCCAACCTTTGGGTTTTTGGTGCACATATATGGAAACCAAAAGTTTGTATCTCGGTTAGTAAAAGAGCTACGACTTTGGGAATAGCCTCGTTGGATTCAGAACAACGAAACTAAGACAAAACCGTTGGATTTTTAAAGCTAGTACTTATAGAAGCCGAGATACAGACTTCCAACCTTTGGGTTTTTGGTGCACATATATGGAAACCAAAAGTTTGTATCTCGGTTAGTAAAAGAGCTACGACTTTGGGAATAGTCTCGTTGGATTCAGAACGTCGAAACTAAGACAAAACCGTTGGATTTTTAAAGCTAGTACTTATAGAAGCCGAGATATAGACTTCCAAACTTTTGGTTTTTGGTGCACATATATGGAAACCAAAAGTTTGTATCTCGATTAGTAAAAGAGCTACGACTTTGGGAATAGTCTCGTTCGATTCAGAACGTCAAAACTAAGACAAAGCTGTTGAATTTTTAAAGCTAGTACTTATAGAAGCCGAGATACAGACTTCCAACCTTTGGGTTTTTGGTGCACATATATGGAAACCAAAAATTTGTATCTCGGTTAGTAAAAGAGCTACGACTTTGGGAATAGTCTCGTTGGATTCAGAACAACGAAACTAAGACAAAACCGTTGGATTTTTAAAGCTAGTACTTATAGAAGCCGAGATACAGACTTCCAACCTTTGGGTTTTTGGTGCACATATATGGAAACCAAATATTTGTATCTTGGTTAGTAAAAGAGCTTCGACTTTGGGAATAGTCTCGTTGGATTCAAAACGTCGAAACTAAGATAAAACCGTTGGATTTTTAAAGCTAGTACTTATAGAAGCCGAGATATAGACTTCCAAACTTTTGGTTTTTGGTGCACATATATAGAAACCAAAAGTTTGTATCTCGGTTAGTAAAAGAGCTACGACTTTGGGAATAGTCTCGTTGGATTGAAAACGTCGAAACTAAGACAAAACCGTTGGATTTTTAAAGCTAGTACTTATAGAAGCCGAGATATAGACTTCCAAACTTTGGTTTTTGGTGCACATATATGGAAACCAAAAGTTTGTATCTCGGTTAGTAAAAGAGCTACGACTTTGGGAATAGTCTCGTTGGATTCAGAACAACGAAACTAAGACAAAACTGTTGGATTTTTAAAGCTAGTACTTATAGAAGCCGAGATACAACTCTCACGAGATGTGTGTTTTTGGTGCACATATATGGAAACCAAAAATTTGTATCTCGGTTAGTAAAAGAGCTACGAATTTGGGAATAGTCTCGTTGAATTCAGAACAACGAAACTAAGACAAAACCGTTGGATTTTTAAAGCTAGTACTTATAGAAGCCGAGATATAGACTTCCAAACTTTTGGTTTTTGGTGCACATATATGGAAACCAAAAGTTTGTATCTCGGTTAGTAAAAGAGCTACGACTTTGGGAATAGTCTCGTTGGATTCAGAACAACAAAACTAAGACAAAACCGTTGGATTTTTAAAGCTAGTACTTATAGAAGCCGAGATACAGACTTCCAACCTTTGGGTTTTTGGTGCACATATATGGAAACCAAAAGTTTGTATCTCGGTTAGTAAAAAAGCTACGACTTTAAGAATAGTCTCGTTGGATTCAGAACGTCGAAACTAAGACAAAACCGTTGGATTTTTAAAGCTAGTACTTATAGAAGCCGAGATATAGACTTCCAAACTTTTGGTTTTTGGTGCACATATATGGAAACCAAAAGTTTGTATCTCGGTTAGTAAAAGAGCTACGACTTTGGGAATAGTCTCGTTGGATTCAGAACAACAAAACTAAGACAAAACCGTTGGATTTTTAAAGCTAGTACTTATAGAAGCCGAGATACAGACTTCCAACCTTTGGGTTTTTGGTGCACATATATGGAAACCAAAAGTTTGTATCTCGGTTAGTAAAAGAGCTACGACTTTGGGAATAGCCTCGTTGGATTCAGAACAACGAAACTAAGACAAAACCGTTGGATTTTTAAAGCTAGTACTTATAGAAGCCGAGATACAGACTTCCAACCTTTGGGTTTTTGGTGCACATATATGGAAACCAAAAGTTTGTATCTCGGTTAGTAAAAGAGCTACGACTTTGGGAATAGTCTCGTTGGATTCAGAACGTCGAAACTAAGACAAAACCGTTGGATTTTTAAAGCTAGTACTTATAGAAGCCGAGATATAGACTTCCAAACTTTTGGTTTTTGGTGCACATATATGGAAACCAAAAGTTTGTATCTCGATTAGTAAAAGAGCTACGACTTTGGGAATAGTCTCGTTCGATTCAGAACGTCAAAACTAAGACAAAGCTGTTGAATTTTTAAAGCTAGTACTTATAGAAGCCGAGATACAGACTTCCAACCTTTGGGTTTTTGGTGCACATATATGGAAACCAAAAATTTGTATCTCGGTTAGTAAAAGAGCTACGACTTTGGGAATAGTCTCGTTGGATTCAGAACAACGAAACTAAGACAAAACCGTTGGATTTTTAAAGCTAGTACTTATAGAAGCCGAGATACAGACTTCCAACCTTTGGGTTTTTGGTGCACATATATGGAAACCAAATATTTGTATCTTGGTTAGTAAAAGAGCTTCGACTTTGGGAATAGTCTCGTTGGATTCAAAACGTCGAAACTAAGATAAAACCGTTGGATTTTTAAAGCTAGTACTTATAGAAGCCGAGATATAGACTTCCAAACTTTTGGTTTTTGGTGCACATATATAGAAACCAAAAGTTTGTATCTCGGTTAGTAAAAGAGCTACGACTTTGGGAATAGTCTCGTTGGATTGAAAACGTCGAAACTAAGACAAAACCGTTGGATTTTTAAAGCTAGTACTTATAGAAGCCGAGATATAGACTTCCAAACTTTTGGTTTTTGGTGCACATATATAGAAACCAAAAGTTTGTATCTCGGTTAGTAAAAGAGCTACGACTTTGGGAATAGTCTCGTTGGATTCAAAACGTCGAAACTAAGACAAAACCGTTGGATTTTTGAAGCTAGTACTTATAGAAGCCGAGATATAGACTTCCGAACTTTTGGTTTTTGGTGCACATATATGGAAACCAAAAGTTTGTATCTCGATTAGTAAAAGAGCTACGACTTTGGGAATAGTCTCGTTCAATTCAGAACGTCGAAACTTAGACAAAACCGTTGAATTTTTAAAGCTAGTACTTATAGAAGCCGAGATACAGACTTCCAACCTTTGGGTTTTTGGTGCACAAATATGGAAACCAAAAATTTGTATCTCGGTTAGTAAAAGAGCTACGACTTTGAAAATAGTCTCGTTGGATTCAGAACGTCGAAACTAAGATAAAACCGTTGGATTTTTAAAGCTAGTACTTATAGAAGCCGAGATATAGACTTCCAAACTTTTGGTTTTTGGTGCACATATATGGAAACCAAAAGTTTGTATCTCGATTAGTAAAAGAGCTACGACTTTGGGAATAGTCTCGTTGGATTCAGAACAACGAAACTAAGACAAAAACCGTTGGATTTTTAAAGCTAGTACTTATAGAAGCCGAGATATAGACTTCCAAACTTTTGGTTTTTGGTGCACATATATGGAAACCAAATATTTGTATCTTGGTTAGTAAAAGAGCTTCGACTTTGGGAATAGTCTCGTTGGATTTAGAACGTCGAAACTAAGATAAAACCGTTGGATTTTTAAAGCTAGTACTTATAGAAGCCGAGATATAGACTTCCAAACTTTTGGTTTTTGGTGCACATATATGGAAACCAAAAGTTTGTATCTCGATTAGTAAAAGAGCTACGACTTTGGGAATAGTCTCGTTGGATTCAGAACAACGAAACTAAGACAAACCCGTTGGATTTTTAAAGCTAGTATTCATAGAAGCCGAGATACAGACTTCCAACCTTTGGGTTTTTGGTGCACATATATGGAAACCAAAAGTTTGTATCTCAATTAGTAAAAGAGCTACGACTTTGGGAATAGTCTCGTTGGATTCAGAACGTCGAAACTAAGACAAAACCGTTGGATTTTTAAAGCTAGTACTTATAGAAGCCGAGATACAGACTTCCAACCTTTGGGTTTTTGGTGCACATATATGGAAACCAAAAGTTTGTATCTCGGTTAGCAAAAGAGCTACGACTTTGGGAATAGTCTCGTTGGATTCAGAACGTCGAAACTAAGACAAAACCGTTGGATTTTTAAAGCTAGTACTTATAGAAGCCGAGATACAGACTTACAACCTTTGGGTTTTTGGTGCACATATATGGAAACCAAAAGTTTGTATCTCGGTTAGTAAAAGAGCTACGACTTTGGGAATAGTCTCGTTGGATTCAGAACGTCGAAACTAAGACAAAACCGTTGGATTTTTAAAGCTAGTACTTATAGAAGCCGAGATACAGACTTCCAACCTTTGGGTTTTTGGTGCACATATATGGAAACCAAAAGTTTGTATCTCGGTTAGCAAAAGAGCTACGACTTTGGGAATAGTCTCGTTGGATTCAGAACGTCGAAACTAAGACAAAACCGTTGGATTTTTAAAGCTAGTACTTATAGAAGCCGAGATACAGACTTCCAACCTTTGGGTTTTTGGTGCACATATATGGAAACCAAAAGTTTGTATCTCGGTTAGTAAAAGAGCTACGACTTTGGGAATAGTCTCGTTGGATTCAGAACGTCGAAACTAAGACAAAACCGTTGGATTTTTAAAGCTAGTACTTATAGAAGCCGAGATACAGACTTCCAACCTTTGGGTTTTTGGTGCACATATATGGAAACCAAAAGTTTGTATCTCGGTTAGTAAAAGAGCTACGACTTTGGGAATAGTCTCGTTGGATTCAGAACGTCGAAACTAAGACAAAACCGTTGAATTTTTAAAGCTAGTACTTATAGAAGCCGAGATACAGACTTCCAACCTTTGGGTTTTTGGTGCACATATATGGAAACCAAAAATTTGTATCTCGGTTAGTAAAAGAGCTACGACTTTGGGAATAGTCTCGTTGGATTCAGAACAACGAAACTAAGACAAAACCGTTGGATTTTTAAAGCTAGTACTTATAGAAGCCGAGATACAGACTTCCAACCTTTGGGTTTTTGGTGCACATATATGGAAACCAAAAATTTGTATCTCGGTTAGTAAAAGAGCTACGAATTTGGGAATAGTCTCGTTGGATTCAGAACAACGAAACTAAGACAAAACCGTTGGATTTTTAAAGCTAGTACTTATAGAAGTTGAGATATAGACTTCCAAACTTTTGGTTTTTGGTGCACATATATGGAAACCAAAAGTTTGTATCTCGGTTAGTAAAAGAGCTACGACTTTGGGAATAGTCTCGCTGGATTCAGAACAACGAAACTAAGACAAACCCGTTGGATTTTTAAAGCTAGTACTTATAGAAGCCGAGATACAGACTTCCAACCTTTGGGTTTTTGGTGCACATATATGGAAACCAAAAGTTTGTATCTCGGTTAGTAAAAGAGCTACGACTTTGGGAATAGTCTCATTGGATTCAGAACAACGAAACTAAGACAAACTCGTTGGATTTTTAAAGCTAGTACTTATAGAAGCCGAGATACAGACTTCCAACCTTTGGGTTTTTGGTGCACATATATGGAAACCAAAAGTTTGTATCTCGGTTAGTAAAAAAGCTACGACTTTAAGAATAGTCTCGTTGGATTCAGAACGTCGAAACTAAGACAAAACCGTTGGATTTTTAAAGCTAGTACTTATAGAAGCCGAGATATAGACTTCCAAACTTTTGGTTTTTGGTGCACATATATGGAAACCAAAAGTTTGTATCTCGGTTAGTAAAAGAGCTACGACTTTGGGAATAGCCTCGTTGGATTCAGAACAACGAAACTAAGACAAAACCGTTGGATTTTTAAAGCTAGTACTTATAGAAGCCGAGATACAGACTTCCAACCTTTGGGTTTTTGGTGCACATATATGGAAACCAAAAGTTTGTATCTCGGTTAGTAAAAGAGCTACGACTTTGGGAATAGTCTCGCTGGATTCAGAACAACGAAACTAAGACAAAACCGTTGGATTTTTGAAGCTAGTACTTATAGAAGCCGAGATATAGACTTCCGAACTTTTGGTTTTTGTTGCACATATATGGAAACCAAAAGTTTGTATCTCGATTAGTAAAAGAGCTACGACTTTGAGAATAGTCTCGTTCGATTCAGAACGTTGAAACTTAGACAAAACCGTTGAATTTTTAAAGCTAGTACTTATAGAAGCCGAGATACAGACTTCCAACCTTTGGGTTTTTGGTGCACATATATGGAAACCAAAAATTTGTATCTCGGTTAGTAAAAGAGCTACGACTTTAAGAATAGTCTCGTTGGATTCAGAACGTCGAAACTAAGATAAAACCGTTGGATTTTTAAAGCTAGTACTTATAGAAGCCGAGATATAGACTTCCAAACTTTTGGTTTTTGGTGCACATATATGGAAACCAAAAGTTTGTATCTCGGTTAGTAAAAGAGCTACGACTTTGGGAATAGTCTCGTTGGATTCAGAACGTCGAAACTAAGACAAAACCGTTGGATTTTTAAAGCTAGTACTTATAGAAGCCGAGATATAGACTTCCAAACTTTTGGTTTTTGGTGCACATATATGGAAACCAAAAGTTTGTATCTCGATTAGTAAAAGAGCTACGACTTTGGGAATAGTCTCGTTCGATTCAGAACGTCGAAACTAAGACAAAACCGTTGAATTTTTAAAGCTAGTACTTATAGAAGCCGAGATATAGACTTCCAAACTTTTGGTTTTTGGTGCACATATATGGAAACCAAAAGTTTGTATCTCGGTTAGTAAAAGAGCTACGACTTTGGGAATAGTCTCGTTGGATTCAGAACAACGAAACTAAGACAAAACCGTTGGATTTTTAAAGCTAGTACTTATAGAAGCCGAGATATAGACTTCCAAACTTTTGGTTTTTGGTGCACATATATGGAAACCAAAAGTTTGTATCTCGGTTAGTAAAAGAGCTACGACTTTGGGAATAGTCTCGTTGGATTGAAAACGTCGAAACTAAGACAAAACCGTTGGATTTTTAAAGCTAATACTTATAGAAGCCGAGATACAGTCTTCCAACCTTTGGGTTTTTGGTGCACATATATGGAAACCAAAGGTTTGTATCTCGGTTAGTAAAAGAGCTACGACTTTGGGAATAGTCTCGTTGGATTCAGAACGTCGAAACTAAGACAAAACCGTTGGATTTTTGAAGCTAGTACTTATAGAAGCCGAGATATAGACTTCCGAACTTTTGGTTTTTGGTGCACATATATGGAAACCAAAAGTTTGTATCTCGATTAGTAAAAGAGCTACGACTTTGGGAATAGTCTCGTTCAATTCAGAACGTCGAAACTTAGACAAAACCGTTGAATTTTTAAAGCTAGTACTTATAGAAGCCGAGATACAGACTTCCAACCTTTGGGTTTTTGGTGCACATATATGGAAACCAAAAATTTGTATCTCGGTTAGTAAAAGAGCTACGACTTTGAAAATAGTCTCGTTGGATTCAGAACGTCGAAACTAAGATAAAACCGTTGGATTTTTAAAGCTAGTACTTATAGAAGCCGAGATATAGACTTCCAAACTTTTGGTTTTTGGTGCACATATATGGAAACCAAAAGTTTGTATCTCGGTTAGTAAAAGAGCTACGACTTTGGGAATAGTCTCGTTGGATTCAGAACAACGAAACTAAGACAAACCCGTTGGATTTTTAAAGCTAGTACTTATAGAAGCCGAGATACAGACTTCCAAACTTTTGGTTTTTGGTGCACATATATGGAAACCAAAAGTTTGTATCTCGATTAGTAAAAGAGCTACGACTTTGGGAATAGTCTCGTTGGATTCAGAACAACGAAACTAAGACAAAAACCGTTGGATTTTTAAAGCTAGTACTTATAGAAGCCGAGATATAGACTTCCAAACTTTTGGTTTTTGGTGCACATATATGGAAACCAAAAGTTTGTATCTCGATTAGTAAAAGAGCTACGACTTTGGGAATAGTCTCGTTCGATTCAGAACGTCGAAACTAAGACAAAACCGTTGAATTTTTAAAGCTAGTACTTATAGAAGCCGAGATATAGACTTCCAAACTTTTGGTTTTTGGTGCACATATATGGAAACCAAAAGTTTGTATCTCGGTTAGTAAAAGAGCTACGACTTTGGGAATAGTCTCGTTGGATTCAGAACAACGAAACTAAGACAAAACCGTTGGATTTTTAAAGCTAGTACTTATAGAAGCCGAGTTATAGACTTCCAAACTTTTGGTTTTTGGTGCACATATATGGAAACCAAAAGTTTGTATCTCGGTTAGTAAAAGAGCTACGACTTTGGGAATAGTCTCGTTGGATTGAAAACGTCGAAACTAAGACAAAACCGTTGGATTTTTGAAGCTAGTACTTATAGAAGCCGAGATACAGTCTTCCAACCTTTGGGTTTTTGGTGCACATATATGGAAACCAAAAGTTTGTATCTCGGTTAGTAAAAGAGCTACGACTTTGGGAATAGTCTCGTTCAATTCAGAACGTCGAAACTTAGACAAAACCGTTGAATTTTTAAAGCTAGTACTTATAGAAGCCGAGATACAGACTTCCAACCTTTGGGTTTTTGGTGCACATATATGGAAACCAAAAATTTGTATCTCGGTTAGTAAAAGAGCTACGACTTTGAAAATAGTCTCGTTGGATTCAGAACGTCGAAACTAAGATAAAACCGTTGGATTTTTAAAGCTAGTACTTATAGAAGCCGAGATATAGACTTCCAAACTTTTGGTTTTTGGTGCACATATATGGAAACCAAAAGTTTGTATCTCGGTTAGTAAAAGAGCTACGACTTTGGGAATAGTCTCGTTGGATTCAGAACAACGAAACTAAGACAAACCCGTTGGATTTTTAAAGCTAGTACTTATAGAAGCCGAGATACAGACTTCCAAACTTTTGGTTTTTGGTGCACATATATGGAAACCAAAAGTTTGTATCTCGATTAGTAAAAGAGCTACGACTTTGGGAATAGTCTCGTTGGATTCAGAACAACGAAACTAAGACAAAAACCGTTGGATTTTTAAAGCTAGTACTTATAGAAGCCGAGATATAGACTTCCAAACTTTTGGTTTTTGGTGCACATATATGGAAACCAAAAGTTTGTATCTCGATTAGTAAAAGAGCTACGACTTTGGGAATAGTCTCGTTCGATTCAGAACGTCGAAACTAAGACAAAACCGTTGAATTTTTAAAGCTAGTACTTATAGAAGCCGAGATATAGACTTCCAAACTTTTGGTTTTTGGTGCACATATATGGAAACCAAATATTTGTATCTTGGTTAGTAAAAGAGCTTCGACTTTGGGAATAGTCTCGTGGGATTCAGAACGTCGAAACTAAGATAAAACCGTTGGATTTTTAAAGCTAGTACATATAGAAGCCGAGATATAGACTTCCAAACTTTTGGTTTTTGGTGCACATATATGGAAACCAAAAGTTTGTATCTCGGTTAGTAAAAAAGCTACGACTTTAAGAATAGTCTCGTTGGATTCAGAACAACGAAACTAAGACAAAACCGTTGGATTTTTAAAGCTAGTACTTATAGAAGCCGAGATACAGACTTCCAACCTTTGGGTTTTTGGTGCACATATATGGAAACTAAATATTTGTATCTTGGTTAGTAAAAGAGCTTCGACTTTGGGAATAGTCTCGTTGGATTTAGAACGTCGAAACTAAGATAAAACCGTTGGATTTTTAAAGCTAGTACTTATAGAAGCCGAGATATAGACTTCCAAACTTTTGGTTTTTGGTGCACATATATGGAAACCAAAAGTTTGTATCTCGATTAGTAAAAGAGCTACGACTTTGGGAATAGTCTCGTTGGATTCAGAACAACGAAACTAAGACAAACCCGTTGGATTTTTAAAGCTAGTAATTATAGAAGCCGAGATACAGACTTCCAACCTTTGGGTTTTTGGTGCACATATATGGAAACCAAAAGTTTGTATCTCAATTAGTAAAAGAGCTACGACTTTGGGAATAGTCTCGTTGGATTCAGAACGTCGAAACTAAGACAAAACCGTTGGATTTTTAAAGCTAGTACTTATAGAAGCCGAGATACAGACTTCCAACCTTTGGGTTTTTGGTGCACATATATGGAAACCAAAAATTTGTATCTCGGTTAGTAAAAGAGCTACGACTTTGGGAATAGTCTCGTTGGATTCAGAACAACGAAACTAAGACAAAACCGTTGGATTTTTAAAGCTAGTACTTATCGAAGCCGAGATACAGACTTCCAACCTTTGGGTTTTTGGTGCACATATATGGAAACCAAAAATTTGTATCTCGGTTAGTAAAAGAGCTACGAATTTGGGAATAGTCTCGTTGGATTCAGAACAACGAAACTAAGACAAAACCGTTGGATTTTTAAAGCTAGTACTTATAGAAGCCGAGATATAGACTTCCAAACTTTTGGTTTTTGGTGCACATATATGGAAACCAAAAGTTTGTATCTCGGTTAGTAAAAGAGCTACGACTTTGGGAATAGTCTCGCTGGATTCAGAACAACGAAACTAAGACAAAACCGTTGGATTTTTAAAGCTAGTACTTATAGAAGCCGAGATACAGACTTCCAACCTTTGGGTTTTTGGTGCACATATATGGAAACCAAAAGTTTGTATCTCGGTTAGTAAAAGAGCTACGACTTTGGGAATAGTCTCATTGGATTCAGAACAACGAAACTAAGACAAACTCGTTGGATTTTTAAAGCTAGTACTTATAGAAGCCGAGATACAGACTTCCAACCTTTGGGTTTTTGGTGCACATATATGGAAACCAAAAGTTTGTATCTCGGTTAGTAAAAAAGCTACGACTTTAAGAATAGTCTCGTTGGATTCAGAACGTCGAAACTAAGACAAAACCGTTAGATTTTTAAAGCTAGTACTTATAGAAGCCGAGATATAGACTTCCAAACTTTTGGTTTTTGGTGCACATATATGGAAACCAAAAGTTTGTATCTCGGTTAGTAAAAGAGCTACGACTTTGGGAATAGCCTCGTTGGATTCAGAACAACGAAACTAAGACAAAACCGTTGGATTTTTAAAGCTAGTACTTATAGAAGCCGAGATACAGACTTCCAACCTTTGGGTTTTTGGTGCACATATATGGAAACCAAAAGTTTGTATCTCGGTTAGTAAAAGAGCTACGACTTTGGGAATAGTCTCGTTGGATTCAGAACAACGAAACTAAGACAAACCCGTTGGATTTTTAAAGCTAGTACTTATAGAAGCCGAGATACAGACTTCCAACCTTTGGGTTTTTGGTGCACATATATGGAAACCAAAAGTTTGTATCTCGGTTAGTAAAAGAGCTACGACTTTGGGAATAGTCTCGTTGGATTCAGAACGTCGAAACTAAGACAAAACCGTTGGATTTTTAAAGCTAGTACTTATAGAAGCCGAGATACAGACTTCCAACCTTTGGGTTTTTGGTGCACATATATGGAAACAAAAAGTTTGTATCTCGGTTAGTAAAAGAGCTACAACTTTGCGAATAGTCTCGTTGGATTGAAAACGTCGAAACTAAGACAAAACCGTTGGATTTTTAAAGCTAGTACTTATAGAAGCCGAGATATAGACTTCCAAACTTTTGGTTTTTGGTGCACATATATGGAAACCAAAAGTTTGTATCTCGGTTAGTAAAAGAGCTACGACTTTGGGAATAGTCTCGTTGGATTCAGAACAACGAAACTAAGACAAAACCGTTGGATTTTTAAAGCTAGTACTTATAGAAGCCGAGATATAGACTTCCAAACTTTTGGTTTTTGGTGCACATATATGGAAACCAAAAGTTTGTATCTCGATTAGTAAAAGAGCTACGACTTTGGGAATAGTCTCGTTGGATTCAGAACGTCGAAACTAAGACAAAACCGTTGAATTTTTAAAGCTAGTACTTATAGAAGCCGAGATATAGACTTCCAAACTTTTGGTTTTTGGTGCACATATATGGAAACCAAAAGTTTGTATCTCGGTTAGTAAAAGAGCTACGACTTTGGGAATAGTCTCGTTGGATTCAGAACAACGAAACTAAGACAAAACCGTTGGATTTTTAAAGCTAGTACTTATAGAAGCCGAGATACAGACTTCCAACCTTTGGGTTTTTGGTGCACATATATGGAAACCAAAAGTTTGTATCTCGGTTAGTAAAAGAGCTACGACTTTAGGAATAGTCTCGTTGGATTCAGAACGTCAAAACTAAGACAAAACCGTTGGATTTTTAAAGCTAGTACTTATAGAAGCCGAGATACAGACTTCCAACCTTTGGGTTTTTGGTGCACATATATGGAAACCAAAAATTTGTATCTTGGTTAGTAAAAGAGCTTCGACTTTGGGAATAGTCTCGTTGGATTCAGAACGTCGAAACTAAGACAAAACCGTTGAATTTTTAAAGCTAGTACTTATAGAAGCCGAGATACAGACTTCCAACCTTTGGGTTTTTGGTGCACATATATGGAAACCAAAAGTTTGTATCTCGGTTAGTAAAAGAGCTACGACTTTGGGAATAGTCTCGTTGGATTCAGAACGTCGAAACTAAGACAAAACCGTTGGATTTTTGAAGCTAGTACTTATAGAAGCCGAGATATAGACTTCCGAACTTTTGGTTTTTGGTGCACATATATGGAAACCAAAAGTTTGTATCTCGGTTAGTAAAAGAGCTACGACTTTGGGAATAGTCTCGTTGGATTCAGAACAACGAAACTAAGACAAAACCGTTGGATTTTTAAAGCTAGTACTTATAGAAGCCGAGATACAGACTTCCAACCTTTGGGTTTTTGGTGCACATATATGGAAACCAAAAGTTTGTATCTCGGTTAGTAAAAGAGCTACGACTTTGGGAATAGTCTCGTTGGATTCAGAACGTCGAAACTAAGACAAAACCGTTGGATTTTTAAAGCTAGTACTTATAGAAGCCGAGATATAGACTTCCAAACTTTTGGTTTTTGGTGCACATATATGGAAACCAAAAGTTTGTATCTCGGTTAGTAAAAAAGCTACGACTTTGGGAATAGTCTCGTTGGATTCAGAACAACGAAACTAAGACAAAATTGTTGGATTTTTAAAGCTAGTACTTATAGAAGCCGAGATACAGACTTCCAACCTTTGGGTTTTTGGTGCACATATATGGAAACCAAAAGTTTGTATCTCGGTTAGTAAAAGAGCTACGACTTTGGGAATAGTCTCGTTGGATTCAGAACGTCAAAACTAAGACAAAACCGTTGGATTTTTAAAGCTAGTACTTATAGAAGACGAGATACAGACTTCCAACCTTTGGGTTTTTGGTGCACATATATGGAAACCAAAAGTTTGTATCTCGGTTAGTAAAAGAGCTACGACTTTGGAAATAGTCTCGTTGAATTCAGAACGTCGAAACTAAGACAAAACCGTTGAATTTTTAAAGCTAGTACTTATAGAAGCCGAGATACAGACTTCCAACCTTTGGGTTTTTGGTGCACATATATGGAAACCAAAAGTTTGTATCTCGATTAGTAAAAGAGCTACGACTTTGAGAATAGTCTCGTTGGATTCAGAACGTCGAAACTAAGATAAAACCGTTGGATTTTTAAAGCTAGTACTTATAGAAGCCGAGATATAGACTTCCAAACTTTTGGTTTTTGGTGCACATATATGGAAACCAAAAGTTTGTATCTCGATTAGTAAAAGAGCTACGACTTTGGGAATAGTCTCGTTCGATTCAGAACGTCGAAACTAAGACAAAACCGTTGAATTTTTAAAGCTAGTACTTATAGAAGCCGAGATATAGACTTCCAAACTTTTGGTTTTTGGTGCACATATATGGAAACCAAATATTTGTATCTTGGTTAGTAAAAGAGCTTCGACTTTGGGAATAGTCTCGTTGGATTCAGAACGTCGAAACTAAGATAAAACCGTTGGATTTTTAAAGCTAGTACATATAGAAGCCGAGATATAGACTTCCAAACTTTTGGTTTTTGGTGCACATATATGGAAACCAAAAGTTTGTATCTCGGTTAGTAAAAAAGCTACGACTTTAAGAATAGTCTCGTTGGATTCAGAACAACGAAACTAAGACAAACCCGTTGGATTTTTAAAGCTAGTACTTATAGAAGCCGAGATACAGACTTCCAACCTTTGGGTTTTTGGTGCACATATATGGAAATCAAAAGTTTGTATCTCGGTTAGTAAAAGAGCTACGACTTTGGGAATAGTCTCGTTGGATTCAGAACGTCGAAATTAAGACAAAACCGTTGGATTTTTAAAGCTAGTACTTATAGAAGCCGAGATATAGACTTCCAAACTTTTGGTTTTTGGTGCACATATATGGAAACCAAAAGTTTGTATCTCGGTTAGTAAAAGAGCTACGACTTTGGGAAAAGTCTCGTTGGATTCAGAACGTCGAAACTAAGACAAAACTGTTGGATTTTTAAAGCTAGTACTTATAGAAGCCGAGATATAGACTTCCAAACTTTTGGTTTTTGGTGCACATATATGGAAACCAAAAATTTGTATCTTGGTTAGTAAAAGAGCTTCGACTTTGGGAATAGTCTCGTTGGATTCAGAACGTCGAAACTAAGACAAAACCGTTGAATTTTTAAAGCTAGTACTTATAGAAGCCGAGATACAGACTTCCAACCTTTGGGTTTTTGGTGCACATATATGGAAACCAAAAGTTTGTATCTCGGTTAGTAAAAGAGCTACGACTTTGGGAATAGTCTCGTTGGATTCAGAACGTCGAAACTAAGACAAAACCGTTGGATTTTTGAAGCTAGTACTTATAGAAGCCGAGATATAGACTTCCGAACTTTTGGTTTTTGGTGCACATATATGGAAACCAAAAGTTTGTATCTCGGTTAGTAAAAGAGCTACGACTTTGGGAATAGTCTCGTTGGATTCAGAACAACGAAACTAAGACAAAACCGTTGGATTTTTAAAGCTAGTACTTATAGAAGCCGAGATACAGACTTCCAACCTTTGGGTTTTTGGTGCACATATATGGAAACCAAAAGTTTGTATCTCGGTTAGTAAAAGAGCTACGACTTTGGGAATAGTCTCGTTCAATTCAGAACGTCGAAACTTAGACAAAACCGTTGAATTTTTAAAGCTAGTACTTATAGAAGCCGAGATACAGACTTCCAACCTTTGGGTTTTTGGTGCACATATATGGAAACCAAAAATTTGTATCTCGGTTAGTAAAAGAGCTACGACTTTGAAAATAGTCTCGTTGGATTCAGAACGTCGAAACTAAGATAAAACCGTTGGATTTTTAAAGCTAGTACTTATAGAAGCCGAGATATAGACTTCCAAACTTTTGGTTTTTGGTGCACATATATGGAAACCAAAAGTTTGTATCTCGGTTAGTAAAAGAGCTACGACTTTGGGAATAGTCTCGTTGGATTCAGAACAACGAAACTAAGACAAACCCGTTGGATTTTTAAAGCTAGTACTTATAGAAGCCGAGATACAGACTTCCAAACTTTTGGTTTTTGGTGCACATATATGGAAACCAAAAGTTTGTATCTCGATTAGTAAAAGAGCTACGACTTTGGGAATAGTCTCGTTGGATTCAGAACAACGAAACTAAGACAAAAACCGTTGGATTTTTAAAGCTAGTACTTATAGAAGCCGAGATATAGACTTCCAAACTTTTGGTTTTTGGTGCACATATATGGAAACCAAAAGTTTGTATCTCGATTAGTAAAAGAGCTACGACTTTGGGAATAGTCTCGTTCGATTCAGAACGTCGAAACTAAGACAAAACCGTTGAATTTTTAAAGCTAGTACTTATAGAAGCCGAGATATAGACTTCCAAATTTTTGGTTTTTGGTGCACATATATGGAAACCAAATATTTGTATCTTGGTTAGTAAAAGAGCTTCGACTTTGGGAATAGTCTCGTGGGATTCAGAACGTCGAAACTAAGATAAAACCGTTGGATTTTTAAAGCTAGTACATATAGAAGCCGAGATATAGACTTCCAAACTTTTGGTTTTTGGTGCACATATATGGAAACCAAAAGTTTGTATCTCGGTTAGTAAAAAAGCTACGACTTTAAGAATAGTCTCGTTGGATTCAGAACAACGAAACTAAGACAAAACCGTTGGATTTTTAAAGCTAGTACTTATAGAAGCCGAGATACAGACTTCCAACCTTTGGGTTTTTGGTGCACATATATGGAAACCAAATATTTGTATCTTGGTTAGTAAAAGAGCTTCGACTTTGGGAATAGTCTCGTTGGATTTAGAACGTCGAAACTAAGATAAAACCGTTGGATTTTTAAAGCTAGTACTTATAGAAGCCGAGATATAGACTTCCAAACTTTTGGTTTTTGGTGCACATATATGGAAACCAAAAGTTTGTATCTCGATTAGTAAAAGAGCTACGACTTTGGGAATAGTCTCGTTGGATTCAGAACAACGAAACTAAGACAAACCCGTTGGATTTTTAAAGCTAGTAATTATAGAAGCCGAGATACAGACTTCCAACCTTTGGGTTTTTGGTGCACATATATGGAAACCAAAAGTTTGTATCTCAATTAGTAAAAGAGCTACGACTTTGGGAATAGTCTCGTTGGATTCAGAACGTCGAAACTAAGACAAAACCGTTGGATTTTTAAAGCTAGTACTTATAGAAGCCGAGATACAGACTTCCAACCTTTGGGTTTTTGGTGCACATATATGGAAACCAAAAATTTGTATCTCGGTTAGTAAAAGAGCTACGACTTTGGGAATAGTCTCGTTGGATTCAGAACAACGAAACTAAGACAAAACCGTTGGATTTTTAAAGCTAGTACTTATCGAAGCCGAGATACAGACTTCCAACCTTTGGGTTTTTGGTGCACATATATGGAAACCAAAAATTTGTATCTCGGTTAGTAAAAGAGCTACGAATTTGGGAATAGTCTCGTTGGATTCAGAACAACGAAACTAAGACAAAACCGTTGGATTTTTAAAGCTAGTACTTATAGAAGCCGAGATATAGACTTCCAAACTTTTGGTTTTTGGTGCACATATATGGAAACCAAAAGTTTGTATCTCGGTTAGTAAAAGAGCTACGACTTTGGGAATAGTCTCGCTGGATTCAGAACAACGAAACTAAGACAAAACCGTTGGATTTTTAAAGCTAGTACTTATAGAAGCCGAGATACAGACTTCCAACCTTTGGGTTTTTGGTGCACATATATGGAAACCAAAAGTTTGTATCTCGGTTAGTAAAAGAGCTACGACTTTGGGAATAGTCTCATTGGATTCAGAACAACGAAACTAAGACAAACTCGTTGGATTTTTAAAGCTAGTACTTATAGAAGCCGAGATACAGACTTCCAACCTTTGGGTTTTTGGTGCACATATATGGAAACCAAAAGTTTGTATCTCGGTTAGTAAAAAAGCTACGACTTTAAGAATAGTCTCGTTGGATTCAGAACGTCGAAACTAAGACAAAACCGTTAGATTTTTAAAGCTAGTACTTATAGAAGCCGAGATATAGACTTCCAAACTTTTGGTTTTTGGTGCACATATATGGAAACCAAAAGTTTGTATCTCGGTTAGTAAAAGAGCTACGACTTTGGGAATAGCCTCGTTGGATTCAGAACAACGAAACTAAGACAAAACCGTTGGATTTTTAAAGCTAGTACTTATAGAAGCCGAGATACAGACTTCCAACCTTTGGGTTTTTGGTGCACATATATGGAAACCAAAAGTTTGTATCTCGGTTAGTAAAAGAGCTACGACTTTGGGAATAGTCTCGTTGGATTCAGAACAACGAAACTAAGACAAACCCGTTGGATTTTTAAAGCTAGTACTTATAGAAGCCGAGATACAGACTTCCAACCTTTGGGTTTTTGGTGCACATATATGGAAACCAAAAGTTTGTATCTCGGTTAGTAAAAGAGCTACGACTTTGGGAATAGTCTCGTTGGATTCAGAACGTCGAAACTAAGACAAAACCGTTGGATTTTTAAAGCTAGTACTTATAGAAGCCGAGATACAGACTTCCAACCTTTGGGTTTTTGGTGCACATATATGGAAACAAAAAGTTTGTATCTCGGTTAGTAAAAGAGCTACAACTTTGCGAATAGTCTCGTTGGATTGAAAACGTCGAAACTAAGACAAAACCGTTGGATTTTTAAAGCTAGTACTTATAGAAGCCGAGATATAGACTTCCAAACTTTTGGTTTTTGGTGCACATATATGGAAACCAAAAGTTTGTATCTCGGTTAGTAAAAGAGCTACGACTTTGGGAATAGTCTCGTTGGATTCAGAACAACGAAACTAAGACAAAACCGTTGGATTTTTAAAGCTAGTACTTATAGAAGCCGAGATATAGACTTCCAAACTTTTGGTTTTTGGTGCACATATATGGAAACCAAAAGTTTGTATCTCGATTAGTAAAAGAGCTACGACTTTGGGAATAGTCTCGTTGGATTCAGAACGTCGAAACTAAGACAAAACCGTTGAATTTTTAAAGCTAGTACTTATAGAAGCCGAGATATAGACTTCCAAACTTTTGGTTTTTGGTGCACATATATAGAAACCAAAAGTTTGTATCTCGGTTAGTAAAAGAGCTACGACTTTGGGAATAGTCTCGTTGGATTGAAAACGTCGAAACTAAGACAAAACCGTTGGATTTTTAAAGCTAGTACTTATAGAAGCCGAGATATAGACTTCCAAACTTTTGGTTTTTGGTGCACATATATAGAAACCAAAAGTTTGTATCTCGGTTAGTAAAAGAGCTACGACTTTGGGAATAGTCTCGTTGGATTCAAAACGTCGAAACTAAGACAAAACCGTTGGATTTTTGAAGCTAGTACTTATAGAAGCCGAGATATAGACTTCCGAACTTTTGGTTTTTGGTGCACATATATGGAAACCAAAAGTTTGTATCTCGATTAGTAAAAAAGCTACGACTTTGGGAATAGTCTCGTTCAATTCAGAACGTCGAAACTTAGACAAAACCGTTGAATTTTTAAAGCTAGTACTTATAGAAGCCGAGATACAGACTTCCAACCTTTGGGTTTTTGGTGCACAAATATGGAAACCAAAAATTTGTATCTCGGTTAGTAAAAGAGCTACGACTTTGAAAATAGTCTCGTTGGATTCAGAACGTCGAAACTAAGATAAAACCGTTGGATTTTTAAAGCTAGTACTTATAGAAGCCGAGATATAGACTTCCAAACTTTTGGTTTTTGGTGCACATATATGGAAACCAAAAGTTTGTATCTCGATTAGTAAAAGAGCTACGACTTTGGGAATAGTCTCGTTGGATTCAGAACAACGAAACTAAGACAAAAACCGTTGGATTTTTAAAGCTAGTACTTATAGAAGCCGAGATATAGACTTCCAAACTTTTGGTTTTTGGTGCACATATATGGAAACCAAATATTTGTATCTTGGTTAGTAAAAGAGCTTCGACTTTGGGAATAGTCTCGTTGGATTTAGAACGTCGAAACTAAGATAAAACCGTTGGATTTTTAAAGCTAGTACTTATAGAAGCCGAGATATAGACTTCCAAACTTTTGGTTTTTGGTGCACATATATGGAAACCAAAAGTTTGTATCTCGATTAGTAAAAGAGCTACGACTTTGGGAATAGTCTCGTTGGATTCAGAACAACGAAACTAAGACAAACCCGTTGGATTTTTAAAGCTAGTATTCATAGAAGCCGAGATACAGACTTCCAACCTTTGGGTTTTTGGTGCACATATATGGAAACCAAAAGTTTGTATCTCAATTAGTAAAAGAGCTACGACTTTGGGAATAGTCTCGTTGGATTCAGAACGTCGAAACTAAGACAAAACCGTTGGATTTTTAAAGCTAGTACTTATAGAAGCCGAGATACAGACTTCCAACCTTTGGGTTTTTGGTGCACATATATGGAAACCAAAAGTTTGTATCTCGGTTAGCAAAAGAGCTACGACTTTGGGAATAGTCTCGTTGGATTCAGAACGTCGAAACTAAGACAAAACCGTTGGATTTTTAAAGCTAGTACTTATAGAAGCCGAGATACAGACTTACAACCTTTGGGTTTTTGGTGCACATATATGGAAACCAAAAGTTTGTATCTCGGTTAGTAAAAGAGCTACGACTTTGGGAATAGTCTCGTTGGATTCAGAACGTCGAAACTAAGACAAAACCGTTGGATTTTTAAAGCTAGTACTTATAGAAGCCGAGATACAGACTTCCAACCTTTGGGTTTTTGGTGCACATATATGGAAACCAAAAGTTTGTATCTCGGTTAGCAAAAGAGCTACGACTTTGGGAATAGTCTCGTTGGATTCAGAACGTCGAAACTAAGACAAAACCGTTGGATTTTTAAAGCTAGTACTTATAGAAGCCGAGATACAGACTTCCAACCTTTGGGTTTTTGGTGCACATATATGGAAACCAAAAGTTTGTATCTCGGTTAGTAAAAGAGCTACGACTTTGGGAATAGTCTCGTTGGATTCAGAACGTCGAAACTAAGACAAAACCGTTGGATTTTTAAAGCTAGTACTTATAGAAGCCGAGATACAGACTTCCAACCTTTGGGTTTTTGGTGCACATATATGGAAACCAAAAGTTTGTATCTCGGTTAGTAAAAGAGCTACGACTTTGGGAATAGTCTCGTTGGATTCAGAACGTCGAAACTAAGACAAAACCGTTGAATTTTTAAAGCTAGTACTTATAGAAGCCGAGATACAGACTTCCAACCTTTGGGTTTTTGGTGCACATATATGGAAACCAAAAATTTGTATCTCGGTTAGTAAAAGAGCTACGACTTTGGGAATAGTCTCGTTGGATTCAGAACAACGAAACTAAGACAAAACCGTTGGATTTTTAAAGCTAGTACTTATAGAAGCCGAGATACAGACTTCCAACCTTTGGGTTTTTGGTGCACATATATGGAAACCAAAAATTTGTATCTCGGTTAGTAAAAGAGCTACGAATTTGGGAATAGTCTCGTTGGATTCAGAACAACGAAACTAAGACAAAACCGTTGGATTTTTAAAGCTAGTACTTATAGAAGTTGAGATATAGACTTCCAAACTTTTGGTTTTTGGTGCACATATATGGAAACCAAAAGTTTGTATCTCGGTTAGTAAAAGAGCTACGACTTTGGGAATAGTCTCGCTGGATTCAGAACAACGAAACTAAGACAAACCCGTTGGATTTTTAAAGCTAGTACTTATAGAAGCCGAGATACAGACTTCCAACCTTTGGGTTTTTGGTGCACATATATGGAAACCAAAAGTTTGTATCTCGGTTAGTAAAAGAGCTACGACTTTGGGAATAGTCTCATTGGATTCAGAACAACGAAACTAAGACAAACTCGTTGGATTTTTAAAGCTAGTACTTATAGAAGCCGAGATACAGACTTCCAACCTTTGGGTTTTTGGTGCACATATATGGAAACCAAAAGTTTGTATCTCGGTTAGTAAAAAAGCTACGACTTTAAGAATAGTCTCGTTGGATTCAGAACGTCGAAACTAAGACAAAACCGTTGGATTTTTAAAGCTAGTACTTATAGAAGCCGAGATATAGACTTCCAAACTTTTGGTTTTTGGTGCACATATATGGAAACCAAAAGTTTGTATCTCGGTTAGTAAAAGAGCTACGACTTTGGGAATAGCCTCGTTGGATTCAGAACAACGAAACTAAGACAAAACCGTTGGATTTTTAAAGCTAGTACTTATAGAAGCCGAGATACAGACTTCCAACCTTTGGGTTTTTGGTGCACATATATGGAAACCAAAAGTTTGTATCTCGGTTAGTAAAAGAGCTACGACTTTGGGAATAGTCTCGTTGGATTCAGAACAACGAAACTAAGACAAACCCGTTGGATTTTTAAAGCTAGTACTTATAGAAGCCGAGATACAGACTTCCAACCTTTGGGTTTTTGGTGCACATATATGGAAACCAAAAGTTTGTATCTCGGTTAGTAAAAGAGCTACGACTTTGGGAATAGTCTCGTTGGATTCAGAACGTCGAAACTAAGACAAAACCGTTGGATTTTTAAAGCTAGTACTTATAGAAGCCGAGATACAGACTTCCAACCTTTGGGTTTTTGGTGCACATATATGGAAACAAAAAGTTTGTATCTCGGTTAGTAAAAGAGCTACAACTTTGCGAATAGTCTCGTTGGATTGAAAACGTCGAAACTAAGACAAAACCGTTGGATTTTTAAAGCTAGTACTTATAGAAGCCGAGATACAGACTTCCAACCTTTGGGTTTTTGGTGCACATATATGGAAACCAAAAGTTTGTATCTCGGTTAGTAAAAGAGCTACGACTTTGGGAATAGTCTCGTTGGATTCAGAACGTCGAAACTAAGACAAAACCGTTGGATTTTTGAAGCTAGTACTTATAGAAGCCGAGATATAGACTTCCGAACTTTTGGTTTTTGGTGCACATATATGGAAACCAAAAGTTTGTATCTCGATTAGTAAAAGAGCTACGACTTTGAGAATAGTCTCGTTCGATTCAGAACGTTGAAACTTAGACAAAACCGTTGAATTTTTAAAGCTAGTACTTATAGAAGCCGAGATACAGACTTCCAACCTTTGGGTTTTTGGTGCACATATATGGAAACCAAAAATTTGTATCTCGGTTAGTAAAAGAGCTACGACTTTAAGAATAGTCTCGTTGGATTCAGAACGTCGAAACTAAGATAAAACCGTTGGATTTTTAAAGCTAGTACTTATAGAAGCCGAGATATAGACTTCCAAACTTTTGGTTTTTGGTGCACATATATGGAAACCAAAAGTTTGTATCTCGGTTAGTAAAAGAGCTACGACTTTGGGAATAGTCTCGTTGGATTCAGAACGTCGAAACTAAGACAAAACCGTTGGATTTTTAAAGCTAGTACTTATAGAAGCCGAGATATAGACTTCCAAACTTTTGGTTTTTGGTGCACATATATGGAAACCAAAAGTTTGTATCTCGATTAGTAAAAGAGCTACGACTTTGGGAATAGTCTCGTTCGATTCAGAACGTCGAAACTAAGACAAAACCGTTGAATTTTTAAAGCTAGTACTTATAGAAGCCGAGATATAGACTTCCAAACTTTTGGTTTTTGGTGCACATATATGGAAACCAAAAGTTTGTATCTCGGTTAGTAAAAGAGCTACGACTTTGGGAATAGTCTCGTTGGATTCAGAACAACGAAACTAAGACAAAACCGTTGGATTTTTAAAGCTAGTACTTATAGAAGCCGAGATATAGACTTCCAAACTTTTGGTTTTTGGTGCACATATATGGAAACCAAAAGTTTGTATCTCGGTTAGTAAAAGAGCTACGACTTTGGGAATAGTCTCGTTGGATTGAAAACGTCGAAACTAAGACAAAACCGTTGGATTTTTAAAGCTAATACTTATAGAAGCCGAGATACAGTCTTCCAACCTTTGGGTTTTTGGTGCACATATATGGAAACCAAAGGTTTGTATCTCGGTTAGTAAAAGAGCTACGACTTTGGGAATAGTCTCGTTGGATTCAGAACGTCGAAACTAAGACAAAACCGTTGGATTTTTGAAGCTAGTACTTATAGAAGCCGAGATATAGACTTCCGAACTTTTGGTTTTTGGTGCACATATATGGAAACCAAAAGTTTGTATCTCGATTAGTAAAAGAGCTACGACTTTGGGAATAGTCTCGTTCAATTCAGAACGTCGAAACTTAGACAAAACCGTTGAATTTTTAAAGCTAGTACTTATAGAAGCCGAGATACAGACTTCCAACCTTTGGGTTTTTGGTGCACATATATGGAAACCAAAAATTTGTATCTCGGTTAGTAAAAGAGCTACGACTTTGAAAATAGTCTCGTTGGATTCAGAACGTCGAAACTAAGATAAAACCGTTGGATTTTTAAAGCTAGTACTTATAGAAGCCGAGATATAGACTTCCAAACTTTTGGTTTTTGGTGCACATATATGGAAACCAAAAGTTTGTATCTCGGTTAGTAAAAGAGCTACGACTTTGGGAATAGTCTCGTTGGATTCAGAACAACGAAACTAAGACAAACCCGTTGGATTTTTAAAGCTAGTACTTATAGAAGCCGAGATACAGACTTCCAAACTTTTGGTTTTTGGTGCACATATATGGAAACCAAAAGTTTGTATCTCGATTAGTAAAAGAGCTACGACTTTGGGAATAGTCTCGTTGGATTCAGAACAACGAAACTAAGACAAACCCGTTGGATTTTTAAAGCTAGTACTTATAGAAGCCGAGATACAGACTTCCAAACTTTTGGTTTTTGGTGCACATATATGGAAACCAAAAGTTTGTATCTCGATTAGTAAAAGAGCTACGACTTTGGGAATAGTCTCGTTGGATTCAGAACAACGAAACTAAGACAAAAACCGTTGGATTTTTAAAGCTAGTACTTATAGAAGCCGAGATATAGACTTCCAAACTTTTGGTTTTTGGTGCACATATATGGAAACCAAAAGTTTGTATCTCGATTAGTAAAAGAGCTACGACTTTGGGAATAGTCTCGTTCGATTCAGAACGTCGAAACTAAGACAAAACCGTTGAATTTTTAAAGCTAGTACTTATAGAAGCCGAGATATAGACTTCCAAACTTTTGGTTTTTGGTGCACATATATGGAAACCAAATATTTGTATCTTGGTTAGTAAAAGAGCTTCGACTTTGGGAATAGTCTCGTGGGATTCAGAACGTCGAAACTAAGATAAAACCGTTGGATTTTTAAAGCTAGTACATATAGAAGCCGAGATATAGACTTCCAAACTTTTGGTTTTTGGTGCACATATATGGAAACCAAAAGTTTGTATCTCGGTTAGTAAAAAAGCTACGACTTTAAGAATAGTCTCGTTGGATTCAGAACAACGAAACTAAGACAAAACCGTTGGATTTTTAAAGCTAGTACTTATAGAAGCCGAGATACAGACTTCCAACCTTTGGGTTTTTGGTGCACATATATGGAAACCAAATATTTGTATCTTGGTTAGTAAAAGAGCTTCGACTTTGGGAATAGTCTCGTTGGATTTAGAACGTCGAAACTAAGATAAAACCGTTGGATTTTTAAAGCTAGTACTTATAGAAGCCGAGATATAGACTTCCAAACTTTTGGTTTTTGGTGCACATATATGGAAACCAAAAGTTTGTATCTCGATTAGTAAAAGAGCTACGACTTTGGGAATAGTCTCGTTGGATTCAGAACAACGAAACTAAGACAAACCCGTTGGATTTTTAAAGCTAGTAATTATAGAAGCCGAGATACAGACTTCCAACCTTTGGGTTTTTGGTGCACATATATGGAAACCAAAAGTTTGTATCTCAATTAGTAAAAGAGCTACGACTTTGGGAATAGTCTCGTTGGATTCAGAACGTCGAAACTAAGACAAAACCGTTGGATTTTTAAAGCTAGTACTTATAGAAGCCGAGATACAGACTTCCAACCTTTGGGTTTTTGGTGCACATATATGGAAACCAAAAATTTGTATCTCGGTTAGTAAAAGAGCTACGACTTTGGGAATAGTCTCGTTGGATTCAGAACAACGAAACTAAGACAAAACCGTTGGATTTTTAAAGCTAGTACTTATCGAAGCCGAGATACAGACTTCCAACCTTTGGGTTTTTGGTGCACATATATGGAAACCAAAAATTTGTATCTCGGTTAGTAAAAGAGCTACGAATTTGGGAATAGTCTCGTTGGATTCAGAACAACGAAACTAAGACAAAACCGTTGGATTTTTAAAGCTAGTACTTATAGAAGCCGAGATATAGACTTCCAAACTTTTGGTTTTTGGTGCACATATATGGAAACCAAAAGTTTGTATCTCGGTTAGTAAAAGAGCTACGACTTTGGGAATAGTCTCGCTGGATTCAGAACAACGAAACTAAGACAAAACCGTTGGATTTTTAAAGCTAGTACTTATAGAAGCCGAGATACAGACTTCCAACCTTTGGGTTTTTGGTGCACATATATGGAAACCAAAAGTTTGTATCTCGGTTAGTAAAAGAGCTACGACTTTGGGAATAGTCTCATTGGATTCAGAACAACGAAACTAAGACAAACTCGTTGGATTTTTAAAGCTAGTACTTATAGAAGCCGAGATACAGACTTCCAACCTTTGGGTTTTTGGTGCACATATATGGAAACCAAAAGTTTGTATCTCGGTTAGTAAAAAAGCTACGACTTTAAGAATAGTCTCGTTGGATTCAGAACGTCGAAACTAAGACAAAACCGTTAGATTTTTAAAGCTAGTACTTATAGAAGCCGAGATATAGACTTCCAAACTTTTGGTTTTTGGTGCACATATATGGAAACCAAAAGTTTGTATCTCGGTTAGTAAAAGAGCTACGACTTTGGGAATAGCCTCGTTGGATTCAGAACAACGAAACTAAGACAAAACCGTTGGATTTTTAAAGCTAGTACTTATAGAAGCCGAGATACAGACTTCCAACCTTTGGGTTTTTGGTGCACATATATGGAAACCAAAAGTTTGTATCTCGGTTAGTAAAAGAGCTACGACTTTGGGAATAGTCTCGTTGGATTCAGAACAACGAAACTAAGACAAACCCGTTGGATTTTTAAAGCTAGTACTTATAGAAGCCGAGATACAGACTTCCAACCTTTGGGTTTTTGGTGCACATATATGGAAACCAAAAGTTTGTATCTCGGTTAGTAAAAGAGCTACGACTTTGGGAATAGTCTCGTTGGATTCAGAACGTCGAAACTAAGACAAAACCGTTGGATTTTTAAAGCTAGTACTTATAGAAGCCGAGATACAGACTTCCAACCTTTGGGTTTTTGGTGCACATATATGGAAACAAAAAGTTTGTATCTCGGTTAGTAAAAGAGCTACAACTTTGCGAATAGTCTCGTTGGATTGAAAACGTCGAAACTAAGACAAAACCGTTGGATTTTTAAAGCTAGTACTTATAGAAGCCGAGATATAGACTTCCAAACTTTTGGTTTTTGGTGCACATATATGGAAACCAAAAGTTTGTATCTCATTTAGTAAAAGAGCTACGACTTTGGGAATAGTCTCGTTGGATTCAGAACAACGAAACTAAGACAAAACCGTTGGATTTTTAAAGCTAGTACTTATAGAAGCCGAGATATAGACTTCCAAACTTTTGGTTTTTGGTGCACATATATGGAAACCAAAAGTTTGTATCTCGATTAGTAAAAGAGCTACGACTTTGGGAATAGTCTCGTTGGATTCAGAACAACGAAACTAAGACAAAACCGTTGGATTTTTAAAGCTAGTACTTATAGAAGCCGAGATACAGACTTCCAACCTTTGGGTTTTTGGTGCACATATATGGAAACCAAAAGTTTGTATCTCGGTTAGTAAAAGAGCTACGACTTTAGGAATAGTCTCGTTGGATTCAGAACGTCAAAACTAAGACAAAACCGTTGGATTTTTAAAGCTAGTACTTATAGAAGCCGAGATACAGACTTCCAACCTTTGGGTTTTTGGTGCACATATATGGAAACCAAAAATTTGTATCTTGGTTAGTAAAAGAGCTTCGACTTTGGGAATAGTCTCGTTGGATTCAGAACGTCGAAACTAAGACAAAACCGTTGAATTTTTAAAGCTAGTACTTATAGAAGCCGAGATACAGACTTCCAACCTTTGGGTTTTTGGTGCACATATATGGAAACCAAAAGTTTGTATCTCGGTTAGTAAAAGAGCTACGACTTTGGGAATAGTCTCGTTGGATTCAGAACGTCGAAACTAAGACAAAACCGTTGGATTTTTGAAGCTAGTACTTATAGAAGCCGAGATATAGACTTCCGAACTTTTGGTTTTTGGTGCACATATATGGAAACCAAAAGTTTGTATCTCGGTTAGTAAAAGAGCTACGACTTTGGGAATAGTCTCGTTGGATTCAGAACAACGAAACTAAGACAAAACCGTTGGATTTTTAAAGCTAGTACTTATAGAAGCCGAGATACAGACTTCCAACCTTTGGGTTTTTGGTGCACATATATGGAAACCAAAAGTTTGTATCTCGGTTAGTAAAAGAGCTACGACTTTGGGAATAGTCTCGTTGGATTCAGAACGTCGAAACTAAGACAAAACCGTTGGATTTTTGAAGCTAGTACTTATAGAAGCCGAGATATAGACTTCCGAACTTTTGGTTTTTGGTGCACATATATGGAAACCAAAAGTTTGTATCTCGGTTAGTAAAAGAGCTACGACTTTGGGAATAGTCTCGTTGGATTCAGAACGTCGAAACTAAGACAAAACCGTTGGATTTTTGAAGCTAGTACTTATAGAAGCCGAGATATAGACTTCCGAACTTTTGGTTTTTGGTGCACATATATGGAAACCAAAAGTTTGTATCTCGGTTAGTAAAAGAGCTACGACTTTGGGAATAGTCTCGTTGGATTCAGAACAACGAAACTAAGACAAAACCGTTGGATTTTTAAAGCTAGTACTTATAGAAGCCGAGATACAGACTTCCAACCTTTGGGTTTTTGGTGCACATATATGGAAACCAAAAGTTTGTATCTCGGTTAGTAAAAGAGCTACGACTTTGGGAATAGTCTCGTTGGATTCAGAACGTCGAAACTAAGACAAAACCGTTGGATTTTTAAAGCTAGTACTTATAGAAGCCGAGATATAGACTTCCAAACTTTTGGTTTTTGGTGCACATATATGGAAACCAAAAGTTTGTATCTCGGTTAGTAAAAAAGCTACGACTTTGGGAATAGTCTCGTTGGATTCAGAACAACGAAACTAAGACAAAATTGTTGGATTTTTAAAGCTAGTACTTATAGAAGCCGAGATACAGACTTCCAACCTTTGGGTTTTTGGTGCACATATATGGAAACCAAAAGTTTGTATCTCGGTTAGTAAAAGAGCTACGACTTTGGGAATAGTCTCGTTGGATTCAGAACGTCAAAACTAAGACAAAACCGTTGGATTTTTAAAGCTAGTACTTATAGAAGCCGAGATACAGACTTCCAACCTTTGGGTTTTTGGTGCACATATATGGAAACCAAAAGTTTGTATCTCGGTTAGTAAAAGAGCTACGACTTTGGAAATAGTCTCGTTGAATTCAGAACGTCGAAACTAAGACAAAACCGTTGAATTTTTAAAGCTAGTACTTATAGAAGCCGAGATACAGACTTCCAACCTTTGGGTTTTTGGTGCACATATATGGAAACCAAAAGTTTGTATCTCGATTAGTAAAAGAGCTACGACTTTGAGAATAGTCTCGTTGGATTCAGAACGTCGAAACTAAGATAAAACCGTTGGATTTTTAAAGCTAGTACTTATAGAAGCCGAGATATAGACTTCCAAACTTTTGGTTTTTGGTGCACATATATGGAAACCAAAAGTTTGTATCTCGATTAGTAAAAGAGCTACGACTTTGGGAATAGTCTCGTTCGATTCAGAACGTCGAAACTAAGACAAAACCGTTGAATTTTTAAAGCTAGTACTTATAGAAGCCGAGATATAGACTTCCAAACTTTTGGTTTTTGGTGCACATATATGGAAACCAAATATTTGTATCTTGGTTAGTAAAAGAGCTTCGACTTTGGGAATAGTCTCGTTGGATTCAGAACGTCGAAACTAAGATAAAACCGTTGGATTTTTAAAGCTAGTACATATAGAAGCCGAGATATAGACTTCCAAACTTTTGGTTTTTGGTGCACATATATGGAAACCAAAAGTTTGTATCTCGGTTAGTAAAAAAGCTACGACTTTAAGAATAGTCTCGTTGGATTCAGAACAACGAAACTAAGACAAACCCGTTGGATTTTTAAAGCTAGTACTTATAGAAGCCGAGATACAGACTTCCAACCTTTGGGTTTTTGGTGCACATATATGGAAATCAAAAGTTTGTATCTCGGTTAGTAAAAGAGCTACGACTTTGGGAATAGTCTCGTTGGATTCAGAACGTCGAAATTAAGACAAAACCGTTGGATTTTTAAAGCTAGTACTTATAGAAGCCGAGATATAGACTTCCAAACTTTTGGTTTTTGGTGCACATATATGGAAACCAAAAGTTTGTATCTCGGTTAGTAAAAGAGCTACGACTTTGGGAAAAGTCTCGTTGGATTCAGAACGTCGAAACTAAGACAAAACTGTTGGATTTTTAAAGCTAGTACTTATAGAAGCCGAGATATAGACTTCCAAACTTTTGGTTTTTGGTGCACATATATGGAAACCAAAAATTTGTATCTTGGTTAGTAAAAGAGCTTCGACTTTGGGAATAGTCTCGTTGGATTCAGAACGTCGAAACTAAGACAAAACCGTTGAATTTTTAAAGCTAGTACTTATAGAAGCCGAGATACAGACTTCCAACCTTTGGGTTTTTGGTGCACATATATGGAAACCAAAAGTTTGTATCTCGGTTAGTAAAAGAGCTACGACTTTGGGAATAGTCTCGTTGGATTCAGAACGTCGAAACTAAGACAAAACCGTTGGATTTTTGAAGCTAGTACTTATAGAAGCCGAGATATAGACTTCCGAACTTTTGGTTTTTGGTGCACATATATGGAAACCAAAAGTTTGTATCTCGGTTAGTAAAAGAGCTACGACTTTGGGAATAGTCTCGTTGGATTCAGAACAACGAAACTAAGACAAAACCGTTGGATTTTTAAAGCTAGTACTTATAGAAGCCGAGATACAGACTTCCAACCTTTGGGTTTTTGGTGCACATATATGGAAACCAAAAGTTTGTATCTCGGTTAGTAAAAGAGCTACGACTTTGGGAATAGTCTCGTTCAATTCAGAACGTCGAAACTTAGACAAAACCGTTGAATTTTTAAAGCTAGTACTTATAGAAGCCGAGATACAGACTTCCAACCTTTGGGTTTTTGGTGCACATATATGGAAACCAAAAATTTGTATCTCGGTTAGTAAAAGAGCTACGACTTTGAAAATAGTCTCGTTGGATTCAGAACGTCGAAACTAAGATAAAACCGTTGGATTTTTAAAGCTAGTACTTATAGAAGCCGAGATATAGACTTCCAAACTTTTGGTTTTTGGTGCACATATATGGAAACCAAAAGTTTGTATCTCGGTTAGTAAAAGAGCTACGACTTTGGGAATAGTCTCGTTGGATTCAGAACAACGAAACTAAGACAAACCCGTTGGATTTTTAAAGCTAGTACTTATAGAAGCCGAGATACAGACTTCCAAACTTTTGGTTTTTGGTGCACATATATGGAAACCAAAAGTTTGTATCTCGATTAGTAAAAGAGCTACGACTTTGGGAATAGTCTCGTTGGATTCAGAACAACGAAACTAAGACAAAAACCGTTGGATTTTTAAAGCTAGTACTTATAGAAGCCGAGATATAGACTTCCAAACTTTTGGTTTTTGGTGCACATATATGGAAACCAAAAGTTTGTATCTCGATTAGTAAAAGAGCTACGACTTTGGGAATAGTCTCGTTCGATTCAGAACGTCGAAACTAAGACAAAACCGTTGAATTTTTAAAGCTAGTACTTATAGAAGCCGAGATATAGACTTCCAAACTTTTGGTTTTTGGTGCACATATATGGAAACCAAATATTTGTATCTTGGTTAGTAAAAGAGCTTCGACTTTGGGAATAGTCTCGTGGGATTCAGAACGTCGAAACTAAGATAAAACCGTTGGATTTTTAAAGCTAGTACATATAGAAGCCGAGATATAGACTTCCAAACTTTTGGTTTTTGGTGCACATATATGGAAACCAAAAGTTTGTATCTCGGTTAGTAAAAAAGCTACGACTTTAAGAATAGTCTCGTTGGATTCAGAACAACGAAACTAAGACAAAACCGTTGGATTTTTAAAGCTAGTACTTATAGAAGCCGAGATACAGACTTCCAACCTTTGGGTTTTTGGTGCACATATATGGAAACCAAATATTTGTATCTTGGTTAGTAAAAGAGCTTCGACTTTGGGAATAGTCTCGTTGGATTTAGAACGTCGAAACTAAGATAAAACCGTTGGATTTTTAAAGCTAGTACTTATAGAAGCCGAGATATAGACTTCCAAACTTTTGGTTTTTGGTGCACATATATGGAAACCAAAAGTTTGTATCTCGATTAGTAAAAGAGCTACGACTTTGGGAATAGTCTCGTTGGATTCAGAACAACGAAACTAAGACAAACCCGTTGGATTTTTAAAGCTAGTAATTATAGAAGCCGAGATACAGACTTCCAACCTTTGGGTTTTTGGTGCACATATATGGAAACCAAAAGTTTGTATCTCAATTAGTAAAAGAGCTACGACTTTGGGAATAGTCTCGTTGGATTCAGAACGTCGAAACTAAGACAAAACCGTTGGATTTTTAAAGCTAGTACTTATAGAAGCCGAGATACAGACTTCCAACCTTTGGGTTTTTGGTGCACATATATGGAAACCAAAAATTTGTATCTCGGTTAGTAAAAGAGCTACGACTTTGGGAATAGTCTCGTTGGATTCAGAACAACGAAACTAAGACAAAACCGTTGGATTTTTAAAGCTAGTACTTATCGAAGCCGAGATACAGACTTCCAACCTTTGGGTTTTTGGTGCACATATATGGAAACCAAAAATTTGTATCTCGGTTAGTAAAAGAGCTACGAATTTGGGAATAGTCTCGTTGGATTCAGAACAACGAAACTAAGACAAAACCGTTGGATTTTTAAAGCTAGTACTTATAGAAGCCGAGATACAGACTTCCAACCTTTGGGTTTTTGGTGCACATATATGGAAACCAAAAGTTTGTATCTCGGTTAGTAAAAGAGCTACGACTTTGGGAATAGTCTCATTGGATTCAGAACAACGAAACTAAGACAAACTCGTTGGATTTTTAAAGCTAGTACTTATAGAAGCCGAGATACAGACTTCCAACCTTTGGGTTTTTGGTGCACATATATGGAAACCAAAAGTTTGTATCTCGGTTAGTAAAAAAGCTACGACTTTAAGAATAGTCTCGTTGGATTCAGAACGTCGAAACTAAGACAAAACCGTTAGATTTTTAAAGCTAGTACTTATAGAAGCCGAGATATAGACTTCCAAACTTTTGGTTTTTGGTGCACATATATGGAAACCAAAAGTTTGTATCTCGGTTAGTAAAAGAGCTACGACTTTGGGAATAGTCTCGTTGGATTCAGAACAACGAAACTAAGACAAAACCGTTGGATTTTTAAAGCTAGTACTTATAGAAGCCGAGATACAGACTTCCAACCTTTGGGTTTTTGGTGCACATATATGGAAACCAAAAGTTTGTATCTCGGTTAGTAAAAGAGCTACGACTTTGGGAATAGTCTCGTTGGATTCAGAACGTCGAAACTAAGACAAAACCGTTGGATTTTTAAAGCTAGTACTTATAGAAGCCGAGATACAGACTTCCAACCTTTGGGTTTTTGGTGCACATATATGGAAACAAAAAGTTTGTATCTCGGTTAGTAAAAGAGCTACAACTTTGCGAATAGTCTCGTTGGATTGAAAACGTCGAAACTAAGACAAAACCGTTGGATTTTTAAAGCTAGTACTTATAGAAGCCGAGATATAGACTTCCAAACTTTTGGTTTTTGGTGCACATATATGGAAACCAAAAGTTTGTATCTCGGTTAGTAAAAGAGCTACGACTTTGGGAATAGTCTCGTTGGATTCAGAACAACGAAACTAAGACAAAACCGTTGGATTTTTAAAGCTAGTACTTATAGAAGCCGAGATATAGACTTCCAAACTTTTGGTTTTTGGTGCACATATATGGAAACCAAAAGTTTGTATCTCGATTAGTAAAAGAGCTACGACTTTGGGAATAGTCTCGTTGGATTCAGAACGTCGAAACTAAGACAAAACCGTTGAATTTTTAAAGCTAGTACTTATAGAAGCCGAGATATAGACTTCCAAACTTTTGGTTTTTGGTGCACATATATGGAAACCAAAAGTTTGTATCTCGGTTAGTAAAAGAGCTACGACTTTGGGAATAGTCTCGTTGGATTCAGAACAACGAAACTAAGACAAAACCGTTGGATTTTTAAAGCTAGTACTTATAGAAGCCGAGATACAGACTTCCAACCTTTGGGTTTTTGGTGCACATATATGGAAACCAAAAGTTTGTATCTCGGTTAGTAAAAGAGCTACGACTTTAGGAATAGTCTCGTTGGATTCAGAACGTCAAAACTAAGACAAAACCGTTGGATTTTTAAAGCTAGTACTTATAGAAGCCGAGATACAGACTTCCAACCTTTGGGTTTTTGGTGCACATATATGGAAACCAAAAATTTGTATCTTGGTTAGTAAAAGAGCTTCGACTTTGGGAATAGTCTCGTTGGATTCAGAACGTCGAAACTAAGACAAAACCGTTGAATTTTTAAAGCTAGTACTTATAGAAGCCGAGATACAGACTTCCAACCTTTGGGTTTTTGGTGCACATATATGGAAACCAAAAGTTTGTATCTCGGTTAGTAAAAGAGCTACGACTTTGGGAATAGTCTCGTTGGATTCAGAACGTCGAAACTAAGACAAAACCGTTGGATTTTTGAAGCTAGTACTTATAGAAGCCGAGATATAGACTTCCGAACTTTTGGTTTTTGGTGCACATATATGGAAACCAAAAGTTTGTATCTCGGTTAGTAAAAGAGCTACGACTTTGGGAATAGTCTCGTTGGATTCAGAACAACGAAACTAAGACAAAACCGTTGGATTTTTAAAGCTAGTACTTATAGAAGCCGAGATACAGACTTCCAACCTTTGGGTTTTTGGTGCACATATATGGAAACCAAAAGTTTGTATCTCGGTTAGTAAAAGAGCTACGACTTTGGGAATAGTCTCGTTGGATTCAGAACGTCGAAACTAAGACAAAACCGTTGGATTTTTGAAGCTAGTACTTATAGAAGCCGAGATATAGACTTCCGAACTTTTGGTTTTTGGTGCACATATATGGAAACCAAAAGTTTGTATCTCGGTTAGTAAAAGAGCTACGACTTTGGGAATAGTCTCGTTGGATTCAGAACGTCGAAACTAAGACAAAACCGTTGGATTTTTGAAGCTAGTACTTATAGAAGCCGAGATATAGACTTCCGAACTTTTGGTTTTTGGTGCACATATATGGAAACCAAAAGTTTGTATCTCGGTTAGTAAAAGAGCTACGACTTTGGGAATAGTCTCGTTGGATTCAGAACAACGAAACTAAGACAAAACCGTTGGATTTTTAAAGCTAGTACTTATAGAAGCCGAGATACAGACTTCCAACCTTTGGGTTTTTGGTGCACATATATGGAAACCAAAAGTTTGTATCTCGGTTAGTAAAAGAGCTACGACTTTGGGAATAGTCTCGTTGGATTCAGAACGTCGAAACTAAGACAAAACCGTTGGATTTTTAAAGCTAGTACTTATAGAAGCCGAGATATAGACTTCCAAACTTTTGGTTTTTGGTGCACATATATGGAAACCAAAAGTTTGTATCTCGGTTAGTAAAAAAGCTACGACTTTGGGAATAGTCTCGTTGGATTCAGAACAACGAAACTAAGACAAAATTGTTGGATTTTTAAAGCTAGTACTTATAGAAGCCGAGATACAGACTTCCAACCTTTGGGTTTTTGGTGCACATATATGGAAACCAAAAGTTTGTATCTCGGTTAGTAAAAGAGCTACGACTTTGGGAATAGTCTCGTTGGATTCAGAACGTCAAAACTAAGACAAAACCGTTGGATTTTTAAAGCTAGTACTTATAGAAGCCGAGATACAGACTTCCAACCTTTGGGTTTTTGGTGCACATATATGGAAACCAAAAGTTTGTATCTCGGTTAGTAAAAGAGCTACGACTTTGGAAATAGTCTCGTTGAATTCAGAACGTCGAAACTAAGACAAAACCGTTGAATTTTTAAAGCTAGTACTTATAGAAGCCGAGATACAGACTTCCAACCTTTGGGTTTTTGGTGCACATATATGGAAACCAAAAGTTTGTATCTCGATTAGTAAAAGAGCTACGACTTTGAGAATAGTCTCGTTGGATTCAGAACGTCGAAACTAAGATAAAACCGTTGGATTTTTAAAGCTAGTACTTATAGAAGCCGAGATATAGACTTCCAAACTTTTGGTTTTTGGTGCACATATATGGAAACCAAAAGTTTGTATCTCGATTAGTAAAAGAGCTACGACTTTGGGAATAGTCTCGTTCGATTCAGAACGTCGAAACTAAGACAAAACCGTTGAATTTTTAAAGCTAGTACTTATAGAAGCCGAGATATAGACTTCCAAACTTTTGGTTTTTGGTGCACATATATGGAAACCAAATATTTGTATCTTGGTTAGTAAAAGAGCTTCGACTTTGGGAATAGTCTCGTTGGATTCAGAACGTCGAAACTAAGATAAAACCGTTGGATTTTTAAAGCTAGTACATATAGAAGCCGAGATATAGACTTCCAAACTTTTGGTTTTTGGTGCACATATATGGAAACCAAAAGTTTGTATCTCGGTTAGTAAAAAAGCTACGACTTTAAGAATAGTCTCGTTGGATTCAGAACAACGAAACTAAGACAAACCCGTTGGATTTTTAAAGCTAGTACTTATAGAAGCCGAGATACAGACTTCCAACCTTTGGGTTTTTGGTGCACATATATGGAAATCAAAAGTTTGTATCTCGGTTAGTAAAAGAGCTACGACTTTGGGAAAAGTCTCGTTGGATTCAGAACGTCGAAACTAAGACAAAACTGTTGGATTTTTAAAGCTAGTACTTATAGAAGCCGAGATATAGACTTCCAAACTTTTGGTTTTTGGTGCACATATATGGAAACCAAAAATTTGTATCTTGGTTAGTAAAAGAGCTTCGACTTTGGGAATAGTCTCGTTGGATTCAGAACGTCGAAACTAAGACAAAACCGTTGAATTTTTAAAGCTAGTACTTATAGAAGCCGAGATACAGACTTCCAACCTTTGGGTTTTTGGTGCACATATATGGAAACCAAAAGTTTGTATCTCGGTTAGTAAAAGAGCTACGACTTTGGGAATAGTCTCGTTGGATTCAGAACGTCGAAACTAAGACAAAACCGTTGGATTTTTGAAGCTAGTACTTATAGAAGCCGAGATATAGACTTCCGAACTTTTGGTTTTTGGTGCACATATATGGAAACCAAAAGTTTGTATCTCGGTTAGTAAAAGAGCTACGACTTTGGGAATAGTCTCGTTGGATTCAGAACAACGAAACTAAGACAAAACCGTTGGATTTTTAAAGCTAGTACTTATAGAAGCCGAGATACAGACTTCCAACCTTTGGGTTTTTGGTGCACATATATGGAAACCAAAAGTTTGTATCTCGGTTAGTAAAAGAGCTACGACTTTGGGAATAGTCTCGTTGGATTCAGAACGTCGAAACTAAGACAAAACCGTTGGATTTTTAAAGCTAGTACTTATAGAAGCCGAGATATAGACTTCCAAACTTTTGGTTTTTGGTGCACATATATGGAAACCAAAAGTTTGTATCTCGGTTAGTAAAAAAGCTACGACTTTGGGAATAGTCTCGTTGGATTCAGAACAACGAAACTAAGACAAAATTGTTGGATTTTTAAAGCTAGTACTTATAGAAGCCGAGATACAGACTTCCAACCTTTGGGTTTTTGGTGCACATATATGGAAACCAAAAGTTTGTATCTCGGTTAGTAAAAGAGCTACGACTTTGGGAATAGTCTCGTTGGATTCAGAACGTCAAAACTAAGACAAAACCGTTGGATTTTTAAAGCTAGTACTTATAGAAGCCGAGATACAGACTTCCAACCTTTGGGTTTTTGGTGCACATATATGGAAACCAAAAGTTTGTATCTCGGTTAGTAAAAGAGCTACGACTTTGGAAATAGTCTCGTTGAATTCAGAACGTCGAAACTAAGACTTGAATTTTTTTAAAAACCGTTGAATTTTTAAAGCTAGTACTTATAGAAGCCGAGATACAGACTTCCAACCTTTGGGTTTTTGGTGCACATATATGGAAACCAAAAGTTTGTATCTCGATTAGTAAAAGAGCTACGACTTTGAGAATAGTCTCGTTGGATTCAGAACGTCGAAACTAAGATAAAACCGTTGGATTTTTAAAGCTAGTACTTATAGAAGCCGAGATATAGACTTCCAAACTTTTGGTTTTTGGTGCACATATATGGAAACCAAAAGTTTGTATCTCGATTAGTAAAAGAGCTACGACTTTGGGAATAGTCTCGTTCGATTCAGAACGTCGAAACTAAGACAAAACCGTTGAATTTTTAAAGCTAGTACTTATAGAAGCCGAGATATAGACTTCCAAACTTTTGGTTTTTGGTGCACATATATGGAAACCAAATATTTGTATCTTGGTTAGTAAAAGAGCTTCGACTTTGGGAATAGTCTCGTTGGATTCAGAACGTCGAAACTAAGATAAAACCGTTGGATTTTTAAAGCTAGTACATATAGAAGCCGAGATATAGACTTCCAAACTTTTGGTTTTTGGTGCACATATATGGAAACCAAAAGTTTGTATCTCGGTTAGTAAAAAAGCTACGACTTTAAGAATAGTCTCGTTGGATTCAGAACAACGAAACTAAGACAAACCCGTTGGATTTTTAAAGCTAGTACTTATAGAAGCCGAGATACAGACTTCCAACCTTTGGGTTTTTGGTGCACATATATGGAAATCAAAAGTTTGTATCTCGGTTAGTAAAAGAGCTACGACTTTGGGAATAGTCTCGTTGGATTCAGAACGTCGAAACTAAGACAAAACCGTTGGATTTTTAAAGCTAGTACTTATAGAAGCCGAGATATAGACTTCCAAACTTTTGGTTTTTGGTGCACATATATGGAAACCAAAAGTTTGTATCTCGGTTAGTAAAAGAGCTACGACTTTGGGAAAAGTCTCGTTGGATTCAGAACGTCGAAACTAAGACAAAACTGTTGGATTTTTAAAGCTAGTACTTATAGAAGCCGAGATATAGACTTCCAAACTTTTGGTTTTTGGTGCACATATATGGAAACCAAAAATTTGTATCTTGGTTAGTAAAAGAGCTTCGACTTTGGGAATAGTCTCGTTGGATTCAGAACGTCGAAACTAAGACAAAACCGTTGAATTTTTAAAGCTAGTACTTATAGAAGCCGAGATACAGACTTCCAACCTTTGGGTTTTTGGTGCACATATATGGAAACCAAAAGTTTGTATCTCGGTTAGTAAAAGAGCTACGACTTTGGGAATAGTCTCGTTGGATTCAGAACGTCGAAACTAAGACAAAACCGTTGGATTTTTGAAGCTAGTACTTATAGAAGCCGAGATATAGACTTCCGAACTTTTGGTTTTTGGTGCACATATATGGAAACCAAAAGTTTGTATCTCGATTAGTAAAAGAGCTACGACTTTGAGAATAGTCTCGTTCGATTCAGAACGTCGAAACTTAGACAAAACCGTTGAATTTTTAAAGCTAGTACTTATAGAAGCCGAGATACAGACTTCCAACCTTTGGGTTTTTGGTGCACATATATGGAAACCAAAAATTTGTATCTCGGTTAGTAAAAGAGCTTCGACTTTAAGAATAGTCTCGTTGGATTCAGAACGTCGAAACTAAGATAAAACCGTTGGATTTTTAAAGCTAGTACTTATAGAAGCCGAGATATAGACTTCCAAACTTTTGGTTTTTGGTGCACATATATGGAAACCAAAAATTTGTATCTCGGTTAGTAAAAGAGCTACGACTTTGGGAATAGTCTCGTTGGATTCAGAACAACGAAACTAAGACAAACTTGTTGGATTTTTAAAGCTAGTACTTATAGAAGCCGAGATACAGGCTTCCAACCTTTGGGTTTTTGGTGCACATATATGGAAACCAAAAGTTTGTATCTCGGTTAGTAAAAGAGCTACGACTTTAAGAATAGTCTCGTTGGATTCAGAACGTCGAAACTAAGACAAAACCGTTGGATTTTTAAAGCTAGTACTTATAGAAGCCGAGATATAGACTTCCAAACTTTTGGTTTTTGGTGCACATATATGGAAACCAAAAGTTTGTATCTCGATTAGTAAAAGAGCTACGACTTTGGGAATAGTCTCGTTCGATTCAGAACGTCGAAACTAAGACAAAACCGTTGAATTTTTAAAGCTAGTACTTATAGAAGCCGAGATACAGACTTCCAACCTTTGGGTTTTTGGTGCACATATATGGAAACCAAAAATTTGTATCTCGGTTAGTAAAAGAGCTACGACTTTGGGAATAGTCTCGTTGGATTCAGAACAACGAAACTAAGACAAAACCGTTGGATTTTTAAAGCTAGTACTTATAGAAGCCGAGATACAGACTTCCAACCTTTGGGTTTTTGGTGCACATATATGGAAACCAAAAATTTGTATCTCGATTAGTAAAAGAGCTACGAATTTGGGAATAGTCTCGTTGGATTCAGAACAACGAAACTAAGACAAAACCGTTGGACTTTTAAAGCTAGTACTTATAGAAGCCGAGATATAGACTTCCAAACTTTTGGTTTTTGGTGCACATATATGGAAACCAAAAGTTTGTATCTCGGTTAGTAAAAGAGCTACGACTTTGGGAATAGTCTCGCTGGATTCAGAACAACGAAACTAAGACAAACCCGTTGGATTTTTAAAGCTAGTACTTATAGAAGCCGAGATACAGACTTCCAACCTTTGGGTTTTTGGTGCACATATATGGAAACCAAAAGTTTGTATCTCGGTTAGTAAAAGAGCTACGACTTTGGGAATAGTCTCATTGGATTCAGAACAACGAAACTAAGACAAACTCGTTGGATTTTTAAAGCTAGTACTTATAGAAGCCGAGATACAGACTTCCAACCTTTGGGTTTTTGGTGCACATATATGGAAACCAAAAGTTTGTATCTCGGTTAGTAAAAAAGCTACGACTTTAAGAATAGTCTCGTTGGATTCAGAACGTCGAAACTAAGACAAAACCGTTGGATTTTTAAAGCTAGTACTTATAGAAGCCGAGATATAGACTTCCAAACTTTTGGTTTTTGGTGCACATATATGGAAACCAAAAGTTTGTATCTCGGTTAGTAAAAGAGCTACGACTTTGGGAATAGTCTCGTTGGATTCAGAACAACAAAACTAAGACAAAACCGTTGGATTTTTAAAGCTAGTACTTATAGAAGCCGAGATACAGACTTCCAACCTTTGGGTTTTTGGTGCACATATATGGAAACCAAAAGTTTGTATCTCGGTTAGTAAAAGAGCTACGACTTTGGGAATAGCCTCGTTGGATTCAGAACAACGAAACTAAGACAAAACCGTTGGATTTTTAAAGCTAGTACTTATAGAAGCCGAGATACAGACTTCCAACCTTTGGGTTTTTGGTGCACATATATGGAAACCAAAAGTTTGTATCTCGGTTAGTAAAAGAGCTACGACTTTGGGAATAGTCTCGTTGGATTCAGAACGTCGAAACTAAGACAAAACCGTTGGATTTTTAAAGCTAGTACTTATAGAAGCCGAGATATAGACTTCCAAACTTTTGGTTTTTGGTGCACATATATGGAAACCAAAAGTTTGTATCTCGATTAGTAAAAGAGCTACGACTTTGGGAATAGTCTCGTTCGATTCAGAACGTCAAAACTAAGACAAAACTGTTGAATTTTTAAAGCTAGTACTTATAGAAGCCGAGATACAGACTTCCAACCTTTGGGTTTTTGGTGCACATATATGGAAACCAAAAATTTGTATCTCGGTTAGTAAAAGAGCTACGACTTTGGGAATAGTCTCGTTGGATTCAGAACAACGAAACTAAGACAAAACCGTTGGATTTTTAAAGCTAGTACTTATAGAAGCCGAGATACAGACTTCCAACCTTTGGGTTTTTGGTTCACATATATGGAAACCAAATATTTGTATCTTGGTTAGTAAAAGAGCTTCGACTTTGGGAATAGTCTCGTTGGATTCAAAACGTCGAAACTAAGATAAAACCGTTGGATTTTTAAAGCTAGTACTTATAGAAGCCGAGATATAGACTTCCAAACTTTTGGTTTTTGGTGCACATATATGGAAACCAAAAGTTTGTATCTCGGTTAGTAAAAGAGCTACGACTTTGGAAATAGTCTCGTTGGATTGAAAACGTCGAAACTAAGACAAAACCGTTGGATTTTTAAAGCTAGTACTTATAGAAGCCGAGATACAGTCTTCCAACCTTTGGGTTTTTGGTGCACATATATGGAAACCAAAAGTTTGTATCTCGGTTAGTAAAAGAGCTACGACTTTGGGAATAGTCTCGTTGGATTCAGAACGTCGAAACTAAGACAAAACCGTTGGATTTTTGAAGCTAGTACTTATAGAAGCCGAGATATAGACTTCCGAACTTTTGGTTTTTGGTGCACATATATGGAAACCAAAAGTTTGTATCTCGATTAGTAAAAGAGCTACGACTTTGGGAATAGTCTCGTTCAATTCAGAACGTCGAAACTTAGACAAAACCGTTGAATTTTTAAAGCTAGTACTTATAGAAGCCGAGATACAGACTTCCAACCTTTGGGTTTTTGGTGCACATATATGGAAACCAAAAATTTGTATCTCGGTTAGTAAAAGAGCTACGACTTTGAAAATAGTCTCGTTGGATTTAGAACGTCGAAACTAAGATAAAACCGTTGGATTTTTAAAGCTAGTACTTATAGAAGCCGAGATATAGACTTCCAAACTTTTGGTTTTTGGTGCACATATATGGAAACCAAAAGTTTGTATCTCGGTTAGTAAAAGAGCTACGACTTTGGGAATAGTCTCGTTGGATTCAGAACAACGAAACTAAGACAAACCCGTTGGATTTTTAAAGCTAGTACTTATAGAAGCCGAGATACAGACTTCCAAACTTTTGGTTTTTGGTGCACATATATGGAAACCAAAAGTTTGTATCTCGATTAGTAAAAGAGCTACGACTTTGGGAATAGTCTCGTTGGATTCAGAACAACGAAATCAAGACAAAAACCGTTGGATTTTTAAAGCTAGTACTTATAGAAGCCGAGATATAGACTTCCAAACTTTTGGTTTTTGGTGCACATATATGGAAACCAAAAGTTTGTATCTCGGTTAGTAAAAAAGCTACGACTTTAAGAATAGTCTCGTTGGATTCAGAACAACGAAACTAAGACAAAACCGTTGGATTTTTAAAGCTAGTACTTATAGAAGCCGAGATACAGACTTCCAACCTTTGGGTTTTTGGTGCACATATATGGAAACCAAATATTTGTATCTTGGTTAGTAAAAGAGCTTCGACTTTGGGAATAGTCTCGTTGGATTCAAAACGTCGAAACTAAGATAAAACCGTTGGATTTTTAAAGCTAGTACTTATAGAAGCCGAGATATAGACTTCCAAACTTTTGGTTTTTGGTGCACATATATGGAAACCAAAAGTTTGTATCTCGGTTAGTAAAAGAGCTACGACTTTGGAAATAGTCTCGTTGGATTGAAAACGTCGAAACTAAGACAAAACCGTTGGATTTTTAAAGCTAGTACTTATAGAAGCCGAGATACAGTCTTCCAACCTTTGGGTTTTTGGTGCACATATATGGAAACCAAAAGTTTGTATCTCGGTTAGTAAAAGAGCTACGACTTTGGGAATAGTCTCGTTGGATTCAGAACGTCGAAACTAAGACAAAACCGTTGGATTTTTGAAGCTAGTACTTATAGAAGCCGAGATATAGACTTCCGAACTTTTGGTTTTTGGTGCACATATATGGAAACCAAAAGTTTGTATCTCGATTAGTAAAAGAGCTACGACTTTGGGAATAGTCTCGTTCAATTCAGAACGTCGAAACTTAGACAAAACCGTTGAATTTTTAAAGCTAGTACTTATAGAAGCCGAGATACAGACTTCCAACCTTTGGGTTTTTGGTGCACATATATGGAAACCAAAAATTTGTATCTCGGTTAGTAAAAGAGCTACGACTTTGAAAATAGTCTCGTTGGATTTAGAACGTCGAAACTAAGATAAAACCGTTGGATTTTTAAAGCTAGTACTTATAGAAGCCGAGATATAGACTTCCAAACTTTTGGTTTTTGGTGCACATATATGGAAACCAAAAGTTTGTATCTCGGTTAGTAAAAGAGCTACGACTTTGGGAATAGTCTCGTTGGATTCAGAACAACGAAACTAAGACAAACCCGTTGGATTTTTAAAGCTAGTACTTATAGAAGCCGAGATACAGACTTCCAAACTTTTGGTTTTTGGTGCACATATATGGAAACCAAAAGTTTGTATCTCGATTAGTAAAAGAGCTACGACTTTGGGAATAGTCTCGTTGGATTCAGAACAACGAAATCAAGACAAAAACCGTTGGATTTTTAAAGCTAGTACTTATAGAAGCCGAGATATAGACTTCCAAACTTTTGGTTTTTGGTGCACATATATGGAAACCAAAAGTTTGTATCTCGGTTAGTAAAAAAGCTACGACTTTAAGAATAGTCTCGTTGGATTCAGAACAACGAAACTAAGACAAAACCGTTGGATTTTTAAAGCTAGTACTTATAGAAGCCGAGATACAGACTTCCAACCTTTGGGTTTTTGGTGCACATATATGGAAACCAAATATTTGTATCTTGGTTAGTAAAAGAGCTTCGACTTTGGGAATAGTCTCGTTGGATTTAGAACGTCGAAACTAAGATAAAACCGTTGGATTTTTAAAGCTAGTACTTATAGAAGCCGAGATATAGACTTCCAAACTTTTGGTTTTTGGTGCACATATATGGAAACCAAAAGTTTGTATCTCAATTAGTAAAAGAGCTACGACTTTGGGAATAGTCTCGTTGGATTCAGAACGTCGAAACTAAGACAAAACCGTTGGATTTTTAAAGCTAGTACTTATAGAAGCCGAGATACAGACTTCCAACCTTTGGGTTTTTGGTGCACATATATGGAAACCAAAAGTTTGTATCTCAATTAGTAAAAGAGCTACGACTTTGGGAATAGTCTCGTTGGATTCAGAACGTCGAAACTAAGACAAAACCGTTGGATTTTTAAAGCTAGTACTTATAGAAGCCGAGATACAGACTTCCAACCTTTGGGTTTTTGGTGCACATATATGGAAACCAAAAGTTTGTATCTCGGTTAGCAAAAGAGCTACGACTTTGGGAATAGTCTCGTTGGATTCAGAACGTCGAAACTAAGACAAAACCGTTGGATTTTTAAAGCTAGTACTTATAGAAGCCGAGATACAGACTTCCAACCTTTGGGTTTTTGGTGCACATATATGGAAACCAAAAGTTTGTATCTCGGTTAGTAAAAGAGCTACGACTTTGGGAATAGTCTCGTTGGATTCAGAACGTCGAAACTAAGACAAAACCGTTGGATTTTTAAAGCTAGTACTTATAGAAGCCGAGATATAGACTTCCAAACTTTTGGTTTTTGGTGCACATATATGGAAACCAAAAGTTTGTATCTCGATTAGTAAAAGAGCTACGACTTTGGGAATAGTCTCGTTCGATTCAGAACGTCGAAACTAAGACAAAACCGTTGAATTTTTAAAGCTAGTACTTATAGAAGCCGAGATACAGACTTCCAACCTTTGGGTTTTTGGTGCACATATATGGAAACCAAGAATTTGTATCTCGGTTAGTAAAAGAGCTACGACTTTGGGAATAGTCTCGTTGGATTCAGAACAACGAAACTAAGACAAAACCGTTGGATTTTTAAAGCTAGTACTTATAGAAGCCGAGATACAGACTTCCAACCTTTGGGTTTTTGGTGCACATATATGGAAACCAAAAATTTGTATCTCGGTTAGTAAAAGAGCTACGAATTTGGGAATAGTCTCGTTGGATTCAGAACAACGAAACTAAGACAAAACCGTTGGATTTTTAAAGCTAGTACTTATAGAAGCCGAGATATAGACTTCCAAACTTTTGGTTTTTGGTGCACATATATGGAAACCAAAAGTTTGTATCTCGGTTAGTAAAAGAGCTACGACTTTGGGAATAGTCTTGCTGGATTCAGAACAACGAAACTAAGACAAACCCGTTGGATTTTTAAAGCTAGTACTTATAGAAGCCGAGATACAGACTTCCAACCTTTGGGTTTTTGGTGCACATATATGGAAACCAAAAGTTTGTATCTCGGTTAGTAAAAGAGCTACGACTTTGGGAATAGTCTCATTGGATTCAGAACAACGAAACTAAGACAAACTCGTTGGATTTTTAAAGCTAGTACTTATAGAAGCCGAGATACAGACTTCCAACCTTTGGGTTTTTGGTGCACATATATGGAAACCAAAAGTTTGTATCTCGGTTAGTAAAAAAGCTACGACTTTAAGAATAGTCTCGTTGGATTCAGAACGTCGAAACTAAGACAAAACCGTTGGATTTTTAAAGCTAGTACTTATAGAAGCCGAGATATAGACTTCCAAACTTTTGGTTTTTGGTGCACATATATGGAAACCAAAAGTTTGTATCTCGGTTAGTAAAAGAGCTACGACTTTGGGAATAGCCTCGTTGGATTCAGAACAACGAAACTAAGACAAAACCGTTGGATTTTTAAAGCTAGTACTTATAGAAGCCGAGATACAGACTTCCAACCTTTGGGTTTTTGGTGCACATATATGGAAACCAAAAGTTTGTATCTCGGTTAGTAAAAGAGCTACGACTTTGGGAATAGTCTCGTTGGATTCAGAACAACGAAACTAAGACAAACCCGTTGGATTTTTAAAGCTAGTACTTATAGAAGCCGAGATACAGACTTCCAACCTTTGGGTTTTTGGTGCACATATATGGAAACAAAAAGTTTGTATCTCGGTTAGTAAAAGAGCTACAACTTTGCGAATAGTCTCGTTGGATTGAAAACGTCGAAACTAAGACAAAACCGTTGGATTTTTAAAGCTAGTACTTATAGAAGCCGAGATACAGACTTCCAACCTTTGGGTTTTTGGTGCACATATATGGAAACCAAAAGTTTGTATCTCGGTTAGTAAAAGAGCTACGACTTTGGGAATAGTCTCGTTGGATTCAGAACGTCGAAACTAAGACAAAACCGTTGGATTTTTGAAGCTAGTACTTATAGAAGCCGAGATATAGACTTCCGAACTTTTGGTTTTTGGTGCACATATATGGAAACCAAAAGTTTGTATCTCGGTTAGTAAAAGAGCTACGACTTTGGGAATAGTCTCGTTGGATTAAGAACGTCGAAACTAAGACAAAACCGTTGGATTTTTAAAGCTAGTACTTATAGAAGCCGAGATATAGACTTCCAAACTTTTGGTTTTTGGTGCACATATATGGAAACCAAAAGTTTGTATCTCGGTTAGTAAAAGAGCTACGACTTTGGGAATAGTCTCGTTGGATTCAGAACAACGAAACTAAGACAAAACCGTTGGATTTTTAGAGCTAGTACTTATAGAAGCCGAGATATAGACTTCCAAACTTTGGGTTTTTGGTGCACATATATGGAAACCAAAAGTTTGTATCTCGGTTAGTAAAAGAGCTACGACTTTGGGAATAGTCTCGTTGGATTCAGAACAACGAAACTAAGACAAAACCGTTGGATTTTTAAAGCTAGTACTTATAGAAGCCGAGATATAGACTTCCAAACTTTTGGTTTTTGGTGCACATTTATGGAAACCAAAAGTTTGTATCTCGGTTAGTAAAAGAGCTACGACTTTGGGAATAGTCTCGTTGGATTGAAAACGTCGAAACTAAGACAAAACCGTTGGATTTTTAAAGCTAGTACTTATAGAAGCCGAGATATAGACTTCCAACCTTTGGGTTTTTGGTGCACATATATGGAAACCAAAAATTTGTATCTCGGTTAGTAAAAGAGCTACGACTTTAAGAATAGTCTCGTTGGATTCAGAATGTCGAAACTAAGATAAAACCGTTGGATTTTTAAAGCTAGTACTTATAGAAGCCGAGATATAGACTTCCAAACTTTTGGTTTTTGGTGCACATATATGGAAACCAAAAGTTTGTATCTCGGTTAGTAAAAGAGCTACGACTTTGGGAATAGTCTCGTTGGATTAAGAACGTCGAAACTAAGACAAAACCGTTGGATTTTTAAAGCTAGTACTTATAGAAGCCGAGATATAGACTTCCAAACTTTTGGTTTTTGGTGCACATATATGGAAACCAAAAGTTTGTATCTCGATTAGTAAAAGAGCTACGACTTTGGGAATAGTCTCGTTCGATTCAGAACGTCGAAACTAAGACAAAACCGTTGAATTTTTAAAGCTAGTACTTATAGAAGCCGAGATAAAGACTTCCAAACTTTTGGTTTTTGGTGCACATATATGGAAACCAAAAGTTTGTATCTCGGTTAGTAAAAGAGCTACGACTTTGGGAATAGTCTCGTTGGATTCAGAACAACGAAACTAAGACAAAACCGTTGGATTTTTAAAGCTAGTACTTATAGAAGCCGAGATATAGACTTCCAAACTTTTGGTTTTTGGTGCACATTTATGGAAACCAAAAGTTTGTATCTCGGTTAGTAAAAGAGCTACGACTTTGGGAATAGTCTCGTTGGATTGAAAACGTCGAAACTAAGACAAAACCGTTGGATTTTTAAAGCTAGTACTTATAGAAGCCGAGATACAGTCTTCCAACCTTTGGGTTTTTGGTGCACATATATGGAAACCAAAAGTTTGTATCTCGGTTAGTAAAAGAGCTACGACTTTGAGAATAGTCTCGTTGGATTCAGAACGTCGAAACTAAGACAAAACCGTTGGATTTTTGAAGCTAGTACTTATAGAAGCCGAGATATAGACTTCCGAACTTTTGGTTTTTGGTGCACATATATGGAAACCAAAAGTTTGTATCTCGATTAGTAAAAGAGCTACGACTTTGGGAATAGTCTCGTTCAATTCAGAACGTCGAAACTTAGACAAAACCGTTGGATTTTTAAAGCTAGTACTTATAGAAGCCGAGATATAGACTTCCAAAATTTGGTTTTTGGTGCACATATATGGAAACCAAAAGTTTGTATCTCGGTTAGTAAAAAAGCTACGACTTTGGGAATAGTCTCGTTGGATTCAGAACAACGAAACTAAGACAAACCCGTTGGATTTTTAAAGCTAGTACTTATAGAAGCCGAGATACAGACTTCCAAACTTTTGGTTTTTGGTGCACATATATGGAAACCAAAAGTTTGTATCTCGATTAGTAAAAGAGCTACGACTTTAAGAATAGTCTCGTTGGATTCAGAACAACGAAACTAAGACAAAAACCGTTGGATTTTTAAAGCTAGTATTTATAGAAGCTGAGATACAGACTTCCAACCTTTGGGTTTTTGGTGCACATATATGGAAACCAAAAGTTTGTATCTCAATTAGTAAAAGAGCTACGACTTTGGGAATAGTCTCGTTGGATTCAGAACGTCGAAACTAAGACAAAACCGTTGGATTTTTAAAGCTAGTACTTATAGAAGCCGAGATACAGACTTCCAACCTTTGGGTTTTTGGTGCACATATATGGAAACCAAAAGTTTGTATCTCGGTTAGCAAAAGAGCTACGACTTTGGGAATAGTCTCGTTGGATTCAGAACGTCGAAACTAAGACAAAACCGTTGGATTTTTCAAGCTAGTACTTATAGAAGCCGAGATACAGACTTCCAACCTTTGGGTTTTTGGTGCACATATATGGAAACCAAAAGTTTGTATCTCGGTTAGTAAAAGAGCTACGACTTTGGGAATAGTCTCGTTGGATTCAGAACGTCGAAACTAAGACAAAACCGTTGGATTTTTAAAGCTAGTACTTATAGAAGCCGAGATATAGACTTCCAAACTTTTGGTTTTTGGTGCACATATATGGAAACCAAAAGTTTGTATCTCGATTAGTAAAAGAGCTACGACTTTGGGAATAGTCTCGTTCGATTCAGAACGTCGAAACTAAGACAAAACCGTTGAATTTTTAAAGCTAGTACTTATAGAAGCCGAGATACAGACTTCCAACCTTTGGGTTTTTGGTGCACATATATGGAAACCAAAAATTTGTATCTCGGTTAGTAAAAGAGCTACGACTTTGGGAATAGTCTCGTTGGATTCAGAACAACGAAACTAAGACAAAACCGTTGGAGTTTTAAAGCTAGTACTTATAGAAGCCGAGATACAGACTTCCAACCTTTGGGTTTTTGGTGCACATATATGGAAACCAAAAATTTGTATCTCGGTTAGTAAAAGAGCTACGAATTTGGGAATAGTCTCGTTGGATTCAGAACAACGAAACTAAGACAAAACCGTTGGATTTTTAAAGCTAGTACTTATAGAAGCCGAGATATAGACTTCCAAACTTTTGGTTTTTGGTACACATATATGGAAACCAAAAGTTTGTATCTCGGTTAGTAAAAGAGCTACGACTTTGGGAATAGTCTCGCTGGATTCAGAACAACGAAACTAAGACAAACCCGTTGGATTTTTGAAGCTAGTACTTATAGAAGCCGAGATACAGACTTCCAACCTTTGGGTTTTTGGTGCACATATATGGAAACCAAAAGTTTGTATCTCGGTTAGTAAAAGAGCTACGACTTTGGGAATAGTCTCATTGGATTCAGAACAACGAAACTAAGACAAACTCGTTGGATTTTTAAAGCTAGTACTTATAGAAGCCGAGATACAGACTTCCAACCTTTGGGTTTTTGGTGCACATATATGGAAACCAAAAGTTTGTATCTCGGTTAGTAAAAAAGCTACGACTTTAAGAATAGTCTCGTTGGATTCAGAACGTCGAAACTAAGACAAAACCGTTGGATTTTTAAAGCTAGTACTTATAGAAGCCGAGATATAGACTTCCAAACTTTTGGTTTTTGGTGCACATATATGGAAACCAAAAGTTTGTATCTCGGTTAGTAAAAGAGCTACGACTTTGGGAATAGCCTCGTTGGATTCAGAACAACGAAACTAAGACAAAACCGTTGGATTTTTTAAGCTAGTACTTATAGAAGCCGAGATACAGACTTCCAACCTTTGGGTTTTTGGTGCACATATATGGAAACCAAAAGTTTGTATCTCGGTTAGTAAAAGAGCTACGACTTTGGGAATAGTCTCGTTGGATTCAGAACAACGTAACTAAGACAAACCCGTTGGATTTTTAAAGCTAGTACTTATAGAAGCCGAGATACAGACTTCCAACCTTTGGGTTTTTGGTGCACATATATGGAAACCAAAAGTTTGTATCTCGGTTAGTAAAAGAGCTACGACTTTGGGAATAGTCTCGTTGGATTCAGAACGTCGAAACTAAGACAAAACCGTTGGATTTTTAAAGCTAGTACTTATAGAAGCCGAGATACAGACTTCCAACCTTTGGGTTTTTGGTGCACATATATGGAAACAAAAAGTTTGTATCTCGGTTAGTAAAAGAGCTACAACTTTGCGAATAGTCTCGTTGGATTGAAAACGTCGAAACTAAGACAAAACCGTTGGATTTTTAAAGCTAGTACTTATAGAAGCCGAGATACAGACTTCCAACCTTTGGGTTTTTGGTGCACATATATGGAAACCAAAAGTTTGTATCTCGGTTAGTAAAAGAGCTACGACTTTGGGAATAGTCTCGTTGGATTCAGAACGTCGAAACTAAGACAAAACCGTTGGATTTTTGAAGCTAGTACTTATAGAAGCCGAGATATAGACTTCCGAACTTTTGGTTTTTGGTGCACATATATGGAAACCAAAAGTTTGTATCTCGATTAGTAAAAGAGCTACGACTTTGAGAATAGTCTCGTTCGATTCAGAACGTCGAAACTTAGACAAAACCGTTGAATTTTTAAAGCTAGTACTTATAGAAGCCGAGATACAGACTTCCAACCTTTGGGTTTTTGGTGCACATATATGGAAACCAAAAATTTGTATCTCGGTTAGTAAAAGAGCTACGACTTTAAGAATAGTCTCGTTGGATTCAGAACGTCGAAACTAAGATAAAACCGTTGGATTTTTAAAGCTAGTACTTATAGAAGCCGAGATATAGACTTCCAAACTTTTGGTTTTTGGTGCACATATATGGAAACCAAAAGTTTGTATCTCGGTTAGTAAAAGAACTACGACTTTGGGAATAGTCTCGTTGGATTCAGAACGTCGAAACTAAGACAAAACCGTTGGATTTTTAAAGCTAGTACTTATAGAAGCCGAGATATAGACTTCCAAACTTTTGGTTTTTGGTGCACATATATGGAAACCAAAAGTTTGTATCTCGATTAGTAAAAGAGCTACGACTTTGGGAATAGTCTCGTTCGATTCAGAACGTCGAAACTAAGACAAAACCGTTGAATTTTTAAAGCTAGTACTTATAGAAGCCGAGATATAGACTTCCAAACTTTTGGTTTTTGGTGCACATATATGGAAACCAAAAGTTTGTATCTCGGTTAGTAAAAGAGCTACGACTTTGGGAATAGTCTCGTTGGATTCAGAACAACGAAACTAAGACAAAACCGTTGGATTTTTAAAGCTAGTACTTATAGAAGCCGAGATACAGACTTCCAACCTTTGGGTTTTTGGTGCACATATATGGAAACCAAAAGTTTGTATCTCGGTTAGTAAAAGAGCTACGACTTTGGGAATAGTCTCGTTGGATTCAGAACGTCAAAACTAAGACAAAACCGTTGGATTTTTAAAGCTAGTACTTATAGAAGCCGAGATACAGACTTCCAACCTTTGGGTTTTTGGTGCACATATATGGAAACCAAAAGTTTGTATCTCGGTTAGTAAAAGAGCTACGACTTTGGAAATAGTCTCGTTGAATTCAGAACGTCGAAACTAAGACAAAACCGTTGAATTTTTAAAGCTAGTACTTATAGAAGCCGAGATACAGACTTCCAACCTTTGGGTTTTTGGTGCACATATATGGAAACCAAAAGTTTGTATCTCGATTAGTAAAAGAGCTACGACTTTGAGAATAATCTCGTTGGATTCAGAACGTCGAAACTAAGATAAAACCGTTGGATTTTTAAAGCTAGTACTTATAGAAGCCGAGATATAGACTTCCAAACTTTTGGTTTTTGGTGCACATATATGGAAACCAAAAGTTTGTATCTCGATTAGTAAAAGAGCTACGACTTTGGGAATAGTCTCGTTCGATTCAGAACGTCGAAACTAAGACAAAACCGTTGAATTTTTAAAGCTAGTACTTATAGAAGCCGAGATATAGACTTCCAAACTTTTGGTTTTTGGTGCACATATATGGAAACCAAATATTTGTATCTTGGTTAGTAAAAGAGCTTCGACTTTGGGAATAGTCTCGTTGGATTCAGAACGTCAAAACTAAGATAAAACCGTTGGATTTTTAAAGCTAGTACATATAGAAGCCGAGATATAGACTTCCAAACTTTTGGTTTTTGGTGCACATATATGGAAACCAAAAGTTTGTATCTCGGTTAGTAAAAAAGCTACGACTTTAAGAATAGTCTCGTTGGATTCAGAACAACGAAACTAAGACAAACCCGTTGGATTTTTAAAGCTAGTACTTATAGAAGCCGAGATACAGACTTCCAACCTTTGGGTTTTTGGTGCACATACATGGAAACCAAAAGTTTGTATCTCGGTTAGTAAAAGAGCTACGACTTTGGGAATAGTCTCGTTGGATTCAGAACGTCGAAACTAAGACAAAACCGTTGGATTTTTAAAGCTAGTACTTATAGAAGCCGAGATATAGACTTCCAAACTTTTGGTTTTTGGTGCACATATATGGAAACCAAAAGTTTGTATCTCGGTTAGTAAAAGAGCTACGACTTTGGGAAAAGTCTCGTTGGATTCAGAACGTCGAAACTAAGACAAAACTGTTGGATTTTTAAAGCTAGTACTTATAGAAGCCGAGATATAGACTTCCAAACTTTTGGTTTTTGGTGCACATATATGGAAACCAAAAATTTGTATCTTGGTTAGTAAAAGAGCTTCGACTTTGGGAATAGTCTCGTTGGATTCAAAACGTCGAAACTAAGACAAAACCGTTGAATTTTTAAAGCTAGTACTTATAGAAGCCGAGATACAGACTTCCAACCTTTGGGTTTTTGGTGCACATATATGGAAACCAAAAGTTTGTATCTCGGTTAGTAAAAGAGCTACGACTTTGGGAATAGTCTCGTTGGATTCAGAACGTCGAAACTAAGACAAAACCGTTGGATTTTTGAAGCTAGTACTTATAGAAGCCGAGATATAGACTTCCGAACTTTTGGTTTTTGGTGCACATATATGGAAACCAAAAGTTTGTATCTCGGTTAGTAAAAGAGCTACGACTTTGGGAATAGTCTCGTTGGATTCAGAACAACGAAACTAAGACAAAACCGTTGGATTTTTAAAGCTAGTACTTATAGAAGCCGAGATACAGACTTCCAACCTTTGGGTTTTTGGTGCACATATATGGAAACCAAAAGTTTGTATCTCGGTTAGTAAAAAAGCTACGACTTTGGGAATAGTCTCGTTGGATTCAGAACGTCGAAACTAAGACAAAACCGTTGGATTTTTGAAGCTAGTACTTATAGAAGCCGAGATATAGACTTCCGAACTTTTGGTTTTTGGTGCACATATATGGAAACCAAAAGTTTGTATCTCGGTTAGTAAAAGAGCTACGACTTTGGAAATAGTCTCGTTGAATTCAGAACGTCGAAACTAAGACAAAACCGTTGAATTTTTAAAGCTAGTACTTATAGAAGCCGAGATACAGACTTCCAACCTTTGGGTTTTTGGTGCACATATATGGAAACCAAAAGTTTGTATCTCGATTAGTAAAAGAGCTACGACTTTGAGAATAATCTCGTTGGATTCAGAACGTCGAAACTAAGATAAAACCGTTGGATTTTTAAAGCTAGTACTTATAGAAGCCGAGATATAGACTTCCAAACTTTTGGTTTTTGGTGCACATATATGGAAACCAAAAGTTTGTATCTCGATTAGTAAAAGAGCTACGACTTTGGGAATAGTCTCGTTCGATTCAGAACGTCGAAACTAAGACAAAACCGTTGAATTTTTAAAGCTAGTACTTATAGAAGCCGAGATATAGACTTCCAAACTTTTGGTTTTTGGTGCACATATATGGAAACCAAATATTTGTATCTTGGTTAGTAAAAGAGCTTCGACTTTGGGAATAGTCTCGTTGGATTCAGAACGTCAAAACTAAGATAAAACCGTTGGATTTTTAAAGCTAGTACATATAGAAGCGGAGATATAGACTTCCAAACTTTTGGTTTTTGGTGCACATATATGGAAACCAAAAGTTTGTATCTCGGTTAGTAAAAAAGCTACGACTTTAAGAATAGTCTCGTTGGATTCAGAACAACGAAACTAAGACAAACCCGTTGGATTTTTAAAGCTAGTACTTATAGAAGCCGAGATACAGACTTCCAACCTTTGGGTTTTTGGTGCACATACATGGAAACCAAAAGTTTGTATCTCGGTTAGTAAAAGAGCTACGACTTTGGGAATAGTCTCGTTGGATTCAGAACGTCGAAACTAAGACAAAACCGTTGGATTTTTAAAGCTAGTACTTATAGAAGCCGAGATATAGACTTCCAAACTTTTGGTTTTTGGTGCACATATATGGAAACCAAAAGTTTGTATCTCGGTTAGTAAAAGAGCTACGACTTTGGGAAAAGTCTCGTTGGATTCAGAACGTCGAATCTAAGACAAAACTGTTGGATTTTTAAAGCTAGTACTTATAGAAGCCGAGATATAGACTTCCAAACTTTTGGTTTTTGGTGCACATATATGGAAACCAAAAATTTGTATCTTGGTTAGTAAAAGAGCTTCGACTTTGGGAATAGTCTCGTTGGATTCAAAACGTCGAAACTAAGACAAAACCGTTGAATTTTTAAAGCTAGTACTTATAGAAGCCGAGATACAGACTTCCAACCTTTGGGTTTTTGGTGCACATATATGGAAACCAAAAGTTTGTATCTCGGTTAGTAAAAGAGCTACGACTTTGGGAATAGTCTCGTTGGATTCAGAACGTCGAAACTAAGACAAAACCGTTGGATTTTTGAAGCTAGTACTTATAGAAGCCGAGATATAGACTTCCGAACTTTTGGTTTTTGGTGCACATATATGGAAACCAAAAGTTTGTATCTCGGTTAGTAAAAGAGCTACGACTTTGGGAATAGTCTCGTTGGATTCAGAACAACGAAACTAAGACAAAACCGTTGGATTTTTAAAGCTAGTACTTATAGAAGCCGAGATACAGACTTCCAACCTTTGGGTTTTTGGTGCACATATATGGAAACCAAAAGTTTGTATCTCGGTTAGTAAAAAAGCTACGACTTTGGGAATAGTCTCGTTGGATTCAGAACGTCGAAACTAAGACAAAACCGTTGGATTTTTAAAGCTAGTACTTATAGAAGCCGAGATATAGACTTCCGAACTTTTGGTTTTTGGTGCACATATATGGAAACCAAAAGTTTGTATCTCGGTTAGTAAAAGAGCTACGACTTTGGGAATAGTCTCGTTGGATTCAGAACGTCAAAACTAAGACAAAACCGTTGGATTTTTGAAGCTAGTACTTATAGAAGCCGAGATATAGACTTCCGAACTTTTGGTTTTTGGTGCACATATATGGAAACCAAAAGCTTGTATCTCGGTTAGTAAAAGAGCTACGACTTTGGGAATAGTCTCGTTGGATTCAGAACAACGAAACTAAGACAAAACCGTTGGATTTTTAAAGCTAGTACTTATAGAAGCCGAGATACAGACTTCCAACCTTTGGGTTTTTGGTGCACATATATGGAAACCAAAAGTTTGTATCTCGGTTAGTAAAAGAGCTACGACTTTGGGAATAGTCTCGTTGGATTCAGAACGTCGAAACTAAGACAAAACCGTTGGATTTTTAAAGCTAGTACTTATAGAAGCCGAGATATAGACTTCCAAACTTTTGGTTTTTGGTGCACATATATGGAAACCAAAAGTTTGTATCTCGATTAGTAAAAGAGCTACGACTTTGGGAATAGTCTCGTTCGATTCAGAACGTCGAAACTAAGACAAAACCGTTGAATTTTTAAAGCTAGTACTTATAGAAGCCGAGATATAGACTTCCAAACTTTTGGTTTTTGGTGCACATATATGGAAACCAAAAGTTTGTATCTCGGTTAGTAAAAGAGCTACGACTTTGGGAATAGTCTCGTTGGATTCAGAACAACGAAACTAAGACAAAACCGTTGGATTTTTAAAGCTAGTACTTATAGAAGCCGAAATACAGACTTCCAACCTTTGGGTTTTTGGTGCACATATATGGAAACCAAAAGTTTGTATCTCGGTTAGTAAAAGAGCTACGACTTTGGGAATAGTCTCGTTGGATTCAGAACGTCAAAACTAAGACAAAACCGTTGGATTTTTAAAGCTAGTACTTATAGAAGCCGAGATACAGACTTCCAACCTTTGGGTTTTTGGTGCACATATATGGAAACCAAAAGTTTGTATCTCGGTTAGTAAAAGAGCTACGACTTTGGAAATAGTCTCGTTGAATTCAGAACGTCGAAACTAAGACAAAACCGTTGAATTTTTAAAGCTAGTACTTATAGAAGCCGAGATACAGACTTCCAACCTTTGGGTTTTTGGTGCACATATATGGAAACCAAAAGTTTGTATCTCGATTAGTAAAAGAGCTACGACTTTGAGAATAGTCTCGTTGGATTCAGAACGTCGAAACTAAGATAAAACCGTTGGATTTTTAAAGCTAGTACTTATAGAAGCCGAGATATAGACTTCCAAACTTTTGGTTTTTGGTGCACATATATGGAAACCAAAAGTTTGTATCTCGATTAGTAAAAGAGCTACGACTTTGGGAATAGTCTCGTTCGATTCAGAACGTCGAAACTAAGACAAAACCGTTGAATTTTTAAAGCTAGTACTTATAGAAGCCGAGATATAGACTTCCAAACTTTTGGTTTTTGGTGCACATATATGGAAACCAAATATTTGTATCTTGCTTAGTAAAAGAGCTTCGACTTTGGGAATAGTCTCGTTGGATTCAGAACGTCGAAACTAAGATAAAACCGTTGGATTTTTAAAGCTAGTACATATAGAAGCCGAGATATAGACTTCCAAACTTTTGGTTTTTGGTGCACATATATGGAAACCAAAAGTTTGTATCTCGGTTAGTAAAAAAGCTACGACTTTAAGAATAGTCTCGTTGGATTCAGAACAACGAAACTAAGACAAACCCGTTGGATTTTTAAAGCTAGTACTTATAGAAGCCGAGATATAGACTTCCAAACTTTTGGTTTTTGGTGCACATATATGGAAACCAAAAGTTTGTATCTCGGTTAGTAAAAGAGCTACGACTTTGGGAAAAGTCTCGTTGGATTCAGAACGTCGAAACTAAGACAAAACTGTTGGATTTTTAAAGCTAGTACTTATAGAAGCCGAGATATAGACTTCTAAACTTTTGGTTTTTGGTGCACATATATGGAAACCAAAAATTTGTATCTTGGTTAGTAAAAGAGCTTCGACTTTGGGAATAGTCTCGTTGGATTCAGAACGTCGAAACTAAGACAAAACCGTTGAATTTTTAAAGCTAGTACTTATAGAAGCCGAGATACAGACTTCCAACCTTTGGGTTTTTGGTGCACATATATGGAAACCAAAAGTTTGTATCTCGGTTAGTAAAAAAGCTACGACTTTAAGAATAGTCTCGTTGGATTCAGAACAACGAAACTAAGACAAACCCGTTGGATTTTTAAAGCTAGTACTTATAGAAGCCGAGATACAGACTTCCAACCTTTGGGTTTTTGGTGCACATATATGGAAACCAAAAGTTTGTATCTCGGTTAGTAAAAGAGCTACGACTTTGGGAATAGTCTTGTTGGATTCAGAACGTCGAAACTAAGACAAAACCGTTGGATTTTTAAAGCTAGTACTTATAGAAGCCGAGATATAGACTTCCAAACTTTTGGTTTTTGGTGCACATATATGGAAACCAAAAGTTTGTATCTCGGTTAGTAAAAGAGCTACGACTTTGGGAAAAGTCTCGTTGGATTCAGAACGTCGAAACTAAGACAAAACTGTTGGATTTTTAAAGCTAGTACTTATAGAAGCCGAGATATAGACTTCCAAACTTTTGGTTTTTGGTGCACATATATGGAAACCAAAAATTTGTATCTTGGTTAGTAAAAGAGCTTCGACTTTGGGAATAGTCTCGTTGGATTCAGAACGTCGAAACTAAGACAAAACCGTTGAATTTTTAAAGCTAGTACTTATAGAAGCCGAGATACAGACTTCCAACCTTTGGGTTTTTGGTGCACATATATGGAAACCAAAAGTTTGTATCTCGGTTAGTAAAAGAGCTACGACTTTGGGAATAGTCTCGTTGGATTCAGAACGTCGAAACTAAGACAAAACCGTTGGATTTTTGAAGCTAGTACTTATAGAAGCCGAGATATAGACTTCCGAACTTTTGGTTTTTGGTGCACATATATGGAAACCAAAAGTTTGTATCTCGATTAGTAAAAGAGCTACGACTTTGAGAATAGTCTCGTTCGATTCAGAACGTCGAAACTTAGACAAAACCGTTGAATTTTTAAAGCTAGTACTTATAGAAGCCGAGATACAGACTTCCAACCTTTGGGTTTTTGGTGCACATATATGGAAACCAAAAATTTGTATCTCGGTTAGTAAAAGAGCTACGACTTTAAGAATAGTCTCGTTGGATTCAGAACGTCGAAACTAAGATAAAACCGTTGGATTTTTAAAGCTAGTACTTATAGAAGCCGAGATATAGACTTCCAAACTTTTGGTTTTTGGTGCACATATATGGAAACCAAAAGTTTGTATCTCGGTTAGTAAAAGAGCTACGACTTTGGGAATAGTCTCGTTGGATTCAGAACAACGAAACTAAGACAAACTTGTTGGATTTTTAAAGCTAGTACTTATAGAAGCCGAGATACAGACTTCCAACCTTTGGGTTTTTGGTGCACATATATGGAAACCAAAAGTTTGTATCTCGGTTAGTAAAAGAGCTACGACTTTGGGAATAGTCTCGTTGGATTCAGAACGTCGAAACTAAGACAAAACCGTTGGATTTTTAAAGCTAGTACTTATAGAAGCCGAGATATAGACTTCCAAACTTTTGGTTTTTGGTGCACATATATGGAAACCAAAAGTTTGTATCTCGATTAGTAAAAGAGCTACGACTTTGGGAATAGTCTCGTTCGATTCAGAACGTCGAAACTAAGAGAAAACCGTTGAATTTTTAAAGCTAGTACTTATAGAAGCCGAGATATAGACTTCCAAACTTTTGGTTTTTGGTGCACATATATGGAAACCAAAAGTTTGTATCTCGGTTAGTAAAAGAGCTACGACTTTGGGAATAGTCTCGTTGGATTCAGAACAACGAAACTAAGACAAAACCGTTGGATTTTTAAAGCTAGTACTTATAGAAGCCGAGATACAGACGTCCAACCTTTGGGTTTTTGGTGCACATATATGGAAACCAAAAGTTTGTATCTCGGTTAGTAAAAGAGCTACGACTTTGGGAATAGTCTCGTTGGATTCAGAACGTCAAAACTAAGACAAAACCGTTGGATTTTTAAAGCTAGTACTTATAGAAGCCGAGATACAGACTTCCAACCTTTGGGTTTTTGGTGCACATATATGGAAACCAAAAGTTTGTATCTCGGTTAGTAAAAGAGCTACGACTTTGGAAATAGTCTCGTTGAATTCAGAACGTCGAAACTAAGATAAAACCGTTGGATTTTTAAAGCTAGTACTTATAGAAGCCGAGATATAGACTTCCAAACTTTTGGTTTTTGGTGCACATATATGGAAACCAAAAGTTTGTATCTCAATTAGTAAAAGAGCTACGACTTTGGGAATAGTCTCGTTGGATTCAGAACAACGAAACTAAGACAAACCCGTTGGATTTTTAAAGCTAGTACTTATAGAAGCCGAGATACAGACTTCCAACCTTTGGGTTTTTGGTGCACATACATGGAAACCAAAAGTTTGTATCTCGGTTAGTAAAAGAGCTACGACTTTGGGAATAGTCTCGTTGGATTCAGAACGTCGAAACTAAGACAAAACCGTTGGATTTTTAAAGCTAGTACTTATAGAAGCCGAGATATAGACTTCCAAACTTTTGGTTTTTGGTGCACATATATGGAAACCAAAAGTTTGTATCTCGGTTAGTAAAAGAGCTACGACTTTGGGAAAAGTCTCGTTGGATTCAGAACGTCGAAACTAAGACAAAACTGTTGGATTTTTAAAGCTAGTACTTATAGAAGCCGAGATATAGACTTCCAAACTTTTGGTTTTTGGTGCACATATATGGAAACCAAAAATTTGTATCTTGGTTAGTAAAAGAGCTTCGACTTTGGGAATAGTCTCGTTGGATTCAAAACGTCGAAACTAAGACAAAACCGTTGAATTTTTAAAGCTAGTACTTATAGAAGCCGAGATACAGACTTCCAACCTTTGGGTTTTTGGTGCACATATATGGAAACCAAAAGTTTGTATCTCGGTTAGTAAAAGAGCTACGACTTTGGAAATAGTCTCGTTGAATTCAGAACGTCGAAACTAAGACAAAACCGTTGAATTTTTAAAGCTAGTACTTATAGAAGCCGAGATACAGACTTCCAACCTTTGGGTTTTTGGTGCACATATATGGAAACCAAAAGTTTGTATCTCGATTAGTAAAAGAGCTACGACTTTGAGAATAGTCTCGTTGGATTCAGAACGTCGAAACTAAGATAAAACCGTTGGATTTTTAAAGCTAGTACTTATAGAAGCCGAGATATAGACTTCCAAACTTTTGGTTTTTGGTGCACATATATGGAAACCAAAAGTTTGTATCTCGATTAGTAAAAGAGCTACGACTTTGGGAATAGTCTCGTTCGATTCAGAACGTCGAAACTAAGACAAAACCGTTGAATTTTTAAAGCTAGTACTTATAGAAGCCGAGATATAGACTTCCAAACTTTTGGTTTTTGGTGCACATATATGGAAACCAAATATTTGTATCTTGCTTAGTAAAAGAGCTTCGACTTTGGGAATAGTCTCGTTGGATTCAGAACGTCGAAACTAAGATAAAACCGTTGGATTTTTAAAGCTAGTACATATAGAAGCCGAGATATAGACTTCCAAACTTTTGGTTTTTGGTGCACATATATGGAAACCAAAAGTTTGTATCTCGGTTAGTAAAAAAGCTACGACTTTAAGAATAGTCTCGTTGGATTCAGAACAACGAAACTAAGACAAACCCGTTGGATTTTTAAAGCTAGTACTTATAGAAGCCGAGATATAGACTTCCAAACTTTTGGTTTTTGGTGCACATATATGGAAACCAAAAGTTTGTATCTCGGTTAGTAAAAGAGCTACGACTTTGGGGAATAGTCTCGTTGGATTCAGAACGTCGAAACTAAGACAAAACCGTTGGATTTTTAATGCTAGTACTTATAGAAGCCGAGATACAGACTTCCAACCTTTGGGTTTTTGGTGCACATATATGGAAACCAAAAGTTTGTATCTCGGTTAGTAAAAGAGCTACGGCTTTGGAAATAGTCTCGTTAAATTCAGAACGTCGAAACTAAGATAAAACCGTTGGATTTTTAAAGCTAGTACTTATAGAAGCCGAGATATAGACTTCCAAACTTTTGGTTTTTGGTGCACATATATGGAAACCAAAAGTTTGTATCTCAATTAGTAAAAGAGCTACGACTTTGGGAATAGTCTCGTTGGATTCAGAACAACGAAACTAAGACAAGACCGTTGGATTTTTAAAGCTAGTACTTATAGAAGCCGAGATACAGACTTCCAACCTTTGGGTTTTTGGTGCACATATATGGAAACCAAAAGTTTGTATCTCGGTTAGTAAAAGAGCTACGACTTTGGGAATAGTCTCGTTGGATTCACAACAACGAAACTAAGACAAAAACCGTTGGATTTTTAAAGCTAGTACTTATAGAAGCCGAGATATAGACTTCCAAACTTTTGGTTTTTGGTGCACATATATGGAAACCAAAAGTTTGTATCTCGATTAGTAAAAGAGCTACGACTTTGGGAATAGTCTCGTTCGATTCAGAACGTCGAAACTAAGACAAAACCGTTGAATTTTTAAAGCTAGTATTTATAGAAGCCGAGATATAGACTTCCAAACTTTTGGTTTTTGGTGCACATATATGGAAACCAAATATTTGTATCTTGGTTAGTAAAAGAGCTTCGACTTTGGGAATAGTCTCGTTGGATTCAGAACGTCGAAACTAAGATAAAACCGTTGGATTTTTAAAGCTAGTACATATAGAAGCCGAGATATAGACTTCCAAACTTTTGGTTTTTGGTGCACATATATGGAAACCAAAAGTTTGTATCTCGGTTAGTAAAAAAGCTACGACTTTAAGAATAGTCTCGTTGGATTCAGAACAACAAAACTAAGACAAACCCGTTGGATTTTTAAAGCTAGTACTTATAGAAGCCGAGATACAGACTTCCAACCTTTGGGTTTTTGGTGCACATATATGGAAACCAAAAGTTTGTATCTCGGTTAGTAAAAGAGCTACGACTTTGGGAATAGTCTCGTTGGATTCAGAACGTCGAAACTAAGACAAAACCGTTGGATTTTTAAAGCTAGTACTTATAGAAGCCGAGATATAGACTTCCAAACTTTTGGTTTTTGGTGCACATATATGGAAACCAAAAGTTTGTATCTCGGTTAGTAAAAGAGCTACGACTTTGGGAATAGTCTCGTTGGATTCAGAACGTCGAAACTAAGACAAAACCGTTGGATTTTTAAAGCTAGTACTTATAGAAGCCGAGATATAGACTTCCAAACTTTTGGTTTTTGGTGCACATATATGGAAACCAAAAGTTTGTATCTCGGTTAGTAAAAGAGCTACGACTTTGGGAATAGTCTCGTTGGATTCAGAACGTCGAAACTAAGACAAAACTGTTGGATTTTTAAAGCTAGTACTTATAGAAGCCGAGATATAGACTTCCAAACTTTTGGTTTTTGGTGCACATATATGGAAACCAAAAATTTGTATCTTGGTTAGTAAAAGAGCTTCGACTTTGGGAATAGTCTCGTTGGATTCAGAACGTCGAAACTAAGACAAAACCGTTGAATTTTTAAAGCTAGTACTTATAGAAGCCGAGATACAGACTTCCAACCTTTGGGTTTTTGGTGCACATATATGGAAACCAAAAATTTGTATCTCGGTTAGTAAAAGAGCTACGACTTTGGGAATAGTCTCGTTGGATTCAGAACGTCGAAACTAAGACAAAACCGTTGGATTTTTAATGCTAGTACTTATAGAAGCCGAGATACAGACTTCCAACCTTTGGGTTTTTGGTGCACATATATGGAAACCAAAAGTTTGTATCTCGGTTAGTAAAAGAGCTACGGCTTTGGAAATAGTCTCGTTAAATTCAGAACGTCGAAACTAAGATAAAACCGTTGGATTTTTAAAGCTAGTACTTATAGAAGCCGAGATATAGACTTCCAAACTTTTGGTTTTTGGTGCACATATATGGAAACCAAAAGTTTGTATCTCAATTAGTAAAAGAGCTACGACTTTGGGAATAGTCTCGTTGGATTCAGAACAACGAAACTAAGACAAGACCGTTGGATTTTTAAAGCTAGTACTTATAGAAGCCGAGATACAGACTTCCAACCTTTGGGTTTTTGGTGCACATATATGGAAACCAAAAGTTTGTATCTCGGTTAGTAAAAGAGCTACGACTTTGGGAATAGTCTCGTTGGATTCACAACAACGAAACTAAGACAAAAACCGTTGGATTTTTAAAGCTAGTACTTATAGAAGCCGAGATATAGACTTCCAAACTTTTGGTTTTTGGTGCACATATATGGAAACCAAAAGTTTGTATCTCGATTAGTAAAAGAGCTACGACTTTGGGAATAGTCTCGTTCGATTGAGAACGTCGAAACTAAGACAAAACCGTTGAATTTTTAAAGCTAGTACTTATAGAAGCCGAGATATAGACTTCCAAACTTTTGGTTTTTGGTGCACATATATGGAAACCAAATATTTGTATCTTGGTTAGTAAAAGAGCTTCGACTTTAGGAATAGTCTCGTTGGATTCAGAACGTCAAAACTAAGATAAAACCGTTGGATTTTTAAAGGTAGTACATATAGAAGCCGAGATATAGACTTCCAAACTTTTGGTTTTTGGTGCACATATATGGAAACCAAAAGTTTGTATCTCGGTTAGTAAAAAAGCTACGACTTTAAGAATAGTCTCGTTGGATTCAGAACAACGAAACTAAGACAAACCCGTTGGATTTTTAAAGCTAGTACTTATAGAAGCCGAGATACAGACTTCCAACCTTTGGGTTTTTGGTGCACATATATGGAAACCAAAAGTTTGTATCTCGGTTAGTAAAAGAGCTACGACTTTGGGAATAGTCTCGTTGGATTCAGAACGTCGAAACTAAGACAAAACCGTTGAATTTTTAAAGCTAGTACTTATAGAAGCCGAGATATAGACTTCCAAACTTTTGGTTTTTGGTGCACATATATGGAAACCAAAAGTTTGTATCTCGGTGTTCCGTCTCAGTAAATAAGAATTAGTGAAAAACGCGACAACAGCGTGAATAACTGAAGCGCGCTGGTTTGATGTTGTAGCGGTCCTGTAAAAAAGATAGACTCTTCTCGCTTCTCTCACGTTACGTTCACGTTCACGACTCGATTTATAACTTTAGGCTGTAGGAAGCATAAAAGCATTCAATTTGTACTTTTAATTTAAATAAATACATAAAAAAGTAAGGAGAGTTTAGTTCCCTCATGGGTGGTCCTTCAAAGAAGATAAAGTGAACCTCGACACAACATTTTGGTCCAATCGAGCGGATTCAAGATCCAAGCAACACGGCCTATGGTGGTAAACAATGGCGGCGAATGGAAAAATCTGAAGCCTGCATCTCGACACACAAATAAGGTTAGATCGTTCTATGCTTCCTATTCAACCTATCCTTCACGTTAATCCTTCTTTCACGTATTTTCTCGTAGTTATTCTCGTTTCCGTAGTATATTATGTAGTTAGAAATTGGTATTCGTATATTTCATAATTTTATTGACTCGGCCATTTTGCAAAAATTCCTTGTTCTCGTTGTGTGTACACGTAATCGGAGCGTCAAGCGACGTTGCCAAATCACTCGATTTTTCACGTATGTATTTGTATTTATCGTATATTGTTAATTTACACGAATTTTTTAAACGGTCGTTGATTTTACACGGTGTATCTCGTTTGCCTAAGCATTTGGCATATTGACACGAAAGTATTATCGAGTTTAAGAGCCATTTTTGACAAGAATCGAGCCAAAAATGGGTAAGAAAAATATAACCATTGCCGATGATGAAATTCAGGAATATAAGCACGCACGTGAAGTAATATGTGAAAGATTAGATCGGGTTTCTAATTTTTTGCGCGAATATAAAGACGAAATATTTCAAATCAAAACGCGTTTAAAGAGTGTTGAAGAGGACTTCTCGGAATTTGATCGGATTCAGACACGGTTAGAGTTCTTATTGCCAGAAGAAAAAGACTACCGTTTAGACACAGAATCTGAATTTTACAGGGTTATCTCGTACGCGAAGAAACTTTTATCCGAATACGAATTTAATCAACGCGCGAAAATAAATTCTTCCGGTTTGGCAATGCTTCAACCTCAGCAAACGTTGGCATTGGGCACGGGCGCTGTAGCCAAACTACCAGACCTGGGGTTGCCAAATTTTCATGGAAAGTACGAGACTTGGTATGGGTTTATAGATGTTTTTAATTCGGTGGTAAATGATAGGCACGATCTCAGTGAAATCGATAAGTTTTTATACTTAAAGATTTGTTGTAAAGATGACGCGCTAAAACTAATTGATTCTTTAGACGTAACCGCGGTAAATTACACGATCGCGTTAGATTTATTGAGAAACCGCTATGAAAATAAAAGGGCAATCATAAATCACCATGTAAATAATATTTTGTTTAATCTGCCAAACGTAGTAAAAGAATCATCCGCCCAGCTACGAAAGCTACTCGACACTTTACACTAACATAAAACGGCCCTTGAAAAGTTAGAATTACCCGTGCGATATTGGGACACGCTTCTAATTCCCATCGTTTTACAAAAGCTTGATGACAGAAGTAAAAGAGAATGGGAAAATAAACGATCGAACAACAGTTTACCAACTTTGCAAGAATTAACCGAATTTTTAACTAAAAAATGCTTCACGCTTGAGGCAATTAACATTAATTTTGACAGTACAAAATCGGCAAATCGCGAAAATACACATCCTCAACCTCAAAAGAAAATATATATAAATAACCCAAAGTGTTTTTATTCCACCCCTAACCCGAATGCCTTTGAAAACAAATGTTATATTTGCCACGAAACAACTCATTTCATCTATTACTGTCCTCGCTTTATAAATCTATCATTATCCGAAAAATATAACGAAGTAAAAAAGCACAGGTTATGCACGAATTGCTTGAGACCGGGGCATTCAAAATTCGAATGTAAATCCAGCGGGTGTAAGAAATGTAAATTAAAACACAACACATCTCTGCATAACGATCAGTATCGACCCGCAACGAGAAAACCTCCGCCTCACAACGGCAACACTTCCTTTCACCAGCGCCACTTCGGACGGAGAGAAACCGAAGCCACGCCGATGACGTCGCAGCGGGAAAATCAGCAGCAGCAGCAAGCGCAGCAGCCGTCAAGACACGGCGAAGTAAATCAAAGGGATGGAGAAATAAGAAACTTCGATGATTCACGCGACTCGGATGGACGAGCTGATGTCATGAGGGATCAAATCAGGCCGGGCGTTCATAGTTTCTGCAGTATGGATGGTTTTAATTGTAAGGATGTAAATAGGAACGATAATAATGAAATAAATGAACCAAGAATGTCTGATGAATCTATTTCTTACTCGACATTTAATAAAAATCACGTCCTATTATCGACTGCAACGATATTTATTGCCGACAATATCAGGTGTTGGCATAAATGCAATGTTTTACTCGATTCGGGAAGCCAGTCAAATTTAATTAGCCAATCCCTATGTAAAAAATTAAATTTATCATGTGAAGAAATAAATTTACCTTTATCTGGAGTTAACCAAATCGTAACGAATATCTCGCATCGTGCTTACACAAATATAAAATCGCGATTTAATACTTTTCAGATAGGTTTATCATTTTTAGTTTTACCCGTTATAACAGAAAAATTGCCACTTTTTAAATTTGATAAGTCCTTATTAAATTACCCTAAAAACATTAACTTAGCAGACGAACAGTTTAATGTGCCAAAGGAAATAGACGCGTTACTCGGTGCTGGCATATTTTTTGAATTGCTCGAAAGCGGAAAAATAAAACTAGGAAATAACATGCCAATCCTACAAAAAACCTGTTTAGGATGGATTTTTAGCGGGAATTTAAGTTTTAACGAACAATACGAAAAAACAGTTTGTAATTTTGCGAAAATTACGAATCGGGACTTAGACGAATCTTTAAAGAAATTTTGGCAACTCGAAGAATTTTCGAATGAAAAAATATTGTCAAAAAATGAACAATATTGTGAAAACTATTTTAAAGAAACGACGACGCGCAGTACCGACGGAACGTTTATCGTAAAATACCCGTTCAATCAAAATGTTGAAGGCGAACTAGGCGACTCTAAATCAGTGGCTCTCAAACGATTCAGACACTTAGAAACGCGATTAAATAAAAATAAAAACTTAAAGGATCAATACACGGCTTTTATGAACGAATATGAAACTTTGGGGCACATGACCTTTAAATGTTATTTAGACTCGGACCAATCGATCGCAAATCAATCATTTTTTATGCCACATTCTGCAGTTTTAAGAGACTCGGTAACGACAAAATGCAGAGTAGTTTTCGACGCGAGCGCGAAAAGTGAAACCGGTGTTTCATTTAATGATATGATTTTAGCCGGACCGACGATACAATCAGATCTATTCTCGATTCTTTAATTTAAGCGTAATTTAAGCGTAAATTCGATTAGTGAAGCAATAGAAATTTATCACGAAATCACGGATGTTTTATCTCAGGCCAACTTAAACTTAAGAAAATGGTCATCTAACGAAAGGTCAATTTTAAACTATATTTTACAGACAACCGAAAAACCAGAAGAAAACTTAGTTATATTTCACGACAAGAAAGAACTTAAAACATTAGGGATATTTTGGGATGCAAGTCGGGATATATTAAAATATTCTGTAAACGTTAAAATTAGCAATAATAAAGTTACAAAACGCTCAGTACTCTCTGTTATATCGCAAATATTCGATCCCCTCGGACTTATAGGCCCAGCCATAATAAACGCAAAGTTGCTTATTCAAACATTATGGCAACTTAAATTAGATTGGGATGAGGAATTACCCAACAATTTAAAAGAATATTGGTTACGATTTCTTTCACAAATTCCTCTTCTAAATAAAATCGAAATAAATCGTCAAGTATTGGTTTCTAATCCAGCGACAATCGAACTATATGGGTTTTGCGATAGTTCTGAAAAGGCGTACGGCGCATGTGTGTATTTGTGCTCTGTAAACGAAACCGGCGAAAAACAAATACAACTTCTAACGGCAAAATCTAAAGTAGCACCTATTAAAAAACAGACTTTACCTCGATTAGAGTTAATCGCAGCGCACTTACTCGCGGAGTTAGTATACAAAATTAGGAAAATTTTCGATATTGACATTGGTAAAACTATTTATTTCACGGACTCGACTATAGTGTTATCGTGGCTTAAAATTGAACCATGTAACCTCAAGACCTTTGTAGCTAACCGAGTTGCAAGGATTACAGAAATTTCTAGTATAGGAAATTGGAGGCACGTCAAAAGTGAAGAAAACGCTGCAGATATTATCTCACGTGGGTTAGACCCAAAAGAACTAATCGGAAACCAAATATGGTTTTACGGACCTGAATTTCTAAGACACGGTTTTCAAAATTGTGTGCTCGATGAAAATTTAGATATGATGGATAATTTACCTGAGTTAAAAACAAAAACAATATCGTTAAATGTTGCGAGTAAAGCGTTAGAAAATGATATAAATATTTTTGACAAGTTCTCGACTATGAACACATTACGTAGAGTGGTAGCTTATATTAGTAGATTTAAAAATCGCACGTTAAAGAAAATAAAAGCTTCTTCCGATGTATTAACCGTCGAAGAGCTACATGAGTCTGATTTACTTTTAATTCGAAAGGCACAAGGTGAATGTTTTACGCAAGAAATCGCGAATCTTAAAAAACTGGAAAATGTTTGCAGTAATAGTAAGATTCTCAGTCTACACCCCTTTTTAGATAGCGATGGCATTCTCAGGGTAGGAGGTAGATTGACAAACTCTGATATAGACTATTATCAGAAACATCCAATAATCTTGCCTTACAAACATAAGTTAACTGACCTTATTATTTTAGAGCAACATTTAAAAAACCTACACGCGGGTGTTCAAAACCTGTTATCAGTTATTCGACTAAAATTCTGGCCAATTAACGGCAAGAATGCAGTTAAACGAATAATTCACAAGTGCGTACGATGTTACCGCGTAGCTCCAAAACCAAGTAAGTTTTTAATGGGGTCTCTACCGCGTTCACGAGTCACACCAAGTAGACCGTTCACGAATTGTGGGGTAGATTACGCGGGACCGATATATGTCAAAGAGGGTACATTACGCAGAAGTAAGTTAATTAAAACATACATATGTATTTTTATTTGTTTCGCGACGCGAGCAGTCCACGTGGAGTTAGTAACAGATATGACGACAGATAGCTTTCTTAACGCGTTAAAACGATTTTGCTCTCGACGCGGCAAACCTAGCGACATATATTCGGACAACGGTTCCAATTTCATTGGAGCAAACAATTATTTTATGGAACTTTATACACTATTAAATAGCAAAGCGCACAATGAGACGATTACCTCATTTTTGGCACGGGACGAAATAAAATGGCATTTCATACCGGCGCGATCAGCCCATGTAGGAGGCTTGTGGGAGGCATCAGTGAAATCAACGAAGTTTCACTTAAAAAGAGTTTTGGGCAATTCGTCGCTGCGTTTTGATGAAATGTACACATTACTAGTGCAAATCGAGGCATGTTTAAATTCGCGTCCTCTCGTACCGATTTCTAATGATATAAATGACTACATTCCTTTGACACCGTCCCACTTCCTCATAGGCGATTCTTTAGCCAGTTCTCCTGAAGCCGATGTACGAGATATTCCCGTATCCAGATTATCCAGGTATCAGAGGTTGCAGCAGCTGTATCAACAGTTTTGGACCCGATGGTCGAAAGAATACCTGGCCAATTTCCAGACACGCATGAAATGGAAGAAAAACTTCGAGAACACGGTGAAGGTGGGCCCGCTTGTGGTTTTGGTGGAGGACAATATGCCACCCTTGCGCTGGCCTATGGCGCGGATTGTGGAGTTGCACCCAGGAGCAGACAACGTCGTGAGGGTTGTTTCAGTTCGCCTGGCTAATGGGACAACGTCAAGAAGATCCTTATCGAAGATTTGTGTTCTACCAGTGGAAGACTTATAAACGTTAAAGTGCTTAAATGGTGTAAAATTAAGAATCCATGTTTTCGTTTATTTCATGTTATGTTATCATAGATTCTAGCTATCTTTAGTACTATTGTATAGTACTATAGTATACTTGTTTTGAAAAGTAGGACTTTTCAACGGGGGCGGCATGTTCCGTCTCAGTAAATAAGAATTAGTGAAAAACGCGACAACAGCGTGAATAACTGAAGCGCGCTGGTTTGATGTTGTAGCGGTCCTGTAAAAAAGATAGACTCTTCTCGCTTCTCTCACGTTACGTTCACGTTCACGACTCGATTTATAACTTTAGGCTGTAGGAAGCATAAAAGCATTCAATTTGTACTTTTAATTTAAATAAATACATAAAAAAGTAAGGAGAGTTTAGTTCCCTCATGGGTGGTCCTTCAAAGAAGATAAAGTGAACCTCGACACAACACTCGGTTAGTAAAAGAGCTACGACTTTGGGAATAGTTTCGTTGGATTCAAAACGTCGAAACTAAGACAAAACCGTTGGATTTTTAAAGCTAGTACTTATAGAAGCCGAGATATAGACTTCCAAACTTTTGGTTTTTGGTGCACATATATGGAAACCAAAAGTTTGTATCTCGGTTAGTAAAAGAGCTACGACTTTGGGAATAGTCTCGTTGGATTCAGAACGTCGAAACTAAGACAAAACTGTTGGATTTTTAAAGCTAGTACTTATAGAAGCCGAGATATAGACTTCCAAACTTTTGGTTTTTGGTGCACATATATGGAAACCAAAAACTTGTATCTTGGTTAGTAAAAGAGCTTTGACTTTGGGAATAGTCTCGTTGGATTCAGAACGTCGAAACTAAGACAAAACCGTTGAATTTTTAAAGCTAGTACTTATAGAAGCCGAGATACAGACTTCCAACCTTTGGGTTTTTGGTGCACATATATGGAAACCAAAAATTTGTATCTCGGTTAGTAAAAGAGCTACGACTTTGGGAATAGTCTCGTTAAATTCAGAACGTCGAAACTAAGACAAAACCGTTGGATTTTTAATGCTAGTACTTATAGAAGCCGAGATACAGACTTCCAACCTTTGGGTTTTTGGTGCACATATATGGAAACCAAAAGTTTGTATCTCGGTTAGTAAAAGAGCTACGACTTTGGAAATAGTCTCGTTAAATTCAGAACGTCGAAACTAAGATAAAACCGTTGGATTTTTAAAGCTAGTACTTATAGAAGCCGAGATATAGACTTCCAAACTTTTGGTTTTTGGTGCACATATATGGAAACCAAAAGTTTGTATCTCAATTAGTAAAAGAGCTACGACTTTGGGAATAGTCTCGTTGGATTCAGAACAACGAAACTAAGACAAAACCGTTGGATTTTTAAAGCTAGTACTTATAGAAGCCGAGATACAGACTTCCAACCTTTGGGTTTTTGGTGCACATATATGGAAACCAAAAGTTTGTATCTCGGTTAGTAAAAGAGCTACGACTTTGGGAATAGTCTCGTTGGATTCACAACAACGAAACTAAGACAAAAACCGTTGGATTTTTAAAGCTAGTACTTATAGAAGCCGAGATATAGACTTCCAAACTTTTGGTTTTTGGTGCACATATATGGAAACCAAAAGTTTGTATCTCGATTAGTAAAAGAGCTACGACTTTGGGAATAGTCTCGTTCGATTGAGAACGTCGAAACTAAGACAAAACCGTTAAATTTTTAAAGCTAGTACTTATAGAAGCCGAGATATAGACTTCCAACCTTTGGGTTTTTGGTGCACATATATGGAAACCAAAAGTTTGTATCTCGGTTAGTAAAAGAGCTACGACTTTGGGAATAGTCTCGTTGGATTCAGAACAACGAAACTAAGACAAAACCGTTGGATTTTTTAAGCTAGTACTTATAGAAGCCGAGATACAGACTTCCAACCTTTGGGTTTTTGGTGCACATATATGGAAACCAAATATTTGTATCTTGGTTAGTAAAAGAGCTACGACTTTGGGAATAGCCTCGTTGGATTCAGAACAACGAAACTAAGACAAAACCGTTGGATTTTTTAAGCTAGTACTTATAGAAGCCGAGATACAGACTTCCAACCTTTGGGTTTTTGGTGCACATATATGGAAACCAAAAGTTTGTATCTCGGTTAGTAAAAGAGCTACGACTTTGGGAATAGTCTCGTTGGATTCAGAACAACGTAACTAAGACAAACCCGTTGGATTTTTAAAGCTAGTACTTATAGAAGCCGAGATACAGACTTCCAACCTTTGGGTTTTTGGTGCACATATATGGAAACCAAAAGTTTGTATCTCGGTTAGTAAAAGAGCTACGACTTTGGGAATAGTCTCGTTGGATTCAGAACGTCGAAACTAAGACAAAACCGTTGGATTTTTGAAGCTAGTACTTATAGAAGCCGAGATATAGACTTCCGAACTTTTGGTTTTTGGTGCACATATATGGAAACCAAAAGTTTGTATCTCGATTAGTAAAAGAGCTACGACTTTGAGAATAGTCTCGTTCGATTCAGAACGTCGAAACTTAGACAAAACCGTTGAATTTTTAAAGCTAGTACTTATAGAAGCCGAGATACAGACTTCCAACCTTTGGGTTTTTGGTGCACATATATGGAAACCAAAAATTTGTATCTCGGTTAGTAAAAGAGCTACGACTTTAAGAATAGTCTCGTTGGATTCAGAACGTCGAAACTAAGATAAAACCGTTGGATTTTTAAAGCTAGTACTTATAGAAGCCGAGATATAGACTTCCAAACTTTTGGTTTTTGGTGCACATATATGGAAACCAAAAGTTTGTATCTCGGTTAGTAAAAGAACTACGACTTTGGGAATAGTCTCGTTGGATTCAGAACGTCGAAACTAAGACAAAACCGTTGGATTTTTAAAGCTAGTACTTATAGAAGCCGAGATATAGACTTCCAAACTTTTGGTTTTTGGTGCACATATATGGAAACCAAAAGTTTGTATCTCGATTAGTAAAAGAGCTACGACTTTGGGAATAGTCTCGTTCGATTCAGAACGTCGAAACTAAGACAAAACCGTTGAATTTTTAAAGCTAGTACTTATAGAAGCCGAGATATAGACTTCCAAACTTTTGGTTTTTGGTGCACATATATGGAAACCAAAAGTTTGTATCTCGGTTAGTAAAAAAGCTACGACTTTGGGAATAGTCTCGTTGGATTCAGAACAACGAAACTAAGACAAAACCGTTGGATTTTTAAAGCTAGTACTTATAGAAGCCGAGATACAGACTTCCAACCTTTGGGTTTTTGGTGCACATATATGGAAACCAAAAGTTTGTATCTCGGTTAGTAAAAGAGCTACGACTTTGGGAATAGTCTCGTTGGATTCAGAACGTCAAAACTAAGACAAAACCGTTGGATTTTTAAAGCTAGTACTTATAGAAGCCGAGATACAGACTTCCAACCTTTGGGTTTTTGGTGCACATATATGGAAACCAAAAGTTTGTATCTCGGTTAGTAAAAGAGCTACGACTTTGGAAATAGTCTCGTTGAATTCAGAACGTCGAAACTAAGACAAAACCGTTGAATTTTTAAAGCTAGTACTTATAGAAGCCGAGATACAGACTTCCAACCTTTGGGTTTTTGGTGCACATATATGGAAACCAAAAGTTTGTATCTCGATTAGTAAAAGAGCTACGACTTTGAGAATAATCTCGTTGGATTCAGAACGTCGAAACTAAGATAAAACCGTTGGATTTTTAAAGCTAGTACTTATAGAAGCCGAGATATAGACTTCCAAACTTTTGGTTTTTGGTGCACATATATGGAAACCAAAAGTTTGTATCTCGATTAGTAAAAGAGCTACGACTTTGGGAATAGCCTCGTTCGATTCAGAACGTCGAAACTAAGACAAAACCGTTGAATTTTTAAAGCTAGTACTTATAGAAGCCGAGATATAGACTTCCAAACTTTTGGTTTTTGGTGCACATATATGGAAACCAAATATTTGTATCTTGGTTAGTAAAAGAGCTTCGACTTTGGGAATAGTCTCGTTGGATTCAGAACGTCAAAACTAAGATAAAACCGTTGGATTTTTAAAGCTAGTACATATAGAAGCCGAGATATAGACTTCCAAACTTTTGGTTTTTGGTGCACATATATGGAAACCAAAAGTTTGTATCTCGGTTAGTAAAAAAGCTACGACTTTAAGAATAGTCTCGTTGGATTCAGAACAACGAAACTAAGACAAACCCGTTGGATTTTTAAAGCTAGTACTTATAGAAGCCGAGATACAGACTTCCAACCTTTGGGTTTTTGGTGCACATACATGGAAACCAAAAGTTTGTATCTCGGTTAGTAAAAGAGCTACGACTTTGGGAATAGTCTCGTTGGATTCAGAACGTCGAAACTAAGACAAAACCGTTGGATTTTTAAAGCTAGTACTTATAGAAGCCGAGATATAGACTTCCAAACTTTTGGTTTTTGGTGCACATATATGGAAACCAAAAGTTTGTATCTCGGTTAGTAAAAGAGCTACGACTTTGGGAAAAGTCTCGTTGGATTCAGAACGTCGAAACTAAGACAAAACTGTTGGATTTTTAAAGCTAGTACTTATAGAAGCCGAGATATAGACTTCCAAACTTTTGGTTTTTGGTGCACATATATGGAAACCAAAAATTTGTATCTTGGTTAGTAAAAGAGCTTCGACTTTGGGAATAGTCTCGTTGGATTCAAAACGTCGAAACTAAGACAAAACCGTTGAATTTTTAAAGCTAGTACTTATAGAAGCCGAGATACAGACTTCCAACCTTTGGGTTTTTGGTGCACATATATGGAAACCAAAAGTTTGTATCTCGGTTAGTAAAAGAGCTACGACTTTGGGAATAGTCTCGTTGGATTCAGAACGTCGAAACTAAGACAAAACCGTTGGATTTTTGAAGCTAGTACTTATAGAAGCCGAGATATAGACTTCCGAACTTTTGGTTTTTTGTGCACATATATGGAAACCAAAAGTTTGTATCTCGGTTAGTAAAAGAGCTACGACTTTGGGAATAGTCTCGTTGGATTCAGAACAACGAAACTAAGACAAAACCGTTGGATTTTTAAAGCTAGTACTTATAGAAGCCGAGATACAGACTTCCAACCTTTGGGTTTTTGGTGCACATATATGGAAACCAAAAGTTTGTATCTCGGTTAGTAAAAAAGCTACGACTTTGGGAATAGTCTCGTTGGATTCAGAACGTCGAAACTAAGACAAAACCGTTGGATTTTTGAAGCTAGTACTTATAGAAGCCGAGATATAGACTTCCGAACTTTTGGTTTTTGGTGCACATATATGGAAACCAAAAGTTTGTATCTCGGTTAGTAAAAGAGCTACGACTTTGGGAATAGTCTCGTTGGATTCAGAACGTCAAAACTAAGACAAAACCGTTGGATTTTTGAAGCTAGTACTTATAGAAGCCGAGATATAGACTTCCGAACTTTTGGTTTTTGGTGCACATATATGGAAACCAAAAGTTTGTATCTCGGTTAGTAAAAGAGCTACGACTTTGGGAATAGTCTCGTTGGATTCAGAACAACGAAACTAAGACAAAACCGTTGGATTTTTAAAGCTAGTACTTATAGAAGCCGAGATACAGACTTCCAACCTTTGGGTTTTTGGTGCACATATATGGAAACCAAAAGTTTGTATCTCGGTTAGTAAAAGAGCTACGACTTTGGGAATAGTCTCGTTGGATTCAGAACGTCGAAACTAAGACAAAACCGTTGGATTTTTAAAGCTAGTACTTATAGAAGCCGAGATATAGACTTCCAAACTTTTGGTTTTTGGTGCACATATATGGAAACCAAAAGTTTGTATCTCGATTAGTAAAAGAGCTACGACTTTGGGAATAGTCTCGTTCGATTCAGAACGTCGAAACTAAGACAAAACCGTTGAATTTTTAAAGCTAGTACTTATAGAAGCCGAGATATAGACTTCCAAACTTTTGGTTTTTGGTGCACATATATGGAAACCAAAAGTTTGTATCTCGGTTAGTAAAAGAGCTACGACTTTGGGAATAGTCTCGTTGGATTCAGAACAACGAAACTAAGACAAAACCGTTGGATTTTTAAAGCTAGTACTTATAGAAGCCGAAATACAGACTTCCAACCTTTGGGTTTTTGGTGCACATATATGGAAACCAAAAGTTTGTATCTCGGTTAGTAAAAGAGCTACGACTTTGGGAATAGTCTCGTTGGATTCAGAACGTCAAAACTAAGACAAAACCGTTGGATTTTTAAAGCTAGTACTTATAGAAGCCGAGATACAGACTTCCAACCTTTGGGTTTTTGGTGCACATATATGGAAACCAAAAGTTTGTATCTCGGTTAGTAAAAGAGCTACGACTTTGGAAATAGTCTCGTTGAATTCAGAACGTCGAAACTAAGACAAAACCGTTGAATTTTTAAAGCTAGTACTTATAGAAGCCGAGATACAGACTTCCAACCTTTGGGTTTTTGGTGCACATATATGGAAACCAAAAGTTTGTATCTCGATTAGTAAAAGAGCTACGACTTTGAGAATGGTCTCGTTGGATTCAGAACGTCGAAACTAAGATAAAACCGTTGGATTTTTAAAGCTAGTACTTATAGAAGCCGAGATATAGACTTCCAAACTTTTGGTTTTTGGTGCACATATATGGAAACCAAAAGTTTGTATCTCGATTAGTAAAAGAGCTACGACTTTGGGAATAGTCTCGTTCGATTCAGAACGTCGAAACTAAGACAAAACCGTTGAATTTTTAAAGCTAGTACTTATAGAAGCCGAGATATAGACTTCCAAACTTTTGGTTTTTGGTGCACATATATGGAAACCAAATATTTGTATCTTGCTTAGTAAAAGAGCTTCGACTTTGGGAATAGTCTCGTTGGATTCAGAACGTCGAAACTAAGATAAAACCGTTGGATTTTTAAAGCTAGTACATATAGAAGCCGAGATATAGACTTCCAAACTTTTGGTTTTTGGTGCACATATATGGAAACCAAAAGTTTGTATCTCGGTTAGTAAAAAAGCTACGACTTTAAGAATAGTCTCGTTGGATTCAGAACAACGAAACTAAGACAAACCCGTTGGATTTTTAAAGCTAGTACTTATAGAAGCCGAGATATAGACTTCCAAACTTTTGGTTTTTGGTGCACATATATGGAAACCAAAAGTTTGTATCTCGGTTAGTAAAAGAGCTACGACTTTGGGAAAAGTCTCGTTGGATTCAGAACGTCGAAACTAAGACAAAACTGTTGGATTTTTAAAGCTAGTACTTATAGAAGCCGAGATATAGACTTCTAAACTTTTGGTTTTTGGTGCACATATATGGAAACCAAAAATTTGTATCTTGGTTAGTAAAAGAGCTTCGACTTTGGGAATAGTCTCGTTGGATTCAGAACGTCGAAACTAAGACAAAACCGTTGAATTTTTAAAGCTAGTACTTATAGAAGCCGAGATACAGACTTCCAACCTTTGGGTTTTTGGTGCACATATATGGAAACCAAAAGTTTGTATCTCGGTTAGTAAAAAAGCTACGACTTTAAGAATAGTCTCGTTGGATTCAGAACAACGAAACTAAGACAAACCCGTTGGATTTTTAAAGCTAGTACTTATAGAAGCCGAGATACAGACTTCCAACCTTTGGGTTTTTGGTGCACATATATGGAAACCAAAAGTTTGTATCTCGGTTAGTAAAAGAGCTACGACTTTGGGAATAGTCTTGTTGGATTCAGAACGTCGAAACTAAGACAAAACCGTTGGATTTTTAAAGCTAGTACTTATAGAAGCCGAGATATAGACTTCCAAACTTTTGGTTTTTGGTGCACATATATGGAAACCAAAAGTTTGTATCTCGGTTAGTAAAAGAGCTACGACTTTGGGAAAAGTCTCGTTGGATTCAGAACGTCGAAACTAAGACAAAACTGTTGGATTTTTAAAGCTAGTACTTATAGAAGCCGAGATATAGACTTCCAAACTTTTGGTTTTTGGTGCACATATATGGAAACCAAAAATTTGTATCTTGGTTAGTAAAAGAGCTTCGACTTTGGGAATAGTCTCGTTGGATTCAGAACGTCGAAACTAAGACAAAACCGTTGAATTTTTAAAGCTAGTACTTATAGAAGCCGAGATACAGACTTCCAACCTTTGGGTTTTTGGTGCACATATATGGAAACCAAAAGTTTGTATCTCGGTTAGTAAAAGAGCTACGACTTTGGGAATAGTCTCGTTGGATTCAGAACGTCGAAACTAAGACAAAACCGTTGGATTTTTGAAGCTAGTACTTATAGAAGCCGAGATATAGACTTCCGAACTTTTGGTTTTTGGTGCACATATATGGAAACCAAAAGTTTGTATCTCGATTAGTAAAAGAGCTACGACTTTGAGAATAGTCTCGTTCGATTCAGAACGTCGAAACTTAGACAAAACCGTTGAATTTTTAAAGCTAGTACTTATAGAAGCCGAGATACAGACTTCCAACCTTTGGGTTTTTGGTGCACATATATGGAAACCAAAAATTTGTATCTCGGTTAGTAAAAGAGCTACGACTTTAAGAATAGTCTCGTTGGATTCAGAACGTCGAAACTAAGATAAAACCGTTGGATTTTTAAAGCTAGTACTTATAGAAGCCGAGATATAGACTTCCAAACTTTTGGTTTTTGGTGCACATATATGGAAACCAAAAGTTTGTATCTCGGTTAGTAAAAGAGCTACGACTTTGGGAATAGTCTCGTTGGATTCAGAACAACGAAACTAAGACAAACTTGTTGGATTTTTAAAGCTAGTACTTATAGAAGCCGAGATACAGACTTCCAACCTTTGGGTTTTTGGTGCACATATATGGAAACCAAAAGTTTGTATCTCGGTTAGTAAAAGAGCTACGACTTTGGGAATAGTCTCGTTGGATTCAGAACGTCGAAACTAAGACAAAACCGTTGGATTTTTAAAGCTAGTACTTATAGAAGCCGAGATATAGACTTCCAAACTTTTGGTTTTTGGTGCACATATATGGAAACCAAAAGTTTGTATCTCGATTAGTAAAAGAGCTACGACTTTGGGAATAGTCTCGTTCGATTCAGAACGTCGAAACTAAGAGAAAACCGTTGAATTTTTAAAGCTAGTACTTATAGAAGCCGAGATATAGACTTCCAAACTTTTGGTTTTTGGTGCACATATATGGAAACCAAAAGTTTGTATCTCGGTTAGTAAAAGAGCTACGACTTTGGGAATAGTCTCGTTGGATTCAGAACAACGAAACTAAGACAAAACCGTTGGATTTTTAAAGCTAGTACTTATAGAAGCCGAGATACAGACTTCCAACCTTTGGGTTTTTGGTGCACATATATGGAAACCAAAAGTTTGTATCTCGGTTAGTAAAAGAGCTACGACTTTGGGAATAGTCTCGTTGGATTCAGAACGTCAAAACTAAGACAAAACCGTTGGATTTTTAAAGCTAGTACTTATAGAAGCCGAGATACAGACTTCCAACCTTTGGGTTTTTGGTGCACATATATGGAAACCAAAAGTTTGTATCTCGGTTAGTAAAAGAGCTACGACTTTGGAAATAGTCTCGTTAAATTCAGAACGTCGAAACTAAGATAAAACCGTTGGATTTTTAAAGCTAGTACTTATAGAAGCCGAGATATAGACTTCCAAACTTTTGGTTTTTGGTGCACATATATGGAAACCAAAAGTTTGTATCTCAATTAGTAAAAGAGCTACGACTTTGGGAATAGTCTCGTTGGATTCAGAACAACGAAACTAAGACAAAACCGTTGGATTTTTAAAGCTAGTACTTATAGAAGCCGAGATACAGACTTCCAACCTTTGGGTTTTTGGTGCACATATATGGAAACCAAAAGTTTGTATCTCGGTTAGTAAAAGAGCTACGACTTTGGAAATAGTCTCGTTGGATTCAGAACAACGAAACTAAGACAAAAACCGTTGGATTTTTAAAGCTAGTACTTATAGAAGCCGAGATATAGACTTCCAAACTTTTGGTTTTTGGTGCACATATATGGAAACCAAAAGTTTGTATCTCGATTAGTAAAAGAGCTACGACTTTGGGAATAGTCTCGTTCGATTCAGAACGTCGAAACTAAGACAAAACCGTTGAATTTTTAAAGCTAGTACTTATAGAAGCCGAGATATAGACTTCCAAACTTTTGGTTTTTGGTGCACATATATGGAAACCAAATATTTGTATCTTGGTTAGTAAAAGAGCTTCGACTTTGGGAATAGTCTCGTTGGATTCAGAACGTCGAAACTAAGATAAAACCGTTGGATTTTTAAAGCTAGTACATATAGAAGCCGAGATATAGACTTCCAAACTTTTGGTTTTTGGTGCACATATATGGAAACCAAAAGTTTGTATCTCGGTTAGTAAAAAAGCTACGACTTTAAGAATAGTCTCGTTGGATTCAGAACAACGAAACTAAGACAAACCCGTTGGATTTTTAAAGCTAGTACTTATAGAAGCCGAGATACAGACTTCCAACCTTTGGGTTTTTGGTACACATATATGGAAACCAAAAGTTTGTATCTCGGTTAGTAAAAGAGCTACGACTTTGGGAATAGTCTCGTTGGATTCAGAACGTCGAAACTAAGACAAAACCGTTGGATTTTTAAAGCTAGTACTTATAGAAGCCGAGATATAGACTTCCAAACTTTTGGTTTTTGGTGCACATATATGGAAACCAAAAGTTTGTATCTCGGTTAGTAAAAGAGCTACGACTTTGGGAATAGTCTCGTTGGATTCAGAACGTCGAAACTAAGACAAAACCGTTGGATTTTTAAAGCTAGTACTTATAGAAGCCGAGATATAGACTTCCAAACTTTTGGTTTTTGGTGCACATATATGGAAACCAAAAGTTTGTATCTCGGTTAGTAAAAGAGCTACGACTTTGGGAATAGTCTCGTTGGATTCAGAACGTCGAAACTAAGACAAAACTGTTGGATTTTTAAAGCTAGTACTTATAGAAGCCGAGATATAGACTTCCAAACTTTTGGTTTTTGGTGCACATATATGGAAACCAAAAATTTGTATCTTGGTTAGTAAAAGAGCTTCGACTTTGGGAATAGTCTCGTTGGATTCAGAACGTCGAAACTAAGACAAAACCGTTGAATTTTTAAAGCTAGTACTTATAGAAGCCGAGATACAGACTTCCAACCTTTGGGTTTTTGGTGCACATATATGGAAACCAAAAATTTGTATCTCGGTTAGTAAAAGAGCTACGACTTTGGGAATAGTCTCGTTGGATTCAGAACGTCGAAACTAAGACAAAACCGTTGGATTTTTAATGCTAGTACTTATAGAAGCCGAGATACAGACTTCCAACCTTTGGGTTTTTGGTGCACATATATGGAAACCAAAAGTTTGTATCTCGGTTAGTAAAAGAGCTACGGCTTTGGAAATAGTCTCGTTAAATTCAGAACGTCGAAACTAAGATAAAACCGTTGGATTTTTAAAGCTAGTACTTATAGAAGCCGAGATATAGACTTCCAAACTTTTGGTTTTTGGTGCACATATATGGAAACCAAAAGTTTGTATCTCAATTAGTAAAAGAGCTACGACTTTGGGAATAGTCTCGTTGGATTCAGAACAACGAAACTAAGACAAGACCGTTGGATTTTTAAAGCTAGTACTTATAGAAGCCGAGATACAGACTTCCAACCTTTGGGTTTTTGGTGCACATATATGGAAACCAAAAGTTTGTATCTCGGTTAGTAAAAGAGCTACGACTTTGGGAATAGTCTCGTTGGATTCACAACAACGAAACTAAGACAAAAACCGTTGGATTTTTAAAGCTAGTACTTATAGAAGCCGAGATATAGACTTCCAAACTTTTGGTTTTTGGTGCACATATATGGAAACCAAAAGTTTGTATCTCGATTAGTAAAAGAGCTACGACTTTGGGAATAGTCTCGTTCGATTCAGAACGTCGAAACTAAGACAAAACCGTTGAATTTTTAAAGCTAGTATTTATAGAAGCCGAGATATAGACTTCCAAACTTTTGGTTTTTGGTGCACATATATGGAAACCAAATATTTGTATCTTGGTTAGTAAAAGAGCTTCGACTTTGGGAATAGTCTCGTTGGATTCAGAACGTCGAAACTAAGATAAAACCGTTGGATTTTTAAAGCTAGTACATATAGAAGCCGAGATATAGACTTCCAAACTTTTGGTTTTTGGTGCACATATATGGAAACCAAAAGTTTGTATCTCGGTTAGTAAAAAAGCTACGACTTTAAGAATAGTCTCGTTGGATTCAGAACAACGAAACTAAGACAAACCCGTTGGATTTTTAAAGCTAGTACTTATAGAAGCCGAGATACAGACTTCCAACCTTTGGGTTTTTGGTGCACATATATGGAAACCAAAAGTTTGTATCTCGGTTAGTAAAAGAGCTACGACTTTGGGAATAGTCTCGTTGGATTCAGAACGTCGAAACTAAGACAAAACCGTTGGATTTTTAAAGCTAGTACTTATAGAAGCCGAGATATAGACTTCCAAACTTTTGGTTTTTGGTGCACATATATGGAAACCAAAAGTTTGTATCTCGGTTAGTAAAAGAGCTACGACTTTGGGAATAGTCTCGTTGGATTCAGAACGTCGAAACTAAGACAAAACCGTTGGATTTTTAAAGCTAGTACTTATAGAAGCCGAGATATAGACTTCCAAACTTTTGGTTTTTGGTGCACATATATGGAAACCAAAAGTTTGTATCTCGGTTAGTAAAAGAGCTACGACTTTGGGAATAGTCTCGTTGGATTCAGAACGTCGAAACTAAGACAAAACTGTTGGATTTTTAAAGCTAGTACTTATAGAAGCCGAGATATAGACTTCCAAACTTTTGGTTTTTGGTGCACATATATGGAAACCAAAAATTTGTATCTTGGTTAGTAAAAGAGCTTCGACTTTGGGAATAGTCTCGTTGGATTCAGAACGTCGAAACTAAGACAAAACCGTTGAATTTTTAAAGCTAGTACTTATAGAAGCCGAGATACAGACTTCCAACCTTTGGGTTTTTGGTGCACATATATGGAAACCAAAAATTTGTATCTCGGTTAGTAAAAGAGCTACGACTTTGGGAATAGTCTCGTTGGATTCAGAACGTCGAAACTAAGACAAAACCGTTGGATTTTTAAAGCTAGTACTTATAGAAGCCGAGATACAGACTTCCAACCTTTGGGTTTTTGGTGCACATATATGGAAACCAAAAGTTTGTATCTCGGTTAGTAAAAGAGCTACGACTTTGGGAATAGTCTCGTTGGATTCACAACAACGAAACTAAGACAAAAACCGTTGGATTTTTAAAGCTAGTACTTATAGAAGCCGAGATATAGACTTCCAAACTTTTGGTTTTTGGTGCACATATATGGAAACCAAAAGTTTGTATCTCGATTAGTAAAAGAGCTACGACTTTGGGAATAGTCTCGTTCGATTGAGAACGTCGAAACTAAGACAAAACCGTTGAATTTTTAAAGCTAGTACTTATAGAAGCCGAGATATAGACTTCCAAACTTTTGGTTTTTGGTGCACATATATGGAAACCAAATATTTGTATCTTGGTTAGTAAAAGAGCTTCGACTTTAGGAATAGTCTCGTTGGATTCAGAACGTCAAAACTAAGATAAAACCGTTGGATTTTTAAAGCTAGTACATATAGAAGCCGAGATATAGACTTCCAAACTTTTGGTTTTTGGTGCACATATATGGAAACCAAAAGTTTGTATCTCGGTTAGTAAAAAAGCTACGACTTTAAGAATAGTCTCGTTGGATTCAGAACAACGAAACTAAGACAAACCCGTTGGATTTTTAAAGCTAGTACTTATAGAAGCCGAGATACAGACTTCCAACCTTTGGGTTTTTGGTGCACATATATGGAAACCAAATATTTGTATCTTGGTTAGTAAAAGAGCTTCGACTTTAGGAATAGTCTCGTTGGATTCAGAACGTCAAAACTAAGATAAAACCGTTGGATTTTTAAAGCTAGTACATATAGAAGCCGAGATATAGACTTCCAAACTTTTGGTTTTTGGTGCACATATATGGAAACCAAAAGTTTGTATCTCGGTTAGTAAAAAAGCTACGACTTTAAGAATAGTCTCGTTGGATTCAGAACAACGAAACTAAGACAAACCCGTTGGATTTTTAAAGCTAGTACTTATAGAAGCCGAGATACAGACTTCCAACCTTTGGGTTTTTGGTGCACATATATGGAAACCAAAAGTTTGTATCTCGGTTAGTAAAAGAGCTACGACTTTGGGAATAGTCTCGTTGGATTCAGAACGTCGAAACTAAGACAAAACCGTTGAATTTTTAAAGCTAGTACTTATAGAAGCCGAGATATAGACTTCCAAACTTTTGGTTTTTGGTGCACATATATGGAAACCAAAAGTTTGTATCTCGGTGTTCCGTCATCCTTTTTGGTCCGTCAACATTTTGGTCCAATCGAGCGGATTCAAGATCCAAGCAACACGGCCTATGGTGGTAAACAATGGCGGCGAATGGAAAAATCTGAAGCCTGCATCTCGACACACAAATAAGGTTAGATCGTTCTATGCTTCCTATTCAACCTATCCTTCACGTTAATCCTTCTTTCACGTATTTTCTCGTAGTTATTCTCGTTTCCGTAGTATATTATGTAGTTAGAAATTGGTATTCGTATATTTCATAATTTTATTGACTCGGCCATTTTGCAAAAATTCCTTGTTCTCGTTGTGTGTACACGTAATCGGAGCGTCAAGCGACGTTGCCAAATCACTCGATTTTTCACGTATGTATTTGTATTTATCGTATATTGTTAATTTACACGAATTTTTTAAACGGTCGTTGATTTTACACGGTGTATCTCGTTTGCCTAAGCATTTGGCATATTGACACGAAAGTATTATCGAGTTTAAGAGCCATTTTTGACAAGAATCGAGCCAAAAATGGGTAAGAAAAATATAACCATTGCCGATGATGAAATTCAGGAATATAAGCACGCACGTGAAGTAATATGTGAAAGATTAGATCGGGTTTCTAATTTTTTGCGCGAATATAAAGACGAAATATTTCAAATCAAAACGCGTTTAAAGAGTGTTGAAGAGGACTTCTCGGAATTTGATCGGATTCAGACACGGTTAGAGTTCTTATTGCCAGAAGAAAAAGACTACCGTTTAGACACAGAATCTGAATTTTACAGGGTTATCTCGTACGCGAAGAAACTTTTATCCGAATACGAATTTAATCAACGCGCGAAAATAAATTCTTCCGGTTTGGCAATGCTTCAACCTCAGCAAACGTTGGCATTGGGCACGGGCGCTGTAGCCAAACTACCAGACCTGGGGTTGCCAAATTTTCATGGAAAGTACGAGACTTGGTATGGGTTTATAGATGTTTTTAATTCGGTGGTAAATGATAGGCACGATCTCAGTGAAATCGATAAGTTTTTATACTTAAAGATTTGTTGTAAAGATGACGCGCTAAAACTAATTGATTCTTTAGACGTAACCGCGGTAAATTACACGATCGCGTTAGATTTATTGAGAAACCGCTATGAAAATAAAAGGGCAATCATAAATCACCATGTAAATAATATTTTGTTTAATCTGCCAAACGTAGTAAAAGAATCATCCGCCCAGCTACGAAAGCTACTCGACACTTTACACCAACATAAAACGGCCCTTGAAAAGTTAGAATTACCCGTGCGATATTGGGACACGCTTCTAATTCCCATCGTTTTACAAAAGCTTGATGACAGAAGTAAAAGAGAATGGGAAAATAAACAATCGAACAACAGTTTACCAACTTTGCAAGAATTAACCGAATTTTTAACTAAAAAATGCTTCACGCTTGAGGCAATTAACATTAATTTTGACAGTACAAAATCGGCAAATCGCGAAAATACACATCCTCAACCTCAAAAGAAAATATATATAAATAACCCAAAGTGTTTTTATTCCACCCCTAACCCGAATGCCTTTGAAAACAAATGTTATATTTGCCACGAAACAACTCATTTCATCTATTACTGTCCTCGCTTTATAAATCTATCATTATCCGAAAAATATAACGAAGTAAAAAAGCACAGGTTATGCACGAATTGCTTGAGACCGGGGCATTCAAAATTCGAATGTAAATCCAGCGGGTGTAAGAAATGTAAATTAAAACACAACACATCTCTGCATAACGATCAGTATCGACCCGCAACGAGAAAACCTCCGCCTCACAACGGCAACACTTCCTTTCACCAGCGCCACTTCGGACGGAGAGAAACCGAAGCCACGCCGATGACGTCGCAGCGGGAAAATCAGCAGCAGCAGCAAGCGCAGCAGCCGTCAAGACACGGCGAAGTAAATCAAAGGGATGGAGAAATAAGAAACTTCGATGATTCACGCGACTCGGATGGACGAGCTGATGTCATGAGGGATCAAATCAGGCCGGGCGTTCATAGTTTCTGCAGTATGGATGGTTTTAATTGTAAGGATGTAAATAGGAACGATAATAATGAAATAAATGAACCAAGAATGTCTGATGAATCTATTTCTTACTCGACATTTAATAAAAATCACGTCCTATTATCGACTGCAACGATATTTATTGCCGACAATATCAGGTGTTGGCATAAATGCAATGTTTTACTCGATTCGGGAAGCCAGTCAAATTTAATTAGCCAATCCCTATGTAAAAAATTAAATTTATCATGTGAAGAAATAAATTTACCTTTATCTGGAGTTAACCAAATCGTAACGAATATCTCGCATCGTGCTTACACAAATATAAAATCGCGATTTAATACTTTTCAGATAGGTTTATCATTTTTAGTTTTACCCGTTATAACAGAAAAATTGCCACTTTTTAAATTTGATAAGTCCTTATTAAATTACCCTAAAAACATTAACTTAGCAGACGAACAGTTTAATGTGCCAAAGGAAATAGACGCGTTACTCGGTGCTGGCATATTTTTTGAATTGCTCGAAAGCGGAAAAATAAAACTAGGAAATAACATGCCAATCCTACAAAAAACCTGTTTAGGATGGATTTTTAGCGGGAATTTAAGTTTTAACGAACAATACGAAAAAACAGTTTGTAATTTTGCGAAAATTACGAATCGGGACTTAGACGAATCTTTAAAGAAATTTTGGCAACTCGAAGAATTTTCGAATGAAAAAATATTGTCAAAAAATGAACAATATTGTGAAAACTATTTTAAAGAAACGACGACGCGCAGTACCGACGGAACGTTTATCGTAAAATACCCGTTCAATCAAAATGTTGAAGGCGAACTAGGCGACTCTAAATCAGTGGCTCTCAAACGATTCAGACACTTAGAAACGCGATTAAATAAAAATAAAAACTTAAAGGATCAATACACGGCTTTTATGAACGAATATGAAACTTTGGGGCACATGACCTTTAAATGTTATTTAGACTCGGACCAATCGATCGCAAATCAATCATTTTTTATGCCACATTCTGCAGTTTTAAGAGACTCGGTAACGACAAAATGCAGAGTAGTTTTCGACGCGAGCGCGAAAAGTGAAACCGGTGTTTCATTTAATGATATGATTTTAGCCGGACCGACGATACAATCAGATCTATTCTCGATTCTTTAATTTAAGCGTAATTTAAGCGTAAATTCGATTAGTGAAGCAATAGAAATTTATCACGAAATCACGGATGTTTTATCTCAGGCCAACTTAAACTTAAGAAAATGGTCATCTAACGAAAGGTCAATTTTAAACTATATTTTACAGACAACCGAAAAACCAGAAGAAAACTTAGTTATATTTCACGACAAGAAAGAACTTAAAACATTAGGGATATTTTGGGATGCAAGTCGGGATATATTAAAATATTCTGTAAACGTTAAAATTAGCAATAATAAAGTTACAAAACGCTCAGTACTCTCTGTTATATCGCAAATATTCGATCCCCTCGGACTTATAGGCCCAGCCATAATAAACGCAAAGTTGCTTATTCAAACATTATGGCAACTTAAATTAGATTGGGATGAGGAATTACCCAACAATTTAAAAGAATATTGGTTACGATTTCTTTCACAAATTCCTCTTCTAAATAAAATCGAAATAAATCGTCAAGTATTGGTTTCTAATCCAGCGACAATCGAACTATATGGGTTTTGCGATAGTTCTGAAAAGGCGTACGGCGCATGTGTGTATTTGTGCTCTGTAAACGAAACCGGCGAAAAACAAATACAACTTCTAACGGCAAAATCTAAAGTAGCACCTATTAAAAAACAGACTTTACCTCGATTAGAGTTAATCGCAGCGCACTTACTCGCGGAGTTAGTATACAAAATTAGGAAAATTTTCGATATTGACATTGGTAAAACTATTTATTTCACGGACTCGACTATAGTGTTATCGTGGCTTAAAATTGAACCATGTAACCTCAAGACCTTTGTAGCTAACCGAGTTGCAAGGATTACAGAAATTTCTAGTATAGGAAATTGGAGGCACGTCAAAAGTGAAGAAAACGCTGCAGATATTATCTCACGTGGGTTAGACCCAAAAGAACTAATCGGAAACCAAATATGGTTTTACGGACCTGAATTTCTAAGACACGGTTTTCAAAATTGTGTGCTCGATGAAAATTTAGATATGATGGATAATTTACCTGAGTTAAAAACAAAAACAATATCGTTAAATGTTGCGAGTAAAGCGTTAGAAAATGATATAAATATTTTTGACAAGTTCTCGACTATGAACACATTACGTAGAGTGGTAGCTTATATTAGTAGATTTAAAAATCGCACGTTAAAGAAAATAAAAGCTTCTTCCGATGTATTAACCGTCGAAGAGCTACATGAGTCTGATTTACTTTTAATTCGAAAGGCACAAGGTGAATGTTTTACGCAAGAAATCGCGAATCTTAAAAAACTGGAAAATGTTTGCAGTAATAGTAAGATTCTCAGTCTACACCCCTTTTTAGATAGCGATGGCATTCTCAGGGTAGGAGGTAGATTGACAAACTCTGATATAGACTATTATCAGAAACATCCAATAATCTTGCCTTACAAACATAAGTTAACTGACCTTATTATTTTAGAGCAACATTTAAAAAACCTACACGCGGGTGTTCAAAACCTGTTATCAGTTATTCGACTAAAATTCTGGCCAATTAACGGCAAGAATGCAGTTAAACGAATAATTCACAAGTGCGTACGATGTTACCGCGTAGCTCCAAAACCAAGTAAGTTTTTAATGGGGTCTCTACCGCGTTCACGAGTCACACCAAGTAGACCGTTCACGAATTGTGGGGTAGATTACGCGGGACCGATATATGTCAAAGAGGGTACATTACGCAGAAGTAAGTTAATTAAAACATACATATGTATTTTTATTTGTTTCGCGACGCGAGCAGTCCACGTGGAGTTAGTAACAGATATGACGACAGATAGCTTTCTTAACGCGTTAAAACGATTTTGCTCTCGACGCGGCAAACCTAGCGACATATATTCGGACAACGGTTCCAATTTCATTGGAGCAAACAATTATTTTATGGAACTTTATACACTATTAAATAGCAAAGCGCACAATGAGACGATTACCTCATTTTTGGCACGGGACGAAATAAAATGGCATTTCATACCGGCGCGATCAGCCCATGTAGGAGGCTTGTGGGAGGCATCAGTGAAATCAACGAAGTTTCACTTAAAAAGAGTTTTGGGCAATTCGTCGCTGCGTTTTGATGAAATGTACACATTACTAGTGCAAATCGAGGCATGTTTAAATTCGCGTCCTCTCGTACCGATTTCTAATGATATAAATGACTACATTCCTTTGACACCGTCCCACTTCCTCATAGGCGATTCTTTAGCCAGTTCTCCTGAAGCCGATGTACGAGATATTCCCGTATCCAGATTATCCAGGTATCAGAGGTTGCAGCAGCTGTATCAACAGTTTTGGACCCGATGGTCGAAAGAATACCTGGCCAATTTCCAGACACGCATGAAATGGAAGAAAAACTTCGAGAACACGGTGAAGGTGGGCCCGCTTGTGGTTTTGGTGGAGGACAATATGCCACCCTTGCGCTGGCCTATGGCGCGGATTGTGGAGTTGCACCCAGGAGCAGACAACGTCGTGAGGGTTGTTTCAGTTCGCCTGGCTAATGGGACAACGTCAAGAAGATCCTTATCGAAGATTTGTGTTCTACCAGTGGAAGACTTATAAACGTTAAAGTGCTTAAATGGTGTAAAATTAAGAATCCATGTTTTCGTTTATTTCATGTTATGTTATCATAGATTCTAGCTATCTTTAGTACTATTGTATAGTACTATAGTATACTTGTTTTGAAAAGTAGGACTTTTCAACGGGGGCGGCATGTTCCGTCTCAGTAAATAAGAATTAGTGAAAAACGCGACAACAGCGTGAATAACTGAAGCGCGCTGGTTTGATGTTGTAGCGGTCCTGTAAAAAAGATAGACTCTTCTCGCTTCTCTCACGTTACGTTCACGTTCACGACTCGATTTATAACTTTAGGCTGTAGGAAGCATAAAAGCATTCAATTTGTACTTTTAATTTAAATAAATACATAAAAAAGTAAGGAGAGTTTAGTTCCCTCATGGGTGGTCCTTCAAAGAAGATAAAGTGAACCTCGACACAACACTCGGTTAGTAAAAGAGCTACGACTTTGGGAATAGTTTCGTTGGATTCAAAACGTCGAAACTAAGACAAAACCGTTGGATTTTTAAAGCTAGTACTTATAGAAGCCGAGATATAGACTTCCAAACTTTTGGTTTTTGGTGCACATATATGGAAACCAAAAGTTTGTATCTCGGTTAGTAAAAGAGCTACGACTTTGGGAATAGTCTCGTTGGATTCAGAACGTCGAAACTAAGACAAAACTGTTGGATTTTTAAAGCTAGTACTTATAGAAGCCGAGATATAGACTTCCAAACTTTTGGTTTTTGGTGCACATATATGGAAACCAAAAACTTGTATCTTGGTTAGTAAAAGAGCTTTGACTTTGGGAATAGTCTCGTTGGATTCAGAACGTCGAAACTAAGACAAAACCGTTGAATTTTTAAAGCTAGTACTTATAGAAGCCGAGATACAGACTTCCAACCTTTGGGTTTTTGGTGCACATATATGGAAACCAAAAATTTGTATCTCGGTTAGTAAAAGAGCTACGACTTTGGGAATAGTCTCGTTAAATTCAGAACGTCGAAACTAAGACAAAACCGTTGGATTTTTAATGCTAGTACTTATAGAAGCCGAGATACAGACTTCCAACCTTTGGGTTTTTGGTGCACATATATGGAAACCAAAAGTTTGTATCTCGGTTAGTAAAAGAGCTACGACTTTGGAAATAGTCTCGTTAAATTCAGAACGTCGAAACTAAGATAAAACCGTTGGATTTTTAAAGCTAGTACTTATAGAAGCCGAGATATAGACTTCCAAACTTTTGGTTTTTGGTGCACATATATGGAAACCAAAAGTTTGTATCTCAATTAGTAAAAGAGCTACGACTTTGGGAATAGTCTCGTTGGATTCAGAACAACGAAACTAAGACAAAACCGTTGGATTTTTAAAGCTAGTACTTATAGAAGCCGAGATACAGACTTCCAACCTTTGGGTTTTTGGTGCACATATATGGAAACCAAAAGTTTGTATCTCGGTTAGTAAAAGAGCTACGACTTTGGGAATAGTCTCGTTGGATTCACAACAACGAAACTAAGACAAAAACCGTTGGATTTTTAAAGCTAGTACTTATAGAAGCCGAGATATAGACTTCCAAACTTTTGGTTTTTGGTGCACATATATGGAAACCAAAAGTTTGTATCTCGATTAGTAAAAGAGCTACGACTTTGGGAATAGTCTCGTTCGATTGAGAACGTCGAAACTAAGACAAAACCGTTAAATTTTTAAAGCTAGTACTTATAGAAGCCGAGATATAGACTTCCAAACTTTTGGTTTTTGGTGCACATATATGGAAACCAAATATTTGTATCTTGGTTAGTAAAAGAGCTTCGACTTTAGGAATAGTCTCGTTGGATTCAGAACGTCAAAACTAAGATAAAACCGTTAGATTTTTTAAGCTAGTACATATAGAAGCCGAGATATAGACTTCCAAACTTTTGGTTTTTGGTGCACATATATGGAAACCAAAAGTTTGTATCTCGGTTAGTAAAAAAGCTACGACTTTAAGAATAGTCTCGTTGGATTCAGAACAACGAAACTAAGACAAACCCGTTGGATTTTTAAAGCTAGTACTTATAGAAGCCGAGATACAGACTTCCAACCTTTGGGTTTTTGGTGCACATATATGGAAACCAAAAGTTTGTATCTCGGTTAGTAAAAAAGCTACGACTTTGGGAATAGTCTCGTTGGATTCAGAACGTCGAAACTAAGACAAAACCGTTGGATTTTTAAAGCTAGTACTTATAGAAGCCGAGATATAGACTTCCAAACTTTTGGTTTTTGGTGCACATATATGGAAACCAAAAGTTTGTATCTCGGTTAGTAAAAGAGCTATGACTTTGGGAATAGTCTCGTTGGATTCAGAACGTCGAAACTAAGACAAAACCGTTGGATTTTTAAAGCTAGTACTTATAGAAGCCGAGATATAGACTTCCAAACTTTTGGTTTTTGGTGCACATATATGGAAACCAAAAGTTTGTATCTCGGTTAGTAAAAGAGCTACGACTTTGGGAATAGTCTCGTTGGATTCAGAACGTCGAAACTAAGACAAAACTGTTGGATTTTTAAAGCTAGTACTTATAGAAGCCGAGATATAGACTTCCAAACTTTTGGTTTTTGGTGCACATATATGGAAACCAAAAATTTGTATCTTGGTTAGTAAAAGAGCTTCGACTTTGGAAATAGTCTCGTTAAATTCAGAACGTCGAAACTAAGATAAAACCGTTGGATTTTTAAAGCTAGTACTTATAGAAGCCGAGATATAGACTTCCAAACTTTTGGTTTTTGGTGCACATATATGGAAACCAAAAGTTTGTATCTCGGTTAGTAAAAAAGCTACGACTTTAAGAATAGTCTCGTTGGATTCAGAACAACGAAACTAAGACAAACCCGTTGGATTTTTAAAGCTAGTACTTATAGAAGCCGAGATACAGACTTCCAACCTTTGGGTTTTTGGTGCACATATATGGAAACCAAAAGTTTGTATCTCGGTTAGTAAAAGAGCTACGACTTTGGGAATAGTCTCGTTGGATTCAGAACGTCGAAACTAAGACAAAACCGTTGAATTTTTAAAGCTAGTACTTATAGAAGCCGAGATATAGACTTCCAAACTTTTGGTTTTTGGTGCACATATATGGAAACCAAAAGTTTGTATCTCGGTTAGTAAAAGAGCTACGACTTTAAGAATAGTTTCGTTGGATTCAGAACGTCGAAACTAAGACAAAACCGTTGGATTTTTAAAGCTAGTACTTATAGAAGCCGAGATATAGACTTCCAAACTTTTGGTTTTTGGTGCACATATATGGAAACCAAATATTTGTATCTTGGTTAGTAAAAGAGCTTCGACTTTGTGAATAGTCTCGTTGGATTCAGAACGTCGAAACTAAGATAAAACCGTTGGATTTTTAAAGCTAGTACATATAGAAGCCGAGATATAGACTTTTAAACTTTTGGTTTTTGGTGCACATATATGGAAACCAAAAGTTTGTATCTCGGTTAGTAAAAAAGCTACGACTTTAAGAATAGTCTCGTTGGATTCAGAACAACGAAACTAAGACAAACCCGTTGGATTTTTAAAGCTAGTACTTATAGAAGCCGAGATACAGACTTCCAACCTTTGGGTTTTTGGTGCACATATATGGAAACCAAAAGTTTGTATCTCGGTTAGTAAAAGAGCTACGACTTTGGGAATAGTCTCGTTGGATTCAGAACGTCGAAACTAAGACAAAACCGTTGGATTTTTAAAGCTAGTACTTATAGAAGCCGAGATATAGACTTCCAACTTTTGGTTTTTGGTGCACATATATGGAAACCAAAAGTTTGTATCTCGGTTAGTAAAAGAGCTACGACTTTGGGAATAGTCTCGTTGGATTCAGAACGTCGAAACTAAGACAAAACCGTTGGATTTTTAAAGCTAGTACTTATAGAAGCCGAGATATAGACTTCCAAACTTTTGGTTTTTGGTGCACATATATGGAAACCAAAAGTTTGTATCTCGGTTAGTAAAAGAGCTACGACTTTGGAAATAGTCTCGTTGGATTCAGAACGTCGAAACTAAGACAAAACTGTTGGATTTTTAAAGCTAGTACTTATAGAAGCCGAGATATAGACTTCCAAACTTTTGGTTTTTGATGCACATATATGGAAACCAAAAGTTTGTATCTCGATTAGTAAAAGAGCTACGACTTTGGAAATAGTCTCGTTGGATTCAGAACGTCGAAACTAAGACAAAACTGTTGGATTTTTAAAGCTAGTACTTATAGAAGCCGAGATATAGACTTCCAAACTTTTGGTTTTTGGTGCACATATATGGAAACCAAAAATTTGTATCTTGGTTAGTAAAAGAGCTTCGACTTTGGGAATAGTCTCGTTGGATTCAGAACGTCGAAACTAAGACAAAACCGTTGAATTTTTAAAGCTAGTACTTATAGAAGCCGAGATACAGACTTCCAACCTTTGGGTTTTTGGTGCACATATATGGAAACCAAAAGTTTGTATCTCGGTTAGTAAAAGAGCTACGACTTTGGGAATAGTCTCGTTGGATTCAGAACGTCAAAACTAAGACAAAACCGTTGGATTTTTAAAGCTAGTACTTATAGAAGCCGAGATACAGACTTCCAACCTTTGGGTTTTTGGTGCACATATATGGAAACCAAAAGTTTGTATCTCGGTTAGTAAAAGAGCTACGACTTTGGAAATAGTCTCGTTGAATTCAGAACGTCGAAACTAAGACAAAACCGTTGAATTTTTAAAGCTAGTACTTATAGAAGCCGAGATACAGACTTCCAACCTTTGGGTTTTTGGTGCACATATATGGAAACCAAAAGTTTGTATCTCGATTAGTAAAAGAGCTACGACTTTGAGAATAGTCTCGTTGGATTCAGAACGTCGAAACTAAGATAAAACCGTTGGATTTTTAAAGCTAGTACTTATAGAAGCCGAGATATAGACTTCCAAACTTTTGGTTTTTGGTGCACATATATGGAAACCAAAAGTTTGTATCTCGATTAGTAAAAGAGCTACGACTTTGGGAATAGTCTCGTTCGATTCAGAACGTCGAAACTAAGACAAAACCGTTGAATTTTTAAAGCTAGTACTTATAGAAGCCGAGATATAGACTTCCAAACTTTTGGTTTTTGGTGCACATATATGGAAACCAAATATTTGTATCTTGGTTAGTAAAAGAGCTTCGACTTTGGGAATAGTCTCGTTGGATTCAGAACGTCGAAACTAAGATAAAACCGTTGGATTTTTAAAGCTAGTACATATAGAAGCCGAGATATAGACTTCCAAACTTTTGGTTTTTGGTGCACATATATGGAAACCAAAAGTTTGTATCTCGGTTAGTAAAAAAGCTACGACTTTAAGAATAGTCTCGTTGGATTCAGAACAACGAAACTAAGACAAACCCGTTGGATTTTTAAAGCTAGTACTTATAGAAGCCGAGATATAGACTTCCAAACTTTTGGTTTTTGGTGCACATATATGGAAACCAAAAGTTTGTATCTCGGTTAGTAAAAGAGCTACGACTTTGGGAAAAGTCTCGTTGGATTCAGAACGTCGAAACTAAGACAAAACTGTTGGATTTTTAAAGCTAGTACTTATAGAAGCCGAGATATAGACTTCCAAACTTTTGGTTTTTGGTGCACATATATGGAAACCAAAAATTTGTATCTTGGTTAGTAAAAGAGCTTCGACTTTGGGAATAGTCTCGTTGGATTCAGAACGTCGAAACTAAGACAAAACCGTTGAATTTTTAAAGCTAGTACTTATAGAAGCCGAGATACAGACTTCCAACCTTTGGGTTTTTGGTGCACATATATGGAAACCAAAAGTTTGTATCTCGGTTAGTAAAAAAGCTACGACTTTAAGAATAGTCTCGTTGGATTCAGAACAACGAAACTAAGACAAACCCGTTGGATTTTTAAAGCTAGTACTTATAGAAGCCGAGATACAGACTTCCAACCTTTGGGTTTTTGGTGCACATATATGGAAACCAAAAGTTTGTATCTCGGTTAGTAAAAGAGCTACGACTTTGGGAATAGTCTCGTTGGATTCAGAACGTCGAAACTAAGACAAAACCGTTGGATTTTTAAAGCTAGTACTTATAGAAGCCGAGATATAGACTTCCAAACTTTTGGTTTTTGGTGCACATATATGGAAACCAAAAGTTTGTATCTCGGTTAGTAAAAGAGCTACGACTTTGGGAAAAGTCTCGTTGGATTCAGAACGTCGAAACTAAGACAAAACTGTTGGATTTTTAAAGCTAGTACTTATAGAAGCCGAGATATAGACTTCCAAACTTTTGGTTTTTGGTGCACATATATGGAAACCAAAAATTTGTATCTTGGTTAGTAAAAGAGCTTCGACTTTGGGAATAGTCTCGTTGGATTCAGAACGTCGAAACTAAGACAAAACCGTTGAATTTTTAAAGCTAGTACTTATAGAAGCCGAGATACAGACTTCCAACCTTTGGGTTTTTGGTGCACATATATGGAAACCAAAAGTTTGTATCTCGGTTAGTAAAAGAGCTACGACTTTGGGAATAGTCTCGTTGGATTCAGAACGTCAAAACTAAGACAAAACCGTTGGATTTTTGAAGCTAGTACTTATAGAAGCCGAGATATAGACTTCCGAACTTTTGGTTTTTGGTGCACATATATGGAAACCAAAAGTTTGTATCTCGATTAGTAAAAGAGCTACGACTTTGAGAATAGTCTCGTTCGATTCAGAACGTCGAAACTTAGACAAAACCGTTGAATTTTTAAAGCTAGTACTTATAGAAGCCGAGATACAGACTTCCAACCTTTGGGTTTTTGGTGCACATATATGGAAACCAAAAATTTGTATCTCGGTTAGTAAAAGAGCTACGACTTTAAGAATAGTCTCGTTGGATTCAGAACGTCGAAACTAAGATAAAACCGTTGGATTTTTAAAGCTAGTACTTATAGAAGCCGAGATATAGACTTCCAAACTTTTGGTTTTTGGTGCACATATATGGAAACCAAAAGTTTGTATCTCGGTTAGTAAAAAAGCTACGACTTTGGGAATAGTCTCGTTGGATTCAGAACAACGAAACTAAGACAAACTTGTTGGATTTTTAAAGCTAGTACTTATAGAAGCCGAGATACAGACTTCCAACCTTTGGGTTTTTGGTGCACATATATGGAAACCAAAAGTTTGTATCTCGGTTAGTAAAAGAGCTACGACTTTGGGAATAGTCTCGTTGGATTTAGAACGTCGAAACTAAGACAAAACCGTTGGATTTTTAAAGCTAGTACTTATAGAAGCCGAGATATAGACTTCCAAACTTTTGGTTTTTGGTGCACATATATGGAAACCAAAAGTTTGTATCTCGATTAGTAAAAGAGCTACGACTTTGGGAATAGTCTCGTTCGATTCAGAACGTCGAAACTAAGAGAAAACCGTTGAATTTTTAAAGCTAGTACTTATAGAAGCCGAGATATAGACTTCCAAACTTTTGGTTTTTGGTGCACATATATGGAAACCAAAAGTTTGTATCTCGGTTAGTAAAAGAGCTACGACTTTGGGAATAGTCTCGTTGGATTCAGAACAACGAAACTAAGACAAAACCGTTGGATTTTTAAAGCTAGTACTTATAGAAGCCGAGATACAGACTTCCAACCTTTGGGTTTTTGGTGCACATATATGGAAACCAAAAGTTTGTATCTCGGTTAGTAAAAGAGCTACGACTTTGGGAATAGTCTCGTTGGATTCAGAACGTCAAAACTAAGACAAAACCGTTGGATTTTTAAAGCTAGTACTTATAGAAGCCGAGATACAGACTTCCAACCTTTGGGTTTTTGGTGCACATATATGGAAACCAAAAGTTTGTATCTCGGTTAGTAAAAGAGCTACGACTTTGGAAATAGTCTCGTTGAATTCAGAACGTCGAAACTAAGATAAAACCGTTGGATTTTTAAAGCTAGTACTTATAGAAGCCGAGATATAGACTTCCAAACTTTTGGTTTTTGGTGCACATATATGGAAACCAAAAGTTTGTATCTCAATTAGTAAAAGAGCTACGACTTTGGGAATAGTCTCGTTGGATTCAGAACAACGAAACTAAGACAAAACCGTTGGATTTTTAAAGCTAGTACTTATAGAAGCCGAGATACAGACTTCCAACCTTTGGGTTTTTGGTGCACATATATGGAAACCAAAAGTTTGTATCTCGGTTAGTAAAAGAGCTACGACTTTGGAAATAGTCTCGTTGGATTCAGAACAACGAAACTAAGACAAAAACCGTTGGATTTTTAAAGCTAGTACTTATAGAAGCCGAGATATAGACTTCCAAACTTTTGGTTTTTGGTGCACATATATGGAAACCAAAAGTTTGTATCTCGATTAGTAAAAGAGCTACGACTTTGGGAATAGTCTCGTTCGATTCAGAACGTCGAAACTAAGACAAAACCGTTGAATTTTTAAAGCTAGTACTTATAGAAGCCGAGATATAGACTTCCAAACTTTTGGTTTTTGGTGCACATATATGGAAACCAAATATTTGTATCTTGGTTAGTAAAAGAGCTTCGACTTTGGGAATAGTCTCGTTGGATTCAGAACGTCGAAACTAAGATAAAACCGTTGGATTTTTAAAGCTAGTACATATAGAAGCCGAGATATAGACTTCCAAACTTTTGGTTTTTGGTGCACATATATGGAAACCAAAAGTTTGTATCTCGGTTAGTAAAAAAGCTACGACTTTAAGAATAGTCTCGTTGGATTCAGAACAACGAAACTAAGACAAACCCGTTGGATTTTTAAAGCTAGTACTTATAGAAGCCGAGATACAGACTTCCAACCTTTGGGTTTTTGGTGCACATATATGGAAACCAAAAGTTTGTATCTCGGTTAGTAAAAGAGCTACGACTTTGGGAATAGTCTCGTTGGATTCAGAACGTCGAAACTAAGACAAAACCGTTGGATTTTTAAAGCTAGTACTTATAGAAGCCGAGATATAGACTTCCAAACTTTTGGTTTTTGGTGCACATATATGGAAACCAAAAGTTTGTATCTCGGTTAGTAAAAGAGCTACGACTTTGGGAATAGTCTCGTTGGATTCAGAACGTCGAAACTAAGACAAAACCGTTGGATTTTTAAAGCTAGTACTTATAGAAGCCGAGATATAGACTTCCAAACTTTTGGTTTTTGGTGCACATATATGGAAACCAAAAGTTTGTATCTCGGTTAGTAAAAGAGCTACGACTTTGGGAATAGTCTCGTTGGATTCAGAACGTCGAAACTAAGACAAAACTGTTGGATTTTTAAAGCTAGTACTTATAGAAGCCGAGATATAGACTTCCAAACTTTTGGTTTTTGGTGCACATATATGGAAACCAAAAATTTGTATCTTGGTTAGTAAAAGAGCTTCGACTTTGGGAATAGTCTCGTTGGATTCAGAACGTCGAAACTAAGACAAAACCGTTGAATTTTTAAAGCTAGTACTTATAGAAGCCGAGATACAGACTTCCAACCTTTGGGTTTTTGGTGCACATATATGGAAACCAAAAATTTGTATCTCGGTTAGTAAAAGAGCTACGACTTTGGGAATAGTCTCGTTGGATTCAGAACGTCGAAACTAAGACAAAACCGTTGGATTTTTAATGCTAGTACTTATAGAAGCCGAGATACAGACTTCCAACCTTTGGGTTTTTGGTGCACATATATGGAAACCAAAAGTTTGTATCTCGGTTAGTAAAAGAGCTACGGCTTTGGAAATAGTCTCGTTAAATTCAGAACGTCGAAACTAAGATAAAACCGTTGGATTTTTAAAGCTAGTACTTATAGAAGCCGAGATATAGACTTCCAAACTTTTGGTTTTTGGTGCACATATATGGAAACCAAAAGTTTGTATCTCAATTAGTAAAAGAGCTACGACTTTGGGAATAGTCTCGTTGGATTCAGAACAACGAAACTAAGACAAGACCGTTGGATTTTTAAAGTTAGTACTTATAGAAGCCGAGATACAGACTTCCAACCTTTGGGTTTTTGGTGCACATATATGGAAACCAAAAGTTTGTATCTCGGTTAGTAAAAGAGCTACGACTTTGGGAATAGTCTCGTTGGATTCACAACAACGAAACTAAGACAAAAACCGTTGGATTTTTAAAGCTAGTACTTATAGAAGCCGAGATATAGACTTCCAAACTTTTGGTTTTTGGTGCACATATATGGAAACCAAAAGTTTGTATCTCGATTAGTAAAAGAGCTACGACTTTGGGAATAGTCTCGTTCGATTCAGAACGTCGAAACTAAGACAAAACCGTTGAATTTTTAAAGCTAGTACTTATAGAAGCCGAGATATAGACTTCCAAACTTTTGGTTTTTGGTGCACATATATGGAAACCAAATATTTGTATCTTGGTTAGTAAAAGAGCTTCGACTTTGGGAATAGTCTCGTTGGATTCAGAACGTCGAAACTAAGATAAAACCGTTGGATTTTTAAAGCTAGTACATATAGAAGCCGAGATATAGACTTCCAAACTTTTGGTTTTTGGTGCACATATATGGAAACCAAAAGTTTGTATCTCGGTTAGTAAAAAAGCTACGACTTTAAGAATAGTCTCGTTGGATTCAGAACAACGAAACTAAGACAAACCCGTTGGATTTTTAAAGCTAGTACTTATAGAAGCCGAGATACAGACTTCCAACCTTTGGGTTTTTGGTGCACATATATGGAAACCAAAAGTTTGTATCTCGGTTAGTAAAAGAGCTACGACTTTGGGAATAGTCTCGTTGGATTCAGAACGTCGAAACTAAGACAAAACCGTTGGATTTTTAAAGCTAGTACTTATAGAAGCCGAGATATAGACTTCCAAACTTTTGGTTTTTGGTGCACATATATGGAAACCAAAAGTTTGTATCTCGGTTAGTAAAAGAGCTACGACTTTGGGAAAAGTCTCGTTGGATTCAGAACGTCGAAACTAAGACAAAACTGTTGGATTTTTAAAGCTAGTACTTATAGAAGCCGAGATATAGACTTCTAAACTTTTGGTTTTTGGTGCACATATATGGAAACCAAAAATTTGTATCTTGGTTAGTAAAAGAGCTTCGACTTTGGGAATAGTCTCGTTGGATTCAGAACGTCGAAACTAAGACAAAACCGTTGAATTTTTAAAGCTAGTACTTATAGAAGCCGAGATACAGACTTCCAACCTTTGGGTTTTTGGTGCACATATATGGAAACCAAAAGTTTGTATCTCGGTTAGTAAAAAAGCTACGAGTTTAAGAATAGTCTCGTTGGATTCAGAACAACGAAACTAAGACAAACCCGTTGGATTTTTAAAGCTAGTACTTATAGAAGCCGAGATACAGACTTCCAACCTTTGGGTTTTTGGTGCACATATATGGAAACCAAAAGTTTGTATCTCGGTTAGTAAAAGAGCTACGACTTTGGGAATAGTCTTGTTGGATTCAGAACGTCGAAACTAAGACAAAACCGTTGGATTTTTAAAGCTAGTACTTATAGAAGCCGAGATATAGACTTCCAAACTTTTGGTTTTTGGTGCACATATATGGAAACCAAAAGTTTGTATCTCGGTTAGTAAAAGAGCTACGACTTTGGGAAAAGTCTCGTTGGATTCAGAACGTCGAAACTAAGACAAAACTGTTGGATTTTTAAAGCTAGTACTTATAGAAGCCGAGATATAGACTTCCAAACTTTTGGTTTTTGGTGCACATATATGGAAACCAAAAATTTGTATCTTGGTTAGTAAAAGAGCTTCGACTTTGGGAATAGTCTCGTTGGATTCAGAACGTCGAAACTAAGACAAAACCGTTGAATTTTTAAAGCTAGTACTTATAGAAGCCGAGATACAGACTTCCAACCTTTGGGTTTTTGGTGCACATATATGGAAACCAAAAGTTTGTATCTCGGTTAGTAAAAGAGCTACGACTTTGGGAATAGTCTCGTTGGATTCAGAACGTCGAAACTAAGACAAAACCGTTGGATTTTTGAAGCTAGTACTTATAGAAGCCGAGATATAGACTTCCGAACTTTTGGTTTTTGGTGCACATATATGGAAACCAAAAGTTTGTATCTCGATTAGTAAAAAGCTACGACTTTGAGAATAGTCTCGTTCGATTCAGAACGTCGAAACTTAGACAAAACCGTTGAATTTTTAAAGCTAGTACTTATAGAAGCCGAGATACAGACTTCCAACCTTTGGGTTTTTGGTGCACATATATGGAAACCAAAAATTTGTATCTCGGTTAGTAAAAGAGCTACGACTTTGGAAATAGTCTCGTTGAATTCAGAACGTCGAAACTAAGATAAAACCGTTGGATTTTTAAAGCTAGTACTTATAGAAGCCGAGATATAGACTTCCAAACTTTTGGTTTTTGGTGCACATATATGGAAACCAAAAGTTTGTATCTCGGTTAGTAAAAAAGCTACGACTTTAAGAATAGTCTCGTTGGATTCAGAACAACGAAACTAAGACAAACCCGTTGGATTTTTAAAGCTAGTACTTATAGAAGCCGAGATACAGACTTCCAACCTTTGGGTTTTTGGTACACATATATGGAAACCAAAAGTTTGTATCTCGGTTAGTAAAAGAGCTACGACTTTGGGAATAGTCTCGTTGGATTCAGAACGTCGAAACTAAGACAAAACCGTTGGATTTTTAAAGCTAGTACTTATAGAAGCCGAGATATAGACTTCCAAACTTTTGGTTTTTGGTGCACATATATGGAAACCAAAAGTTTGTATCTCGGTTAGTAAAAGAGCTACGACTTTGGGAATAGTCTCGTTGGATTCAGAACGTCGAAACTAAGACAAAACCGTTGGATTTTTAAAGCTAGTACTTATAGAAGCCGAGATATAGACTTCCAAACTTTTGGTTTTTGGTGCACATATATGGAAACCAAAAGTTTGTATCTCGGTTAGTAAAAGAGCTACGACTTTGGGAATAGTCTCGTTGGATTCAGAACGTCGAAACTAAGACAAAACTGTTGGATTTTTAAAGCTAGTACTTATAGAAGCCGAGATATAGACTTCCAAACTTTTGGTTTTTGGTGCACATATATGGAAACCAAAAATTTGTATCTTGGTTAGTAAAAGAGCTTCGACTTTGGGAATAGTCTCGTTGGATTCAGAACGTCGAAACTAAGACAAAACCGTTGAATTTTTAAAGCTAGTACTTATAGAAGCCGAGATACAGACTTCCAACCTTTGGGTTTTTGGTGCACATATATGGAAACCAAAAATTTGTATCTCGGTTAGTAAAAGAGCTACGACTTTGGGAATAGTCTCGTTGGATTCAGAACGTCGAAACTAAGACAAAACCGTTGGATTTTTAATGCTAGTACTTATAGAAGCCGAGATACAGACTTCCAACCTTTGGGTTTTTGGTGCACATATATGGAAACCAAAAGTTTGTATCTCGGTTAGTAAAAGAGCTACGGCTTTGGAAATAGTCTCGTTAAATTCAGAACGTCGAAACTAAGATAAAACCGTTGGATTTTTAAAGCTAGTACTTATAGAAGCCGAGATATAGACTTCCAAACTTTTGGTTTTTGGTGCACATATATGGAAACCAAAAGTTTGTATCTCAATTAGTAAAAGAGCTACGACTTTGGGAATAGTCTCGTTGGATTCAGAACAACGAAACTAAGACAAGACCGTTGGATTTTTAAAGTTAGTACTTATAGAAGCCGAGATACAGACTTCCAACCTTTGGGTTTTTGGTGCACATATATGGAAACCAAAAGTTTGTATCTCGGTTAGTAAAAGAGCTACGACTTTGGGAATAGTCTCGTTGGATTCACAACAACGAAACTAAGACAAAAACCGTTGGATTTTTAAAGCTAGTACTTATAGAAGCCGAGATATAGACTTCCAAACTTTTGGTTTTTGGTGCACATATATGGAAACCAAAAGTTTGTATCTCGATTAGTAAAAGAGCTACGACTTTGGGAATAGTCTCGTTCGATTCAGAACGTCGAAACTAAGACAAAACCGTTGAATTTTTAAAGCTAGTACTTATAGAAGCCGAGATATAGACTTCCAAACTTTTGGTTTTTGGTGCACATATATGGAAACCAAATATTTGTATCTTGGTTAGTAAAAGAGCTTCGACTTTGGGAATAGTCTCGTTGGATTCAGAACGTCGAAACTAAGATAAAACCGTTGGATTTTTAAAGCTAGTACATATAGAAGCCGAGATATAGACTTCCAAACTTTTGGTTTTTGGTGCACATATATGGAAACCAAAAGTTTGTATCTCGGTTAGTAAAAAAGCTACGACTTTAAGAATAGTCTCGTTGGATTCAGAACAACGAAACTAAGACAAACCCGTTGGATTTTTAAAGCTAGTACTTATAGAAGCCGAGATACAGACTTCCAACCTTTGGGTTTTTGGTGCACATATATGGAAACCAAAAGTTTGTATCTCGGTTAGTAAAAGAGCTACGACTTTGGGAATAGTCTCGTTGGATTCAGAACGTCGAAACTAAGACAAAACCGTTGGATTTTTAAAGCTAGTACTTATAGAAGCCGAGATATAGACTTCCAAACTTTTGGTTTTTGGTGCACATATATGGAAACCAAAAGTTTGTATCTCGGTTAGTAAAAGAGCTACGACTTTGGGAATAGTCTCGTTGGATTCAGAACGTCGAAACTAAGACAAAACCGTTGGATTTTTAAAGCTAGTACTTATAGAAGCCGAGATATAGACTTCCAAACTTTTGGTTTTTGGTGCACATATATGGAAACCAAAAGTTTGTATCTCGGTTAGTAAAAGAGCTACGACTTTGGGAATAGTCTCGTTGGATTCAGAACGTCGAAACTAAGACAAAACTGTTGGATTTTTAAAGCTAGTACTTATAGAAGCCGAGATATAGACTTCCAAACTTTTGGTTTTTGGTGCACATATATGGAAACCAAAAATTTGTATCTTGGTTAGTAAAAGAGCTTCGACTTTGGGAATAGTCTCGTTGGATTCAGAACGTCGAAACTAAGACAAAACCGTTGAATTTTTAAAGCTAGTACTTATAGAAGCCGAGATACAGACTTCCAACCTTTGGGTTTTTGGTGCACATATATGGAAACCAAAAATTTGTATCTCGGTTAGTAAAAGAGCTACGACTTTGGGAATAGTCTCGTTGGATTCAGAACGTCGAAACTAAGACAAAACCGTTGGATTTTTAATGCTAGTACTTATAGAAGCCGAGATACAGACTTCCAACCTTTGGGTTTTTGGTGCACATATATGGAAACCAAAAGTTTGTATCTCGGTTAGTAAAAGAGCTACGGCTTTGGAAATAGTCTCGTTAAATTCAGAACGTCGAAACTAAGATAAAACCGTTGGATTTTTAAAGCTAGTACTTATAGAAGCCGAGATATAGACTTCCAAACTTTTGGTTTTTGGTGCACATATATGGAAACCAAAAGTTTGTATCTCAATTAGTAAAAGAGCTACGACTTTGGGAATAGTCTCGTTGGATTCAGAACAACGAAACTAAGACAAGACCGTTGGATTTTTAAAGCTAGTACTTATAGAAGCCGAGATACAGACTTCCAACCTTTGGGTTTTTGGTGCACATATATGGAAACCAAAAGTTTGTATCTCGGTTAGTAAAAGAGCTACGACTTTGGGAATAGTCTCGTTGGATTCACAACAACGAAACTAAGACAAAAACCGTTGGATTTTTAAAGCTAGTACTTATAGAAGCCGAGATATAGACTTCCAAACTTTTGGTTTTTGGTGCACATATATGGAAACCAAAAGTTTGTATCTCGATTAGTAAAAGAGCTACGACTTTGGGAATAGTCTCGTTCGATTGAGAACGTCGAAACTAAGACAAAACCGTTGAATTTTTAAAGCTAGTACTTATAGAAGCCGAGATATAGACTTCCAAACTTTTGGTTTTTGGTGCACATATATGGAAACCAAATATTTGTATCTTGGTTAGTAAAAGAGCTTCGACTTTAGGAATAGTCTCGTTGGATTCAGAACGTCAAAACTAAGATAAAACCGTTGGATTTTTAAAGCTAGTACATATAGAAGCCGAGATATAGACTTCCAAACTTTTGGTTTTTGGTGCACATATATGGAAACCAAAAGTTTGTATCTCGGTTAGTAAAAAAGCTACGACTTTAAGAATAGTCTCGTTGGATTCAGAACAACGAAACTAAGACAAACCCGTTGGATTTTTAAAGCTAGTACTTATGAAGCCGAGATACAGACTTCCAACCTTTGGGTTTTTGGTGCACATATATGGAAACCAAAAGTTTGTATCTCGGTTAGTAAAAGAGCTACGACTTTGGGAATAGTCTCGTTGGATTCAGAACGTCGAAACTAAGACAAAACCGTTGAATTTTTAAAGCTAGTACTTATAGAAGCCGAGATATAGACTTCCAAACTTTTGGTTTTTGGTGCACATATATGGAAACCAAAAGTTTGTATCTCGGTGTTCCGTCTCAGTAAATAAGAATTAGTGAAAAACGCGACAACAGCGTGAATAACTGAAGCGCGCTGGTTTGATGTTGTAGCGGTCCTGTAAAAAAGATAGACTCTTCTCGCTTCTCTCACGTTACGTTCACGTTCACGACTCGATTTATAACTTTAGGCTGTAGGAAGCATAAAAGCATTCAATTTGTACTTTTAATTTAAATAAATACATAAAAAAGTAAGGAGAGTTTAGTTCCCTCATGGGTGGTCCTTCAAAGAAGATAAAGTGAACCTCGACACAACATTTTGGTCCAATCGAGCGGATTCAAGATCCAAGCAACACGGCCTATGGTGGTAAACAATGGCGGCGAATGGAAAAATCTGAAGCCTGCATCTCGACACACAAATAAGGTTAGATCGTTCTATGCTTCCTATTCAACCTATCCTTCACGTTAATCCTTCTTTCACGTATTTTCTCGTAGTTATTCTCGTTTCCGTAGTATATTATGTAGTTAGAAATTGGTATTCGTATATTTCATAATTTTATTGACTCGGCCATTTTGCAAAAATTCCTTGTTCTCGTTGTGTGTACACGTAATCGGAGCGTCAAGCGACGTTGCCAAATCACTCGATTTTTCACGTATGTATTTGTATTTATCGTATATTGTTAATTTACACGAATTTTTTAAACGGTCGTTGATTTTACACGGTGTATCTCGTTTGCCTAAGCATTTGGCATATTGACACGAAAGTATTATCGAGTTTAAGAGCCATTTTTGACAAGAATCGAGCCAAAAATGGGTAAGAAAAATATAACCATTGCCGATGATGAAATTCAGGAATATAAGCACGCACGTGAAGTAATATGTGAAAGATTAGATCGGGTTTCTAATTTTTTGCGCGAATATAAAGACGAAATATTTCAAATCAAAACGCGTTTAAAGAGTGTTGAAGAGGACTTCTCGGAATTTGATCGGATTCAGACACGGTTAGAGTTCTTATTGCCAGAAGAAAAAGACTACCGTTTAGACACAGAATCTGAATTTTACAGGGTTATCTCGTACGCGAAGAAACTTTTATCCGAATACGAATTTAATCAACGCGCGAAAATAAATTCTTCCGGTTTGGCAATGCTTCAACCTCAGCAAACGTTGGCATTGGGCACGGGCGCTGTAGCCAAACTACCAGACCTGGGGTTGCCAAATTTTCATGGAAAGTACGAGACTTGGTATGGGTTTATAGATGTTTTTAATTCGGTGGTAAATGATAGGCACGATCTCAGTGAAATCGATAAGTTTTTATACTTAAAGATTTGTTGTAAAGATGACGCGCTAAAACTAATTGATTCTTTAGACGTAACCGCGGTAAATTACACGATCGCGTTAGATTTATTGAGAAACCGCTATGAAAATAAAAGGGCAATCATAAATCACCATGTAAATAATATTTTGTTTAATCTGCCAAACGTAGTAAAAGAATCATCCGCCCAGCTACGAAAGCTACTCGACACTTTACACCAACATAAAACGGCCCTTGAAAAGTTAGAATTACCCGTGCGATATTGGGACACGCTTCTAATTCCCATCGTTTTACAAAAGCTTGATGACAGAAGTAAAAGAGAATGGGAAAATAAACAATCGAACAACAGTTTACCAACTTTGCAAGAATTAACCGAATTTTTAACTAAAAAATGCTTCACGCTTGAGGCAATTAACATTAATTTTGACAGTACAAAATCGGCAAATCGCGAAAATACACATCCTCAACCTCAAAAGAAAATATATATAAATAACCCAAAGTGTTTTTATTTTTATTATATGTTATTATATTTTATTTATATTTTTTTATTATGAAAAATATAACGAAGTAAAAAAGCACAGGTTATGCACGAATTGCTTGAGACCGGGGCATTCAAAATTCGAATGTAAATCCAGCGGGTGTAAGAAATGTAAATTAAAACACAACACATCTCTGCATAACGATCAGTATCGACCCGCAACGAGAAAACCTCCGCCTCACAACGGCAACACTTCCTTTCACCAGCGCCACTTCGGACGGAGAGAAACCGAAGCCACGCCGATGACGTCGCAGCGGGAAAATCAGCAGCAGCAGCAAGCGCAGCAGCCGTCAAGACACGGCGAAGTAAATCAAAGGGATGGAGAAATAAGAAACTTCGATGATTCACGCGACTCGGATGGACGAGCTGATGTCATGAGGGATCAAATCAGGCCGGGCGTTCATAGTTTCTGCAGTATGGATGGTTTTAATTGTAAGGATGTAAATAGGAACGATAATAATGAAATAAATGAACCAAGAATGTCTGATGAATCTATTTCTTACTCGACATTTAATAAAAATCACGTCCTATTATCGACTGCAACGATATTTATTGCCGACAATATCAGGTGTTGGCATAAATGCAATGTTTTACTCGATTCGGGAAGCCAGTCAAATTTAATTAGCCAATCCCTATGTAAAAAATTAAATTTATCATGTGAAGAAATAAATTTACCTTTATCTGGAGTTAACCAAATCGTAACGAATATCTCGCATCGTGCTTACACAAATATAAAATCGCGATTTAATACTTTTCAGATAGGTTTATCATTTTTAGTTTTACCCGTTATAACAGAAAAATTGCCACTTTTTAAATTTGATAAGTCCTTATTAAATTACCCTAAAAACATTAACTTAGCAGACGAACAGTTTAATGTGCCAAAGGAAATAGACGCGTTACTCGGTGCTGGCATATTTTTTGAATTGCTCGAAAGCGGAAAAATAAAACTAGGAAATAACATGCCAATCCTACAAAAAACCTGTTTAGGATGGATTTTTAGCGGGAATTTAAGTTTTAACGAACAATACGAAAAAACAGTTTGTAATTTTGCGAAAATTACGAATCGGGACTTAGACGAATCTTTAAAGAAATTTTGGCAACTCGAAGAATTTTCGAATGAAAAAATATTGTCAAAAAATGAACAATATTGTGAAAACTATTTTAAAGAAACGACGACGCGCAGTACCGACGGAACGTTTATCGTAAAATACCCGTTCAATCAAAATGTTGAAGGCGAACTAGGCGACTCTAAATCAGTGGCTCTCAAACGATTCAGACACTTAGAAACGCGATTAAATAAAAATAAAAACTTAAAGGATCAATACACGGCTTTTATGAACGAATATGAAACTTTGGGGCACATGACCTTTAAATGTTATTTAGACTCGGACCAATCGATCGCAAATCAATCATTTTTTATGCCACATTCTGCAGTTTTAAGAGACTCGGTAACGACAAAATGCAGAGTAGTTTTCGACGCGAGCGCGAAAAGTGAAACCGGTGTTTCATTTAATGATATGATTTTAGCCGGACCGACGATACAATCAGATCTATTCTCGATTCTTTAATTTAAGCGTAATTTAAGCGTAAATTCGATTAGTGAAGCAATAGAAATTTATCACGAAATCACGGATGTTTTATCTCAGGCCAACTTAAACTTAAGAAAATGGTCATCTAACGAAAGGTCAATTTTAAACTATATTTTACAGACAACCGAAAAACCAGAAGAAAACTTAGTTATATTTCACGACAAGAAAGAACTTAAAACATTAGGGATATTTTGGGATGCAAGTCGGGATATATTAAAATATTCTGTAAACGTTAAAATTAGCAATAATAAAGTTACAAAACGCTCAGTACTCTCTGTTATATCGCAAATATTCGATCCCCTCGGACTTATAGGCCCAGCCATAATAAACGCAAAGTTGCTTATTCAAACATTATGGCAACTTAAATTAGATTGGGATGAGGAATTACCCAACAATTTAAAAGAATATTGGTTACGATTTCTTTCACAAATTCCTCTTCTAAATAAAATCGAAATAAATCGTCAAGTATTGGTTTCTAATCCAGCGACAATCGAACTATATGGGTTTTGCGATAGTTCTGAAAAGGCGTACGGCGCATGTGTGTATTTGTGCTCTGTAAACGAAACCGGCGAAAAACAAATACAACTTCTAACGGCAAAATCTAAAGTAGCACCTATTAAAAAACAGACTTTACCTCGATTAGAGTTAATCGCAGCGCACTTACTCGCGGAGTTAGTATACAAAATTAGGAAAATTTTCGATATTGACATTGGTAAAACTATTTATTTCACGGACTCGACTATAGTGTTATCGTGGCTTAAAATTGAACCATGTAACCTCAAGACCTTTGTAGCTAACCGAGTTGCAAGGATTACAGAAATTTCTAGTATAGGAAATTGGAGGCACGTCAAAAGTGAAGAAAACGCTGCAGATATTATCTCACGTGGGTTAGACCCAAAAGAACTAATCGGAAACCAAATATGGTTTTACGGACCTGAATTTCTAAGACACGGTTTTCAAAATTGTGTGCTCGATGAAAATTTAGATATGATGGATAATTTACCTGAGTTAAAAACAAAAACAATATCGTTAAATGTTGCGAGTAAAGCGTTAGAAAATGATATAAATATTTTTGACAAGTTCTCGACTATGAACACATTACGTAGAGTGGTAGCTTATATTAGTAGATTTAAAAATCGCACGTTAAAGAAAATAAAAGCTTCTTCCGATGTATTAACCGTCGAAGAGCTACATGAGTCTGATTTACTTTTAATTCGAAAGGCACAAGGTGAATGTTTTACGCAAGAAATCGCGAATCTTAAAAAACTGGAAAATGTTTGCAGTAATAGTAAGATTCTCAGTCTACACCCCTTTTTAGATAGCGATGGCATTCTCAGGGTAGGAGGTAGATTGACAAACTCTGATATAGACTATTATCAGAAACATCCAATAATCTTGCCTTACAAACATAAGTTAACTGACCTTATTATTTTAGAGCAACATTTAAAAAACCTACACGCGGGTGTTCAAAACCTGTTATCAGTTATTCGACTAAAATTCTGGCCAATTAACGGCAAGAATGCAGTTAAACGAATAATTCACAAGTGCGTACGATGTTACCGCGTAGCTCCAAAACCAAGTAAGTTTTTAATGGGGTCTCTACCGCGTTCACGAGTCACACCAAGTAGACCGTTCACGAATTGTGGGGTAGATTACGCGGGACCGATATATGTCAAAGAGGGTACATTACGCAGAAGTAAGTTAATTAAAACATACATATGTATTTTTATTTGTTTCGCGACGCGAGCAGTCCACGTGGAGTTAGTAACAGATATGACGACAGATAGCTTTCTTAACGCGTTAAAACGATTTTGCTCTCGACGCGGCAAACCTAGCGACATATATTCGGACAACGGTTCCAATTTCATTGGAGCAAACAATTATTTTATGGAACTTTATACACTATTAAATAGCAAAGCGCACAATGAGACGATTACCTCATTTTTGGCACGGGACGAAATAAAATGGCATTTCATACCGGCGCGATCAGCCCATGTAGGAGGCTTGTGGGAGGCATCAGTGAAATCAACGAAGTTTCACTTAAAAAGAGTTTTGGGCAATTCGTCGCTGCGTTTTGATGAAATGTACACATTACTAGTGCAAATCGAGGCATGTTTAAATTCGCGTCCTCTCGTACCGATTTCTAATGATATAAATGACTACATTCCTTTGACACCGTCCCACTTCCTCATAGGCGATTCTTTAGCCAGTTCTCCTGAAGCCGATGTACGAGATATTCCCGTATCCAGATTATCCAGGTATCAGAGGTTGCAGCAGCTGTATCAACAGTTTTGGACCCGATGGTCGAAAGAATACCTGGCCAATTTCCAGACACGCATGAAATGGAAGAAAAACTTCGAGAACACGGTGAAGGTGGGCCCGCTTGTGGTTTTGGTGGAGGACAATATGCCACCCTTGCGCTGGCCTATGGCGCGGATTGTGGAGTTGCACCCAGGAGCAGACAACGTCGTGAGGGTTGTTTCAGTTCGCCTGGCTAATGGGACAACGTCAAGAAGATCCTTATCGAAGATTTGTGTTCTACCAGTGGAAGACTTATAAACGTTAAAGTGCTTAAATGGTGTAAAATTAAGAATCCATGTTTTCGTTTATTTCATGTTATGTTATCATAGATTCTAGCTATCTTTAGTACTATTGTATAGTACTATAGTATACTTGTTTTGAAAAGTAGGACTTTTCAACGGGGGCGGCATGTTCCGTCTCAGTAAATAAGAATTAGTGAAAAACGCGACAACAGCGTGAATAACTGAAGCGCGCTGGTTTGATGTTGTAGCGGTCCTGTAAAAAAGATAGACTCTTCTCGCTTCTCTCACGTTACGTTCACGTTCACGACTCGATTTATAACTTTAGGCTGTAGGAAGCATAAAAGCATTCAATTTGTACTTTTAATTTAAATAAATACATAAAAAAGTAAGGAGAGTTTAGTTCCCTCATGGGTGGTCCTTCAAAGAAGATAAAGTGAACCTCGACACAACACTCGGTTAGTAAAAGAGCTACGACTTTGGGAATAGTTTCGTTGGATTCAAAACGTCGAAACTAAGACAAAACCGTTGGATTTTTAAAGCTAGTACTTATAGAAGCCGAGATATAGACTTCCAAACTTTTGGTTTTTGGTGCACATATATGGAAACCAAAAGTTTGTATCTCGGTTAGTAAAAGAGCTACGACTTTGGGAATAGTCTCGTTGGATTCAGAACGTCGAAACTAAGACAAAACTGTTGAATTTTTAAAGCTAGTACTTATAGAAGCCGAGATATAGACTTCCAAACTTTTGGTTTTTGGTGCACATATATGGAAACCAAAAACTTGTATCTTGGTTAGTAAAAGAGCTTTGACTTTGGGAATAGTCTCGTTGGATTCAGAACGTCGAAACTAAGACAAAACCGTTGAATTTTTAAAGCTAGTACTTATAGAAGCCGAGATACAGACTTCCAACCTTTGGGTTTTTGGTGCACATATATGGAAACCAAAAATTTGTATCTCGGTTAGTAAAAAAGCTACGACTTTGGGAATAGTCTCGTTAAATTCAGAACGTCGAAACTAAGACAAAACCGTTGGATTTTTAATGCTAGTACTTATAGAAGCCGAGATACAGACTTCCAACCTTTGGGTTTTTGGTGCACATATATGGAAACCAAAAGTTTGTATCTCGGTTAGTAAAAGAGCTACGACTTTGGAAATAGTCTCGTTAAATTCAGAACGTCGAAACTAAGATAAAACCGTTGGATTTTTAAAGCTAGTACTTATAGAAGCCGAGATATAGACTTCCAAACTTTTGGTTTTTGGTGCACATATATGGAAACCAAAAGTTTGTATCTCAATTAGTAAAAGAGCTACGACTTTGGGAATAGTCTCGTTGGATTCAGAACAACGAAACTAAGACAAAACCGTTGGATTTTTAAAGCTAGTACTTATAGAAGCCGAGATACAGACTTCCAACCTTTGGGTTTTTGGTGCACATATATGGAAACCAAAAGTTTGTATCTCGGTTAGTAAAAGAGCTACGACTTTGGGAATAGTCTCGTTGGATTCACAACAACGAAACTAAGACAAAAACCGTTGGATTTTTAAAGCTAGTACTTATAGAAGCCGAGATATAGACTTCCAAACTTTTGGTTTTTGGTGCACATATATGGAAACCAAAAGTTTGTATCTCGATTAGTAAAAGAGCTACGACTTTGGGAATAGTCTCGTTCGATTGAGAACGTCGAAACTAAGACAAAACCGTTAAATTTTTAAAGCTAGTACTTATAGAAGCCGAGATATAGACTTCCAAACTTTTGGTTTTTGGTGCACATATATGGAAACCAAATATTTGTATCTTGGTTAGTAAAAGAGCTTCGACTTTAGGAATAGTCTCGTTGAATTCAGAACGTCAAAACTAAGATAAAACCGTTAGATTTTTTAAGCTAGTACATATAGAAGCCGAGATATAGACTTCCAAACTTTTGGTTTTTGGTGCACATATATGGAAACCAAAAGTTTGTATCTCGGTTAGTAAAAAAGCTACGACTTTAAGAATAGTCTCGTTGGATTCAGAACAACGAAACTAAGACAAACCCGTTGGATTTTTAAAGCTAGTACTTATAGAAGCCGAGATACAGACTTCCAACCTTTGGGTTTTTGGTGCACATATATGGAAACCAAAAGTTTGTATCTCGGTTAGTAAAAAAGCTACGACTTTGGGAATAGTCTCGTTGGATTCAGAACGTCGAAACTAAGACAAAACCGTTGGATTTTTAAAGCTAGTACTTATAGAAGCCGAGATATAGACTTCCAAACTTTTGGTTTTTGGTGCACATATATGGAAACCAAAAGTTTGTATCTCGGTTAGTAAAAGAGCTATGACTTTGGGAATAGTCTCGTTGGATTCAGAACGTCGAAACTAAGACAAAACCGTTGGATTTTTAAAGCTAGTACTTATAGAAGCCGAGATATAGACTTCCAAACTTTTGGTTTTTGGTGCACATATATGGAAACCAAAAGTTTGTATCTCGGTTAGTAAAAGAGCTACGACTTTGGGAATAGTCTCGTTGGATTCAGAACGTCGAAACTAAGACAAAACTGTTGGATTTTTAAAGCTAGTACTTATAGAAGCCGAGATATAGACTTCCAAACTTTTGGTTTTTGGTGCACATATATGGAAACCAAAAATTTGTATCTTGGTTAGTAAAAGAGCTTCGACTTTGGGAATAGTCTCGTTGGATTCAGAACGTCGAAACTAAGACAAAACCGTTGAATTTTTAAAGCTAGTACTTATAGAAGCCGAGATACAGACTTCCAACCTTTGGGTTTTTGGTGCACATATATGGAAACCAAAAATTTGTATCTCGGTTAGTAAAAGAGTTACGACTTTGGGAATAGTCTCGTTGGATTCAGAACGTCGAAACTAAGACAAAACCGTTGGATTTTTAATGCTAGTACCTATAGAAGCCGAGATACAGACTTCCAACCTTTGGGTTTTTGGTGCACATATATGGAAACCAAAAGTTTGTATCTCGGTTAGTAAAAGAGCTACGACTTTGGAAATAGTCTCGTTAAATTCAGAACGTCGAAACTAAGATAAAACCGTTGGATTTTTAAAGCTAGTACTTATAGAAGCCGAGATATAGACTTCCAAACTTTTGGTTTTTGGTGCACATATATGGAAACCAAAAGTTTGTATCTCGGTTAGTAAAAAAGCTACGACTTTAAGAATAGTCTCGTTGGATTCAGAACAACGAAACTAAGACAAACCCGTTGGATTTTTAAAGCTAGTACTTATAGAAGCCGAGATACAGACTTCCAACCTTTGGGTTTTTGGTGCACATATATGGAAACCAAAAGTTTGTATCTCGGTTAGTAAAAGAGCTACGACTTTGGGAATAGTCTCGTTGGATTCAGAACGTCGAAACTAAGACAAAACCGTTGAATTTTTAAAGCTAGTACTTATAGAAGCCGAGATATAGACTTCCAAACTTTTGGTTTTTGGTGCACATATATGGAAACCAAAAGTTTGTATCTCGGTTAGTAAAAGAGCTACGACTTTGGGAATAGTTTCGTTGGATTCAGAACGTCGAAACTAAGACAAAACCGTTGGATTTTTAAAGCTAGTACTTATAGAAGCCGAGATATAGACTTCCAAACTTTTGGTTTTTGGTGCACATATATGGAAACCAAATATTTGTATCTTGGTTAGTAAAAGAGCTTCGACTTTGTGAATAGTCTCGTTGGATTCAGAACGTCGAAACTAAGATAAAACCGTTGGATTTTTAAAGCTAGTACATATAGAAGCCGAGATATAGACTTTTAAACTTTTGGTTTTTGGTGCACATATATGGAAACCAAAAGTTTGTATCTCGGTTAGTAAAAAAGCTACGACTTTAAGAATAGTCTCGTTGGATTCAGAACAACGAAACCACAGCATAAAGAAACCAGCAGTCGCACTTCAATAAAAATACATTGGCTTGAATAAGCGAGTTCGGTGCATGTGTACTAACGCAGGCGAGGCATTTTTGCTTATAGTAGGGATGCCGCTGACACTCGCTACGGTCCACGCGGCTTTTGCCTTGGCTAGAGCCGGACTTAAACATTTTTTTAGATGTTATTATCTTGTAAAATAAAAATACCTACATAGTACAAATATTGATTTTTTAATATAAATAAAGTTCATACATTAACAAAATATTTAAACAAAAATAAACATCGCATTTCTACATCTAACAACGACGATATAGAAGAATACGTGCAGGAAGTTAATTAGGTATGAACCATAACTTTAAGAGACCATTCTTTGAGTAATTTTAAAACAAAAAGTTCATATAAACATATGTCCAGAAATTCTTCATTCTCAATATACAGGGTGTTAAAATTTAACAACAACTAAAATATATGCCACTGATTTTTGTGCAATTTTTATTATGTTCTGTGGATTATACAAATAAAACTTTTCTGTCTCTTGAATTTTTTTCGTATCTTGCTTAGTTAATAATAAATTCCAAATGAAACTTTTCCCCAAATTTCTTGTGTGATTCAGGGATATGCAATTAAGTGGACTTTTTTTTCTCCAAAAATAAGCGAGATACGAAAAAGTTGTATTTGTATTTGAGTAAATCAAATAAGATATTAAAAATGGCACAAATTCAGGTGCCCCAATTTTTTTGCCACGAATATTTCTTCAGGTCCCGTTCGAGATTACACTGAACCTAATAAATTTAATCATGTTAGGGGTAAATTAGCTCCTTAATGTTATAAATAACACCGCCAGAGAACTTGCGGACCTATGTTCATATGAACTTTTTGTCTTAAAATTACTCAAACAATCGCCTGTTAAATAATTTATGGTACATACTTAATTAACAGCCTGTATAGTAACGCTTTTAGATTAACATCTGACTACATAGTAGTTTAAGGATAACTAATTATACAAATAAAGTAATATTTCAAAACAAATAGAAACTCTTAGGCCAATAAATAAAGACAAATAGTTGGCAACAATTCAAAACAATTCTAACATCTGCGAATTTTTGTTATATTATTAAGTACCAACTAAAGTAAAAGTATACAATTTTGCAACTCTTTTAAATATGGCAACACTGTTAAAATGGCAGAAATATAAATAATGTCCTTAAAAATCCAAAAAAAAAAATATTACATTGCTGCAACTTTAACTGATGCTTAATTATGTTATTTAAGCCATACAGCCAAATTTGCAGCTATTAAAAACTTTGGCAAAATCAATTATTTTGCTTCATTAATAATTTTTGACATACCCCTCTTTTAATACAAAAGTTTTTATAAAAAACGCTACGCTTTGTAAAAACGCTATCAAAATAGTCACTAAGTACGGCGCTGAACTAGGCGATACACCTATGAACACAGTTCGATAAACAGTGAGCTCGGCATCCGGAGAACATGGCTGCGGCATGGCTAAGGATGCTATTAGTTCGCTTACATTTTCGAGCGGAGTGAGACTGCTGGTTTCTTTATGCTGTGACGAAACTAAGACAAACCCGTTGGATTTTTAAAGCTAGTACTTATAGAAGCCGAGATACAGACTTCCAACCTTTGGGTTTTTGGTGCACATATATGGAAACCAAAAGTTTGTATCTCGGTTAGTAAAAGAGCTACGACTTTGGGAATAGTCTCGTTGGATTCAGAACGTCGAAACTAAGACAAAACCGTTGGATTTTTAAAGCTAGTACTTATAGAAGCCGAGATATAGACTTCCAAACTTTTGGTTTTTGGTGCACATATATGGAAACCAAAAGTTTGTATCTCGGTTAGTAAAAGGGCTACGACTTTGGGAATAGTCTCGTTGGATTCAGAACGTCGAAACTAAGACAAAACCGTTAGATTTTTAATGCTAGTACTTATAGAAGCCGAGATACAGACTTCCAACCTTTGGGTTTTTGGTGCACATATATGGAAACCAAAAGTTTGTATCTCGGTTAGTAAAAGAGCTACGACTTTGGAAATAGTCTCGTTAAATTCAGAACGTCGAAACTAAGATAAAACCGTTGGATTTTTAAAGCTAGTACTTATAGAAGCCGAGATATAGACTTCCAAACTTTTGGTTTTTGGTGCACATATATGGAAACCAAAAGTTTGTATCTCAATTAGTAAAAGAGCTACGACTTTGGGAATAGTCTCGTTGGATTCAGAACAACGAAACTAAGACAAAACCGTTGGATTTTTAAAGCTAGTACTTATAGAAGCCGAGATACAGACTTCCAACCTTTGGGTTTTTGGTGCACATATATGGAAACCAAAAGTTTGTATCTCGGTTAGTAAAAGAGCTACGACTTTGGAAATAGTCTCGTTGGATTCACAACAACGAAACTAAGACAAAAATTGTTGGATTTTTAAAGCTAGTACTTATAGAAGCCGAGATATAGACTTCCAAACTTTTGGTTTTTGGTGCACATATATGGAAACCAAAAGTTTGTATCTCGATTAGTAAAAGAGCTACGACTTTGGGAATAGTCTCGTTCGATTGAGAACGTCGAAACTAAGACAAAACCGTTGAATTTTTAAAGCTAGTACTTATAGAAGCCGAGATATAGACTTCCAAACTTTTGGTTTTTGGTGCACATATATGGAAACCAAATATTTGTATCTTGGTTAGTAAAAGAGCTTCGACTTTAGGAATAGTCTCGTTGGATTCAGAACGTCAAAACTAAGATAAAACCGTTGGATTTTTAAAGCTAGTACATATAGAAGCCGAGATATAGACTTCCAAACTTTTGGTTTTTGGTGCACATATATGGAAACCAAAAGTTTGTATCTCGGTTAGTAAAAGAGCTACGACTTTGGGAATAGTCTCGTTGGATTCAGAACGTCGAAACTAAGACAAAACCGTTGGATTTTTAAAGCTAGTACTTATAGAAGCCGAGATATAGACTTCCAAACTTTTGGTTTTTGGTGCACATATATGGAAACCAAAAGTTTGTATCTCGGTTAGTAAAAGAGCTACGACTGTGGGAATAGTCTCGTTGGATTCAGAACGTCGAAACTAAGACAAAACCGTTGGATTTTTAAAGCTAGTACTTATAGAAGCCGAGATATAGACTTCCAAACTTTTGGTTTTTGGTGCACATATATGGAAACCAAAAGTTTGTATCTCGGTTAGTAAAAAAGCTACGACTTTAAGAATAGTCTCGTTGGATTCAGAACAACGAAACTAAGACAAACCCGTTGGATTTTTAAAGCTAGTACTTATAGAAGCCGAGATACAGACTTCCAACCTTTGGGTTTTTGGTGCACATATATGGAAACAAAAGTTTGTATCTCGGTTAGTAAAAGAGCTACGACTTTGGGAATAGTCTCGTTGGATTTAGAACGTCGAAACTAAGACAAAACCGTTGAATTTTTAAAGCTAGTACTTATAGAAGCCGAGATATAGACTTCCAAACTTTTGGTTTTTGGTGCACATATATGGAAACCAAAAGTTTGTATCTCGGTTAGTAAAAGAGCTACGACTTTGGGAATAGTTTCGTTGGATTCAGAACGTCGAAACTAAGACAAAACCGTTGGATTTTTAAAGCTAGTACTTATAGAAGCCGAGATATAGACTTCCAAACTTTTGGTTTTTGGTGCACATATATGGAAACCAAATATTTGTATCTTGGTTAGTAAAAGAGCTTCGACTTTGTGAATAGTCTCGTTGGATTCAGAACGTCGAAACTAAGATAAAACCGTTGGATTTTTAAAGCTAGTACATATAGAAGCCGAGATATAGACTTCCAAACTTTTGGTTTTTGGTGCACATATATGGAAACCAAAAGTTTGTATCTCGGTTAGTAAAAAAGCTACGACTTTGGGAATAGTCTCGTTGGATTCAGAACGTCGAAACTAAGACAAAACCGTTGGATTTTTAAAGCTAGTACTTATAGAAGCCGAGATATAGACTTCCAAACTTTTGGTTTTTGGTGCACATATATGGAAACCAAAAGTTTGTATCTCGGTTAGTAAAAGAGCTATGACTTTGGGAATAGTCTCGTTGGATTCAGAACGTCGAAACTAAGACAAAACCGTTGGATTTTTAAAGCTAGTACTTATAGAAGCCGAGATATAGACTTCCAAACTTTTGGTTTTTGGTGCACATATATGGAAACCAAAAGTTTGTATCTCGGTTAGTAAAAGAGCTACGACTTTGGGAATAGTCTCGTTGGATTCAGAACGTCGAAACTAAGACAAAACTGTTGGATTTTTAAAGCTAGTACTTATAGAAGCCGAGATATAGACTTCCAAACTTTTGGTTTTTGGTGCACATATATGGAAACCAAAAATTTGTATCTTGGTTAGTAAAAGAGCTTCGACTTTGGGAATAGTCTCGTTGGATTCAGAACGTCGAAACTAAGACAAAACCGTTGAATTTTTAAAGCTAGTACTTATAGAAGCCGAGATACAGACTTCCAACCTTTGGGTTTTTGGTGCACATATATGGAAACCAAAAATTTGTATCTCGGTTAGTAAAAGAGCTACGACTTTGGGAATAGTCTCGTTGGATTCAGAACGTCGAAACTAAGACAAAACCGTTGGATTTTTAATGCTAGTACCTATAGAAGCCGAGATACAGACTTCCAACCTTTGGGTTTTTGGTGCACATATATGGAAACCAAAAGTTTGTATCTCGGTTAGTAAAAGAGCTACGACTTTGGAAATAGTCTCGTTAAATTCAGAACGTCGAAACTAAGATAAAACCGTTGGATTTTTAAAGCTAGTACTTATAGAAGCCGAGATATAGACTTCCAAACTTTTGGTTTTTGGTGCACATATATGGAAACCAAAAGTTTGTATCTCGGTTAGTAAAAAAGCTACGACTTTAAGAATAGTCTCGTTGGATTCAGAACAACGAAACTAAGACAAACCCGTTGGATTTTTAAAGCTAGTACTTATAGAAGCCGAGATACAGACTTCCAACCTTTGGGTTTTTGGTGCACATATATGGAAACCAAAAGTTTGTATCTCGGTTAGTAAAAGAGCTACGACTTTGGGAATAGTCTCGTTGGATTCAGAACGTCGAAACTAAGACAAAACCGTTGAATTTTTAAAGCTAGTACTTATAGAAGCCGAGATATAGACTTCCAAACTTTTGGTTTTTGGTGCACATATATGGAAACCAAAAGTTTGTATCTCGGTTAGTAAAAGAGCTACGACTTTGGGAATAGTTTCGTTGGATTCAGAACGTCGAAACTAAGACAAAACCGTCGGATTTTTAAAGCTAGTACTTATAGAAGCCGAGATATAGACTTCCAAACTTTTGGTTTTTGGTGCACATATATGGAAACCAAATATTTGTATCTTGGTTAGTAAAAGAGCTTCGACTTTGTGAATAGTCTCGTTGGATTCAGAACGTCGAAACTAAGATAAAACCGTTGGATTTTTAAAGCTAGTACATATAGAAGCCGAGATATAGACTTTTAAACTTTTGGTTTTTGGTGCACATATATGGAAACCAAAAGTTTGTATCTCGGTTAGTAAAAAAGCTACGACTTTAAGAATAGTCTCGTTGGATTCAGAACAACGAAACTAAGACAAACCCGTTGGATTTTTAAAGCTAGTACTTATAGAAGCCGAGATACAGACTTCCAACCTTTGGGTTTTTGGTGCACATATATGGAAACCAAAAGTTTGTATCTCGGTTAGTAAAAGAGCTACGACTTTGGGAATAGTCTCGTTGGATTCAGAACGTCGAAACTAAGACAAAACCGTTGGATTTTTAAAGCTAGTACTTATAGAAGCCGAGATATAGACTTCCAAACTTTTGGTTTTTGGTGCACATATATGGAAACCAAAAGTTTGTATCTCGGTTAGTAAAAGAGCTACGACTTTGGGAATAGTCTCGTTGGATTCAGAACGTCGAAACTAAGACAAAACCGTTGGATTTTTAAAGCTAGTACTTATAGAAGCCGAGATATAGACTTCCAAACTTTTGGTTTTTGGTGCACATATATGGAAACCAAAAGTTTGTATCTCGGTTAGTAAAAGAGCTACGACTTTGGAAATAGTCTCGTTGGATTCAGAACGTCGAAACTAAGACAAAACTGTTGGATTTTTAAAGCTAGTACTTATAGAAGCCGAGATATAGACTTCCAAACTTTTGGTTTTTGGTGCACATATATGGAAACCAAAAATTTGTATCTTGGTTAGTAAAAGAGCTTCGACTTTGGGAATAGTCTCGTTGGATTCAGAACGTCGAAACTAAGACAAAACCGTTGAATTTTTAAAGCTAGTACTTATAGAAGCCGAGATACAGACTTCCAACCTTTGGGTTTTTGGTGCACATATATGGAAACCAAAAATTTGTATCTCGGTTAGTAAAAGAGCTACGACTTTGGGAATAGTCTCGTTGGATTCAGAACGTCGAAACTAAGACAAAACCGTTGGATTTTTATTGCTAGTACTTATAGAAGCCGAGATACAGACTTCCAACCTTTGGGTTTTTGGTGCACATATATGGAAACCAAAAGTTTGTATCTCGGTTAGTAAAAGAGCTACGACTTTGGAAATAGTCTCGTTAAATTCAGAACGTCGAAACTAAGATAAAACCGTTGGATTTTTAAAGCTAGTACTTATAGAAGCCGAGATATAGACTTCCAAACTTTTGGTTTTTGGTGCACATATATGGAAACCAAAAGTTTGTATCTCGGTTAGTAAAAGAGCTACGACTTTGGGAATAGTCTCGTTGGATTCAGAACGTCGAAACTAAGACAAAACCGTTGGATTTTTAAAGCTAGTACTTATAGAAGCCGAGATATAGACTTCCAAACTTTTGGTTTTTGGTGCACATATATGGAAACCAAAAGTTTGTATCTCGGTTAGTAAAAGAGCTACGACTTTGGAAATAGTCTCGTTGGATTCAGAACGTCGAAACTAAGACAAAACTGTTGGATTTTTAAAGCTAGTACTTATAGAAGCCGAGATATAGACTTCCAAACTTTTGGTTTTTGGTGCACATATATGGAAACCAAAAATTTGTATCTTGGTTAGTAAAAGAGCTTCGACTTTGGGAATAGTCTCGTTGGATTCAGAACGTCGAAACTAAGACAAAACCGTTGAATTTTTAAAGCTAGTACTTATAGAAGCCGAGATACAGACTTCCAACCTTTGGGTTTTTGGTGCACATATATGGAAACCAAAAATTTGTATCTCGGTTAGTAAAAGAGCTACGACTTTGGGAATAGTCTCGTTGGATTCAGAACGTCGAAACTAAGACAAAACCGTTAAATTTTTAATGCTAGTACTTATAGAAGCCGAGATACAGACTTCCAACCTTTGGGTTTTTGGTGCACATATATGGAAACCAAAAGTTTGTATCTCGGTTAGTAAAAGAGCTACGACTTTGGAAATAGTCTCGTTAAATTCAGAACGTCGAAACTAAGATAAAACCGTTGGATTTTTAAAGCTAGTACTTATAGAAGCCGAGATATAGACTTCCAAACTTTTGGTTTTTGGTGCACATATATGGAAACCAAAAGTTTGTATCTCAATTAGTAAAAGAGCTACGACTTTGGGAATAGTCTCGTTGGATTCAGAACAACGAAACTAAGACAAAACCGTTGGATTTTTAAAGCTAGTACTTATAGAAGCCGAGATACAGACTTCCAACCTTTGGGTTTTTGGTGCACATATATGGAAACCAAAAGTTTGTATCTCGGTTAGTAAAAGAGCTACGACTTTGGGAATAGTCTCGTTGGATTCACAACAACGAAACTAAGACAAAAATTGTTGGATTTTTAAAGCTAGTACTTATAGAAGCCGAGATATAGACTTCCAAACTTTTGGTTTTTGGTGCACATATATGGAAACCAAAAGTTTGTATCTCGATTAGTAAAAGAGCTACGACTTTGGGAATAGTCTCGTTCGATTGAGAACGTCAAAACTAAGACAAAACCGTTGAATTTTTAAAGCTAGTACTTATAGAAGCCGAGATATAGACTTCCAAACTTTTGGTTTTTGGTGCACATATATGGAAACCAAATATTTGTATCTTGGTTAGTAAAAGAGCTTCGACTTTAGGAATAGTCTCGTTCGATTCAGAACGTCAAAACTAAGATAAAACCATTGGATTTTTAAAGCTAGTACATATAGAAGCCGAGATATAGACTTCCAAACTTTTGGTTTTTGGTGCACATATATGGAAACCAAAAGTTTGTATCTCGGTTAGTAAAAGAGCTACGACTTTGGGAATAGTCTCGTTGGATTCAGAACGTCGAAACTAAGACAAAACCGTTGGATTTTTAAAGCTAGTACTTATAGAAGCCGAGATATAGACTTCCAAACTTTTGGTTTTTGGTGCACATATATGGAAACCAAAAGTTTGTATCTCGGTTAGTAAAAGAGCTACGACTTTGGGAATAGTCTCGTTGGATTCAGAACGTCGAAACTAAGATAAAACTGTTGGATTTTTAAAGCTAGTACTTATAGAAGCCGAGATATAGACTTCCAAACTTTTGGTTTTTGGTGCACATATATGGAAACCAAAAATTTGTATCTTGGTTAGTAAAAGAGCTTCGACTTTGGGAATAGTCTCGTTGGATTCAGAACGTCGAAACTAAGACAAAACCGTTGAATTTTTAAAGCTAGTACTTATAGAAGCCGAGATACAGACTTCCAACCTTTGGGTTTTTGGTGCACATATATGGAAACCAAAAATTTGTATCTCGGTTAGTAAAAGAGCTACGACTTTGGAAATAGTCTCGTTGGATTCAGAACGTCGAAACTAAGACAAGACCGTTGGATTTTTAATGCTAGTACTTATAGAAGCCGAGATACAGACTTCCAACCTTTGGGTTTTTGGTGCACATATATGGAAACCAAAAGTTTGTATCTCGGTTAGTAAAAGAGCTACGACTTTGGAAATAGTCTCGTTAAATTCAGAACGTCGAAATTAAGATAAAACCGTTGGATTTTTAAAGCTAGTACTTATAGAAGCCGAGATATAGACTTCCAAACTTTTGGTTTTTGGTGCACATATATGGAAACCAAAAGTTTGTATCTCAATTAGTAAAAGAGCTACGACTTTGGGAATAGTCTCGTTGGATTCAGAACAACGAAACTAAGACAAAACCGTTGGATTTTTAAAGCTAGTACTTATAGAAGCCGAGATACAGACTTCCAACCTTTGGGTTTTTGGTGCACATATATGGAAACCAAAAGTTTGTATCTCGGTTAGTAAAAGAGCTACGACTTTGGGAATAGTCTCGTTGGATTCACAACAACGAAACTAAGACAAAAATTGTTGGATTTTTAAAGCTAGTACTTATAGAAGCCGAGATATAGACTTCCAAACTTTTGGTTTTTGGTGCACATATATGGAAACCAAAAGTTTGTATCTCGATTAGTAAAAGAGCTACGACTTTGGGAATAGTCTCGTTCGATTGAGAACGTCGAAACTAAGACAAAACCGTTGAATTTTTAAAGCTAGTACTTATAGAAGCCGAGATATAGACTTCCAAACTTTTGGTTTTTGGTGCACATATATGGAAACCAAATATTTGTATCTTGGTTAGTAAAAGAGCTTCGACTTTAGGAATAGTCTCGTTGGATTCAGAACGTCAAAACTAAGATAAAACCGTTGGATTTTTAAAGCTAGTACATATAGAAGCCGAGATATAGACTTCCAAACTTTTGGTTTTTGGTGCACATATATGGAAACCAAAAGTTTGTATCTCGGTTAGTAAAAGAGCTACGACTTTGGGAATAGTCTCGTTGGATTCAGAACGTCGAAACTAAGACAAAACCGTTGGATTTTTAAAGCTAGTACTTATAGAAGCCGAGATATAGACTTCCAAACTTTTGGTTTTTGGTGCACATATATGGAAACCAAAAGTTTGTATCTCGGTTAGTAAAAGAGCTACGACTTTGGGAATAGTCTCGTTGGATTCAGAACGTCGAAACTAAGACAAAACTGTTGGATTTTTAAAGCTAGTACTTATAGAAGCCGAGATATAGACTTCCAAACTTTTGGTTTTTGGTGCACATATATGGAAACCAAAAATTTGTATCTTGGTTAGTAAAAGAGCTTCGACTTTGGGAATAGTCTCGTTGGATTCAGAACGTCGAAACTAAGACAAAACCGTTGAATTTTTAAAGCTAGTACTTATAGAAGCCGAGATACAGACTTCCAACCTTTGGGTTTTTGGTGCACATATATGGAAACCAAAAATTTGTATCTCGGTTAGTAAAAGAGCTACGACTTTGGAAATAGTCTCGTTGGATTCAGAACGTCGAAACTAAGACAAAACCGTTGGATTTTTAATGCTAGTACTTATAGAAGCCGAGATACAGACTTCCAACCTTTGGGTTTTTGGTGCACATATATGGAAACCAAAAGTTTGTATCTCGGTTAGTAAAAGAGCTACGACTTTGGAAATAGTCTCGTTAAATTCAGAACGTCGAAACTAAGATAAAACCGTTGGATTTTTAAAGCTAGTACTTATAGAAGCCGAGATATAGACTTCCAAACTTTTGGTTTTTGGTGCACATATATGGAAACCAAAAGTTTGTATCTCAATTAGTAAAAGAGCTACGACTTTGGGAATAGTCTCGTTGGATTCAGAACAACGAAACTAAGACAAAACCGTTGGATTTTTAAAGCTAGTACTTATAGAAGCCGAGATACAGACTTCCAACCTTTGGGTTTTTGGTGCACATATATGGAAACCAAAAGTTTGTATCTCGGTTAGTAAAAAAGCTACGACTTTGGGAATAGTCTCGTTGGATTCACAACAACGAAACTAAGACAAAAACCGTTGGATTTTTAAAGCTTGTACTTATAGAAGCCGAGATATAGACTTCCAAACTTTTGGTTTTTGGTGCACATATATGGAAACCAAAAGTTTGTATCTCGATTAGTAAAAGAGCTACGACTTTGGGAATAGTCTCGTTCGATTGAGAACGTCGAAACTAAGACAAAACCGTTGAATTTTTAAAGCTAGTACTTATAGAAGCCGAGATATAGACTTCCAAACTTTTGGTTTTTGGTGCACATATATGGAAACCAAATATTTGTATCTTGGTTAGTAAAAGAGCTTCGACTTTAGGAATAGTCTCGTTGGATTCAGAACGTCAAAACTAAGATAAAACCGTTGGATTTTTAAAGCTAGTACATATAGAAGCCGAGATATAGACTTCCAAACTTTTGGTTTTTGGTGCACATATATGGAAACCAAAAGTTTGTATCTCGGTTAGTAAAAAAGCTACGACTTTAAGAATAGTCTCGTTGGATTCAGAACAACGAAACTAAGACAAACCCGTTGGATTTTTAAAGCTAGTACTTATAGAAGCCGAGATACAGACTTCCAACCTTTGGGTTTTTGGTGCACATATATGGAAACCAAAAGTTTGTATCTCGGTTAGTAAAAGAGCTACGACTTTGGGAATAGTCTCGTTGGATTCAGAACGTCGAAACTAAGACAAAACCGTTGAATTTTTAAAGCTAGTACTTATAGAAGCCGAGATATAGACTTCCAAACTTTTGGTTTTTGGTGCACATATATGGAAACCAAAAGTTTGTATCTCGGTTAGTAAAAGAGCTACGACTTTGGGAATAGTTTCGTTGGATTCAGAACGTCGAAACTAAGACAAAACCGTTGGATTTTTAAAGCTAGTACTTATAGAAGCCGAGATATAGACTTCCAAACTTTTGGTTTTTGGTGCACATATATGGAAACCAAAAGTTTGTATCTCGGTTAGTAAAAGAGCTACGACTTTGGGAATAGTCTCGTTGGATTCAGAACGTCGAAACTAAGACAAAACCGTTGGATTTTTAAAGCTAGTACTTATAGAAGCCGAGATATAGACTTCCAAACTTTTGGTTTTTGGTGCACATATATGGAAACCAAAAGTTTGTATCTCGGTTAGTAAAAGAGCTACGACTTTGGGAATAGTCTTGTTGGATTCAGAACGTCGAAACTAAGATAAAACCGTTGAATTTTTAAAGTTAGTACTTATAGAAGCCGAGATACAGACTTCCAAACTTTTGGTTTTTGGTGCACATATATGGAAACCAAAAGTTTGTATCTCGGTTAGTAAAAGAGCTACGACTTTGGGAATAGTCTCGTTGGATTCAGAACGTCGAAACTAAGACAAAACCGTTGGATTTTTAAAGCTAGTACTTATAGAAGCCGAGATATAGACTTCCAAACTTTTGGTTTTTGGTGCACATATATGGAAACCAAAAGTTTGTATCTCGGTTAGTAAAAGAGCTACGACTTTGGGAATAGTCTCGTTGGATTCAGAACGTCGAAGCTAAAATAAAACCGTTGAACTTTTAAAGCTAGTACTTATAGAAGCCGAGATACAGACTTCCAAACTTTTGGTTTTTGGTGCACATATATGGAAACCAAAAGTTTGTATCTCGGTTAGTAAAAGAGCTACGACTTTGGGAATAGTCTCGTTGGATTCAGAACGTCGAAACTAAGACAAAACCGTTAAATTTTTAAAGCTAGTACTTATACAAGCCGAGATATAGACTTCCAAACTTTTGGTTTTTGGTGCACATATATGGAAACCAAAAGTTTGTATCTCGGTTAGTAAAAGAGCTACGACTTTGGGAATAGTCTCGTTGGATTCAGAACGTCAAAACTAAGACAAAACCGTTGGTTTTTTAAAGCTAGTACTTATAGAAGCCGAGATATAGACTTCCAAACTTTTGGTTTTTGGTGCACATATATGAAAACCAAAAGTTTGTATCTCGGTTAGTAAAAGAGCTTCGACTTTGGGAATAGTCTCGTTGGATTCAGAACGTCAAAACTAAGATAAAACCGTTGGATTTTTAAAGCTAGTACATATAGAAGCCGAGATATAGACTTCCAAACTTTTGGTTTTTGGTGCACATATATGGAAACCAAAAGTTTGTATCTCGGTTAGTAAAAGAGCTACGACTTTGGGAATAGTCTCGTTGGATTCAGAACGTCGAAACTAAGACAAAACCGTTGGATTTTTAAAGCTAGTACTTATAGAAGCCGAGATATAGACTTCCAAACTTTTGGTTTTTGGTGCACATATATGGAAACCAAAAGTTTGTATCTCGGTTAGTAAAAGAGCTACGACTTTGGGAATAGTCTCGTTGGATTCAGAACGTCGAAACTAAGACAAAACTGTTGGATTTTTAAAGCTAGTACTTATAGAAGCCGAGATATAGACTTCCAAACTTTTGGTTTTTGGTGCACATATATGGAAACCAAAAATTTGTATCTTGGTTAGTAAAAGAGCTTCGACTTTGGGAATAGTCTCGTTGGATTCAGAACGTCGAAACTAAGACAAAACCGTTGAATTTTTAAAGCTAGTACTTATAGAAGCCGAGATACAGACTTCCAACCTTTGGGTTTTTGGTGCACATATATGGAAACCAAAAATTTGTATCTCGGTTAGTAAAAGAGCTACGACTTTGGAAATAGTCTCGTTGGATTCAGAACGTCGAAACTAAGACAAAACCGTTGGATTTTTAATGCTAGTACTTATAGAAGCCGAGATACAGACTTCCAACCTTTGGGTTTTTGGTGCACATATATGGAAACCAAAAGTTTGTATCTCGGTTAGTAAAAGAGCTACGACTTTGGAAATAGTCTCGTTAAATTCAGAACGTCGAAACTAAGATAAAACCGTTGGATTTTTAAAGCTAGTACTTATAGAAGCCGAGATATAGACTTCCAAACTTTTGGTTTTTGGTGCACATATATGGAAACCAAAAGTTTGTATCTCAATTAGTAAAAGAGCTACGACTTTGGGAATAGTCTCGTTGGATTCAGAACAACGAAACTAAGACAAAACCGTTGGATTTTTAAAGCTAGTACTTATAGAAGCCGAGATACAGACTTCCAACCTTTGGGTTTTTGGTGCACATATATGGAAACCAAAAGTTTGTATCTCGGTTAGTAAAAAAGCTACGACTTTGGGAATAGTCTCGTTGGATTCACAACAACGAAACTAAGACAAAAACCGTTGGATTTTTAAAGCTTGTACTTATAGAAGCCGAGATATAGACTTCCAAACTTTTGGTTTTTGGTGCACATATATGGAAACCAAAAGTTTGTATCTCGATTAGTAAAAGAGCTACGACTTTGGGAATAGTCTCGTTCGATTGAGAACGTCGAAACTAAGACAAAACCGTTGAATTTTTAAAGCTAGTACTTATAGAAGCCGAGATATAGACTTCCAAACTTTTGGTTTTTGGTGCACATATATGGAAACCAAATATTTGTATCTTGGTTAGTAAAAGAGCTTCGACTTTAGGAATAGTCTCGTTGGATTCAGAACGTCAAAACTAAGATAAAACCGTTGGATTTTTAAAGCTAGTACATATAGAAGCCGAGATATAGACTTCCAAACTTTTGGTTTTTGGTGCACATATATGGAAACCAAAAGTTTGTATCTCGGTTAGTAAAAAAGCTACGACTTTAAGAATAGTCTCGTTGGATTCAGAACAACGAAACTAAGACAAACCCGTTGGATTTTTAAAGCTAGTACTTATAGAAGCCGAGATACAGACTTCCAACCTTTGGGTTTTTGGTGCACATATATGGAAACCAAAAGTTTGTATCTCGGTTAGTAAAAGAGCTACGACTTTGGGAATAGTCTCGTTGGATTCAGAACGTCGAAACTAAGACAAAACCGTTGAATTTTTAAAGCTAGTACTTATAGAAGCCGAGATATAGACTTCCAAACTTTTGGTTTTTGGTGCACATATATGGAAACCAAAAGTTTGTATCTCGGTTAGTAAAAGAGCTACGACTTTGGGAATAGTTTCGTTGGATTCAGAACGTCGAAACTAAGACAAAACCGTTGGATTTTTAAAGCTAGTACTTATAGAAGCCGAGATATAGACTTCCAAACTTTTGGTTTTTGGTGCACATATATGGAAACCAAAAGTTTGTATCTCGGTTAGTAAAAGAGCTACGACTTTGGGAATAGTCTCGTTGGATTCAGAACGTCGAAACCAAGACAAAACCGTTGGATTTTTAAAGCTAGTACTTATAGAAGCCGAGATATAGACTTCCAAACTTTTGGTTTTTGGTGCACATATATGGAAACCAAAAGTTTGTATCTCGGTTAGTAAAAGAGCTACGACTTTGGGAATAGTCTCGTTGGATTCAGAACGTCGAAACTAAGACAAAACTGTTGGATTTTTAAAGCTAGTACTTATAGAAGCCGAGATATAGACTTCCAAACTTTTGGTTTTTGGTGCACATATATGGAAACCAAAAATTTGTATCTTGGTTAGTAAAAGAGCTTCGACTTTGGGAATAGTCTCGTTGGATTCAGAACGTCGAAACTAAGACAAAACCGTTGAATTTTTAAAGCTAGTACTTATAGAAGCCGAGATACAGACTTCCAACCTTTGGGTTTTTGGTGCACATATATGGAAACCAAAAATTTGTATCTCGGTTAGTAAAAGAGCTACGACTTTGGAAATAGTCTCGTTGGATTCAGAACGTCGAAACTAAGACAAAACCGTTGGATTTTTAATGCTAGTACTTATAGAAGCCGAGATACAGACTTCCAACCTTTGGGTTTTTGGTGCACATATATGGAAACCAAAAGTTTGTATCTCGGTTAGTAAAAGAGCTACGACTTTGGAAATAGTCTCGTTAAATTCAGAACGTCGAAACTAAGATAAAACCGTTGGATTTTTAAAGCTAGTACTTATAGAAGCCGAGATATAGACTTCCAAACTTTTGGTTTTTGGTGCACATATATGGAAACCAAAAGTTTGTATCTCAATTAGTAAAAGAGCTACGACTTTGGGAATAGTCTCGTTGGATTCAGAACAACGAAACTAAGACAAAACCGTTGGATTTTTAAAGCTAGTACTTATAGAAGCCGAGATACAGACTTCCAACCTTTGGGTTTTTGGTGCACATATATGGAAACCAAAAGTTTGTATCTCGGTTAGTAAAAAAGCTACGACTTTGGGAATAGTCTCGTTGGATTCACAACAACGAAACTAAGACAAAAACCGTTGGATTTTTAAAGCTTGTACTTATAGAAGCCGAGATATAGACTTCCAAACTTTTGGTTTTTGGTGCACATATATGGAAACCAAAAGTTTGTATCTCGATTAGTAAAAGAGCTACGACTTTGGGAATAGTCTCGTTCGATTGAGAACGTCGAAACTAAGACAAAACCGTTGAATTTTTAAAGCTAGTACTTATAGAAGCCGAGATATAGACTTCCAAACTTTTGGTTTTTGGTGCACATATATGGAAACCAAATATTTGTATCTTGGTTAGTAAAAGAGCTTCGACTTTAGGAATAGTCTCGTTGGATTCAGAACGTCAAAACTAAGATAAAACCGTTGGATTTTTAAAGCTAGTACATATAGAAGCCGAGATATAGACTTCCAAACTTTTGGTTTTTGGTGCACATATATGGAAACCAAAAGTTTGTATCTCGGTTAGTAAAAAAGCTACGACTTTAAGAATAGTCTCGTTGGATTCAGAACAACGAAACTAAGACAAACCCGTTGGATTTTTAAAGCTAGTACTTATAGAAGCCGAGATACAGACTTCCAACCTTTGGGTTTTTGGTGCACATATATGGAAACCAAAAGTTTGTATCTCGGTTAGTAAAAGAGCTACGACTTTGGGAATAGTCTCGTTGGATTCAGAACGTCGAAACTAAGACAAAACCGTTGAATTTTTAAAGCTAGTACTTATAGAAGCCGAGATATAGACTTCCAAACTTTTGGTTTTTGGTGCACATATATGGAAACCAAAAGTTTGTATCTCGGTTAGTAAAAGAGCTACGACTTTGGGAATAGTTTCGTTGGATTCAGAACGTCGAAACTAAGACAAAACCGTTGGATTTTTAAAGCTAGTACTTATAGAAGCCGAGATATAGACTTCCAAACTTTTGGTTTTTGGTGCACATATATGGAAACCAAAAGTTTGTATCTCGGTTAGTAAAAGAGCTACGACTTTGGGAATAGTCTCGTTGGATTCAGAACGTCGAAACTAAGACAAAACCGTTGGATTTTTAAAGCTAGTACTTATAGAAGCCGAGATATAGACTTCCAAACTTTTGGTTTTTGGTGCACATATATGGAAACCAAAAGTTTGTATCTCGGTTAGTAAAAGAGCTACGACTTTGGGAATAGTCTTGTTGGATTCAGAACGTCGAAACTAAGATAAAACCGTTGAATTTTTAAAGTTAGTACTTATAGAAGCCGAGATACAGACTTCCAAACTTTTGGTTTTTGGTGCACATATATGGAAACCAAAAGTTTGTATCTCGGTTAGTAAAAGAGCTACGACTTTGGGAATAGTCTCGTTGGATTCAGAACGTCGAAACTAAGACAAAACCGTTGGATTTTTAAAGCTAGTACTTATAGAAGCCGAGATATAGACTTCCAAACTTTTGGTTTTTGGTGCACATATATGGAAACCAAAAGTTTGTATCTCGGTTAGTAAAAGAGCTACGACTTTGGGAATAGTCTCGTTGGATTCAGAACGTCGAAGCTAAAATAAAACCGTTGAACTTTTAAAGCTAGTACTTATAGAAGCCGAGATACAGACTTCCAAACTTTTGGTTTTTGGTGCACATATATGGAAACCAAAAGTTTGTATCTCGGTTAGTAAAAGAGCTACGACTTTGGGAATAGTCTCGTTGGATTCAGAACGTCGAAACTAAGACAAAACCGTTGGATTTTTAAAGCTAGTACTTATACAAGCCGAGATATAGACTTCCAAACTTTTGGTTTTTGGTGCACATATATGGAAACCAAAAGTTTGTATCTCGGTTAGTAAAAGAGCTACGACTTTGGGAATAGTCTCGTTGGATTCAGAACGTCAAAACTAAGACAAAACCGTTGGTTTTTTAAAGCTAGTACTTATAGAAGCCGAGATATAGACTTCCAAACTTTTGGTTTTTGGTGCACATATATGAAAACCAAAAGTTTGTATCTCGGTTAGTAAAAGAGCTTCGACTTTGGGAATAGTCTCGTTGGATTCAGAACGTCGAAACTAAGATAAAACCGTTGGATTTTTAAAGCTAGTACTTATAGAAGCCGAGATATAGATTTCCAACCTTTGGGTTTTTGGTGCACATATATGGAAACCAAAAGTTTGTATCTCGGTTAGTAAAAGAGCTACGACTTTGGGAATAGTCTCGTTGGATTCAGAACGTCGAAACTAAGACAAAACCGTTGGATTTTTAAAGCTAGTACTTATAGAAGCCGAGATATAGACTTCCAAACTTTTGGTTTTTGGTGCACATATATGGAAACCAAAAGTTTGTATCTCGGTTAGTAAAAGAGCTACGACTTTGGGAATAGTCTCGTTGGATTCAGAACGTCGAAACTAAGATAAAACCGTTGAATTTTTAAAGCTAGTACTTATAGAAGCCGAGATACAGACTTCCAAACTTTTGGTTTTTGGTGCACATATATGGAAACCAAAAGTTTGTATCTCGGTTAGTAAAAAAGCTACGACTTTGGGAATAGTCTCGTTGGATTCAGAACGTCGAATCTAAGACAAAACCGTTGGATTTTTAAAGCTAGTACTTATAGAAGCCGAGATATAGACTTCCAAACTTTTGGTTTTTGGTGCACATATATGGAAACCAAAAGTTTGTATCTCGGTTAGTAAAAGAGCTACGACTTTGAGAATAGTCTCGTTGGATTCAGAACGTCGAAACTAAGACAAAACCGTTGGATTTTTAAAGCTAGTACTTATAGAAGCCGAGATATAGACTTCCAAACTTTTGGTTTTTGGTGCACATATATGGAAACCAAAAGTTTGTATCTCGGTTAGTAAAAGAGCTACAACTTTGGGAATAGTCTCGTTGGATTCAGAACAACGAAACTAAGACAAAACCGTTAAATTTTTAAAGCTAGTACTTATAGAAGCCGCGATACAGACTTCCAACCTTTGGGTTTTTGGTGCACATATATGGAAACCAAAAGTTTGTATCTCGGTTAGTAAAAGAGCTACGACTTTGGCAATAGTCTCGTTGGATTTAGAACGTCGAAACTAAGATAAAACCGTTGAATTTTTAAAGCTAGTACTTATAGAAGCCGAGATACAGACTTCCAAACTTTTGGTTTTTGGTGCACATATATGGAAACCAAAAGTTTGTATCTCGGTTAGTAAAAGAGCTACGACTTTGGGAATAGTCTCGTTGGATTCAAAACGTCGAAACTAAGACAAAACCGTTGGATTTTTAAAGCTAGTACTTATACAAGCCGAGATATAGACTTCCAAACTTTTGGTTTTTGGTGCACATATATGGAAACCAAAAGTTTGTATCTCGGTTAGTAAAAGAGCTACGACTTTGGGAATAGTCTCGTTGGATTCAGAACGTCAAAACTAAGACAAAACCGTTGGTTTTTTAAAGCTAGTACTTATAGAAGCCGAGATATAGACTTCCAAACTTTTGGTTTTTGGTGCACATATATGAAAACCAAAAGTTTGTATCTCGGTTAGTAAAAGAGCTTCGACTTTGGGAATAGTCTCGTTGGATTCAGAACAATGAAACTAAGACAAAACCGTTGGATTTTTAAAGCTAGTACATATAGAAGCCGAGATACAGACTTCCAACATTTGGGTTTTTGGTGCACATATATGGAAACCAAAAGTTTGTATCTCGGTTAGTAAAAGAGCTACGACTTTGGGAATAGTCTCGTTGGATTCAGAACGTCGAAACTAAGACAAAACCGTTGGATTTTTAAAGCTAGTACTTATAGAAGCCGAGATATAGACTTCCAAACTTTTGGTTTTTGGTGCACATATATGGAAACCAAAAGTTTGTATCTCGGTTAGTAAAAGAGCTACGACTTTGGGAATAGTCTCGTTGGATTCAGAACGTCGAAACTAAGACAAAACCGTTGGATTTTTAAAGCTAGTACTTATAGAAGCCGAGATATAGACTTCCAAACTTTTGGTTTTTGGTGCACATATATGGAAACCAAAAGTTTGTATCTCGGTTAGTAAAAGAGCTACGACTTTGGAAATAGTCTCGTTGGATTCAGAACGTCGAAACTAAGATAAAACCGTTGAATTTTTAAAGCTAGTACTTATAGAAGCCGAGATACAGACTTCCAAACTTTTGGTTTTTGGTGCACATATATGGAAACCAAAAGTTTGTATCTCGGTTAGTAAAAGAGCTACGACTTTGGGAATAGTCTCGTTGGATTCAGAACGTCGAAACTAAGACAAAACCGTTGGATTTTTAAAGCTAGTACTTATAGAAGCCGAGATATAGACTTCCAAACTTTTGGTTTTTGGTGCACATATATGGAAACCAAAAGTTTGTATCTCGGTTAGTAAAAGAGCTACGACTTTGGGAATAGTCTCGTTGGATTCAGAACGTCGAAACTAAGACAAAACCGTTGGATTTTTAAAGCTAGTACTTATAGAAGCCGAGATATAGACTTCCAAACTTTTGGTTTTTGGTGCACATATATGGAAACCAAAAGTTTGTATCTCGGTTAGTAAAAGAGCTACGACTTTGGAAATAGTCTCGTTGGATTCAGAACAACGAAACTAAGACAAAACCGTTGGATTTTTAAAGCTAGTACTTATAGAAGCCGAGATACAGACTTCCAACTTTTGGGTTTTTGGTGCACATATATGGAAACCAAAAGTTTGTATCTCGGTTAGTAAAAGAGCTACGACTTTGGGAATAGTCTCGTTGGATTCAGAACGTCGAAACCAAGATAAAACCGTTGAATTTTTAAAGCTAGTACTTATAGAAGCCGAGATACAGACTTCCAAACTTTTGGTTTTTGGTGCACATATATGGAAACCAAAAGTTTGTATCTCGGTTAGTAAAAGAGCTACGACTTTGGGAATAGTCTCGTTGGATTCAGAACGTCGAAACTAAGACAAAACCGTTGAATTTTTAAAGCTAGTACTTATAGAAGCCGAGATATAGACTTCCAAACTTTTGGTTTTTGGTGCACATATATGGAAACCAAAAGTTTGTATCTCGGTTAGTAAAAGAGCTACGACTTTGGGAATAGTCTCGTTGGATTCAGAACGTCGAAACTAAGACAAAACCGTTGAATTTTTAAAGCTAGTGCTTATAGAAGCCGAGATATAGACTTCCAAACTTTTGGTTTTTGGTGCACATATATGGAAACCAAAAGTTTGTATCTCGGTTAGTAAAGGAGCTACGACTTTGGGAATAGTCTCGTTGAATTCAGAACGTCGAAACTAAGACAAAACCGTTGGATTTTTAAAGCTAGTACTTATAGAAGCCGAGATATAGACTTCCAAACTTTTGGTTTTTGGTGCACATATATGGAAACCAAAAGTTTGTATCTCGGTTAGTAAAAAAGCTACGACTTTGGGATTAGTCTCGTTGGATTCAGAACAACGAAACTAAGACAAAACCGTTGGATTTTTAAAGCTAGTACTTATAGAAGCCGAGATACAGACTTCCAACCTTTGGGTTTTTGGTGCACATATATGGAAACCAAAAGTTTGTATCTCGGTTAGTAAAAGAGCTACGACTTTGGGAATAGTCTCGTTGGATTCAGAACGTCAAAACTAAGACAAAACCGTTGGTTTTTTAAAGCTAGTACTTATAGAAGCCGAGATATAGACTTCCAAACTTTTGGTTTTTGGTGCACATATATGAAAACCAAAAGTTTGTATCTCGGTTAGTAAAAGAGCTACGACTTTGGGAATAGTCTCGTTGGATTCAGAACGTCGAAACTAAGACAAAACCGTTGGATTTTTAAAGCTAGTACTTATAGAAGCCGAGATATAGACTTCCAAACTTTTGGTTTTTGGTGCACATATATGGAAACCAAAAGTTTGTATCTCGGTTAGTAAAAAAGCTACGACTTTGGGAATAGTCTCGTTGGATTCAGAACGTCGAAACTAAGACAAAACCGTTGGATTTTTAAAGCTAGTACTTATAGAAGCCGAGATATAGACTTCCAAACTTTTGGTTTTTGGTGCACATATATGGAAACCAAAAGTTTGTATCTCGGTTAGTAAAAGAGCTACAACTTTGGGAATAGTCTCGTTGGATTCAGAACAACGAAACTAAGACAAAACCGTTAAATTTTTAAAGCTAGTACTTATAGAAGCCGCGATACAGACTTCCAACCTTTGGGTTTTTGGTGCACATATATGGAAACCAAAAGTTTGTATCTCGGTTAGTAAAAGAGCTACGACTTTGGCAATAGTCTCGTTGGATTTAGAACGTCGAAACTAAGATAAAACCGTTGAATTTTTAAAGCTAGTACTTATAGAAGCCGAGATACAGACTTCCAAACTTTTGGTTTTTGGTGCACATATATGGAAACCAAAAGTTTGTATCTCGGTTAGTAAAAGAGCTACGACTTTGGGAATAGTCTCGTTGGATTCAAAACGTCGAAACTAAGACAAAACCGTTGGATTTTTAAAGCTAGTACTTATACAAGCCGAGATATAGACTTCCAAACTTTTGGTTTTTGGTGCACATATATGGAAACCAAAAGTTTGTATCTCGGTTAGTAAAAGAGCTACGACTTTGGGAATAGTCTCGTTGGATTCAGAACGTCAAAACTAAGACAAAACCGTTGGTTTTTTAAAGCTAGTACTTATAGAAGCCGAGATATAGACTTCCAAACTTTTGGTTTTTGGTGCACATATATGAAAACCAAAAGTTTGTATCTCGGTTAGTAAAAGAGCTTCGACTTTGGGAATAGTCTCGTTGGATTCAGAACGTCGAAACTAAGATAAAACCGTTGGATTTTTAAAGCTAGTACTTATAGAAGCCGAGATATAGATTTCCAAACTTTTGGTTTTTGGTGCACATATATGGAAACCAAAAGTTTGTATCTCGGTTAGTAAAAGAGCTACGACTTTGGGAATAGCCTCGTTGGATTCAGAACAATGAAACTAAGACAAAACCGTTGGATTTTTAAAGCTAGTACATATAGAAGCCGAGATACAGACTTCCAACATTTGGGTTTTTGGTGCACATATATGGAAACCAAAAGTTTGTATCTCGGTTAGTAAAAGAGCTACGACTTTGGGAATAGTCTCGTTGGATTCAGAACGTCGAAACTAAGACAAAACCGTTGGATTTTTAAAGCTAGTACTTATAGAAGCCGAGATACAGACTTCCAAACTTTTGGTTTTTGGTGCACATATATGGAAACCAAAAGTTTGTATCTCGGTTAGTAAAAGAGCTACGACTTTGGCAATAGTCTCGTTGAATTTAGAACGTCGAAACTAAGATAAAACCGTTGAATTTTTAAAGCTAGTACTTATAGAAGCCGAGATACAGACTTCCAAACTTTTGGTTTTTGGTGCACATATATGGAAACCAAAAGTTTGTATCTCGGTTAGTAAAAGAGCTACGACTTTGGGAATAGTCTCGTTGGATTCAAAACGTCGAAACTAAGACAAAACCGTTGGATTTTTAAAGCTAGTACTTATACAAGCCGAGATATAGACTTCCAAACTTTTGGTTTTTGGTGCACATATATGGAAACCAAAAGTTTGTATCTCGGTTAGTAAAAGAGCTACGACTTTGGGAATAGTCTCGTTGGATTCAGAACGTCAAAACTAAGACAAAACCGTTGGTTTTTTAAAGCTAGTACTTATAGAAGCCGAGATATAGACTTCCAAACTTTTGGTTTTTGGTGCACATATATGAAAACCAAAAGTTTGTATCTCGGTTAGTAAAAGAGCTTCGACTTTGGGAATAGTCTCGTTGGATTCAGAACGTCGAAACTAAGATAAAACCGTTGGATTTTTAAAGCTAGTACTTATAGAAGCCGAGATATAGATTTCCAAACTTTTGGTTTTTGGTGCACATATATGGAAACCAAAAGTTTGTATCTCGGTTAGTAAAAGAGCTACGACTTTGGGAATAGCCTCGTTGGATTCAGAACAATGAAACTAAGACAAAACCGTTGGATTTTTAAAGCTAGTACATATAGAAGCCGAGATACAGACTTCCAACATTTGGGTTTTTGGTGCACATATATGGAAACCAAAAGTTTGTATCTCGGTTAGTAAAAAAGCTACGACTTTGGGAATAGTCTCGTTGGATTCAGAACGTCAAAACTAAGACAAAACCGTTGGATTTTTAAAGCTAGTACTTATAGAAGCCGAGATATAGACTTCCAAACTTTTGGTTTTTGGTGCACATATATGGAAACCAAAAGTTTGTATCTCGGTTAGTAAAAGAGCTACGACTTTGGGAATAGTCTCGTTGGATTCAGAACGTCGAAACTAAGACAAAACCGTTGGATTTTTAAAGCTAGTACTTATAGAAGCCGAGATATAGACTTCCAAACTTTTGGTTTTTGGTGCACATATATGGAAACCAAAAGTTTGTATCTCGGTTAGTAAAAGAGCTACGACTTTGGGAATAGTCTCGTTGGATTCAGAACGTCGAAACTAAGATAAAACCGTTGAATTTTTAAAGCTAGTACTTATAGAAGCCGAGATACAGACTTCCAAACTTTTGGTTTTTGGTGCACATATATGGAAACCAAAAGTTTGTATCTCGGTTAGTAAAAGAGCTACGACTTTGGGAATAGTCTCGTTGGATTCAGAACGTCGAAACTAAGACAAAACCGTTGGATTTTTAAAGCTAGTACTTATAGAAGCCGAGATATAGACTTCCAAACTTTTGGTTTTTGGTGCACATATATGGAAACCAAAAGTTTGTATCTCGGTTAGTAAAAGAGCTACGACTTTGGGAATAGTCTCGTTGGATTCAGAACGTCGAAACTAAGACAAAACCGTTGGATTTTTAAAGCTAGTACTTATAGAAGCCGAGATATAGACTTCCAAACTTTTGGTTTTTGGTGCACATATATGGAAACCAAAAGTTTGTATCTCGGTTAGTAAAAGAGCTACGACTTTGGAAATAGTCTCGTTGGATTCAGAACAACGAAACTAAGACAAAACCGTTGGATTTTTAAAGCTAGTACTTATAGAAGCCGAGATACAGACTTCCAACTTTTGGGTTTTTGGTGCACATATATGGAAACCAAAAGTTTGTATCTCGGTTAGTAAAAGAGCTACGACTTTGGGAATAGTCTCGTTGGATTCAGAACGTCGAAACTAAGATAAAACCGTTGAATTTTTAAAGCTAGTACTTATAGAAGCCGAGATACAGACTTCCAAACTTTTGGTTTTTGGTGCACATATATGGAAACCAAAAGTTTGTATCTCGGTTAGTAAAAGAGCTACGACTTTGGGAATAGTCTCGTTGGATTCAGAACGTCGAAACTAAGACAAAACCGTTGAATTTTTAAAGCTAGTACTTATAGAAGCCGAGATATAGACTTCCAAACTTTTGGTTTTTGGTGCACATATATGGAAACCAAAAGTTTGTATCTCGGTTAGTAAAAGAGCTACGACTTTGGGAATAGTCTCGTTGGATTCAGAACGTCGAAACTAAGACAAAACCGTTGAATTTTTAAAGCTAGTGCTTATAGAAGCCGAGATATAGACTTCCAAACTTTTGGTTTTTGGTGCACATATATGGAAACCAAAAGTTTGTATCTCGGTTAGTAAAGCAGCTACGACTTTGGGAATAGTCTCGTTGAATTCAGAACGTCGAAACTAAGACAAAACCGTTGGATTTTTAAAGCTAGTACTTATAGAAGCCGAGATATAGACTTCCAAACTTTTGGTTTTTGGTGCACATATATGGAAACCAAAAGTTTGTATCTCGGTTAGTAAAAAAGCTACGACTTTGGGATTAGTCTCGTTGGATTCAGAACAACGAAACTAAGACAAAACCGTTGGATTTTTAAAGCTAGTACTTATAGAAGCCGAGATACAGACTTCCAACCTTTGGGTTTTTGGTGCACATATATGGAAACCAAAAGTTTGTATCTCGGTTAGTAAAAGAGCTACGACTTTAGGAATAGTCTCGTTCGATTCAGAACGTCGAAACTAAGACAAAACCGTTGGATTTTTAAAGCTAGTACTTATAGAAGCCGAGATATAGACTTCCAAACTTTTGGTTTTTGGTGCACATATATGGAAACCAAAAGTTTGTATCTCGGTTAGTAAAAGAGCTACGACTTTGGCAATAGTCTCGTTGGATTCAGAACGTCGAAACTAAGATAAAACCGTTGAATTTTTAAAGCTAGTACTTATAGAAGCCGAGATACAGACTTCCAAACTTTTGGTTTTTGGTGCACATATATGGAAACCAAAAGTTTGTATCTCGGTTAGTAAAAGAGCTACGACTTTGGGAATAGTCTCGTTGGATTCAGAACGTCGAAACTAAGACAAAACCGTTAGATTTTTAAAGCTAGTACTTATAGAAGCCGAGATATAGACTTCCAAACTTTTGGTTTTTGGTGCACATATATGGAAACCAAAAGTTTGTATCTCGGTTAGTAAAAAAGCTACGACTTTGGGAATAGTCTCGTTGGATTCAGAACGTCGAAACTAAGACAAAACCGTTGGATTTTTAAAGCTAGTACTTATAGAAGCCGAGATATAGACTTCCAAACTTTTGGTTTTTGGTGCACATATATGGAAACCAAAAGTTTGTATCTCGGTTAGTAAAAGAGCTACGACTTTGGGAATAGTCTCGTTGGATTCAGAACGTCGAAACTAAGACAAAACCGTTGGATTTTTAAAGTTAGTACTTATAGAAGCCGAGATATAGACTTCCAAACTTTTGGTTTTTGGTGCACATATATGGAAACCAAAAGTTTGTATCTCGGTTAGTAAAAAAGCTACGACTTTGGGAATAGTCTCGTTGGATTCAGAACGTCGAAACTAAGACAAAACCGTTGGATTTTTAAAGCTAGTACTTATAGAAGCCGAGATATAGACTTCCAAACTTTTGGTTTTTGGTGCACATATATGGAAACCAAAAGTTTGTATCTCGGTTAGTAAAAAAGCTACGACTTTGGGAATAGTCTCGTTGGATTCAGAACGTCGAAACTAAGACAAAACCGTTGGATTTTTAAAGCTAGTACTTATAGAAGCCGAGATATAGACTTCCAAACTTTTGGTTTTTGGTGCACATATATGGAAACCAAAAGTTTGTATCTCGGTTAGTAAAAGAGCTACGACTTTGGGATTAGTCTCGTTGGATTCAGAACAACGAAACTAAGACAAAACCGTTGGATTTTTAAAGCTAGTACTTATAGAAGCCGAGATACAGACTTCCAACCTTTGGGTTTTTGGTGCACATATATGGAAACCAAAAGTTTGTATCTCGGTTAGTAAAAGAGCTACGACTTTGGGAATAGTCTCGTTGGATTCAGAACGTCGAAACTAAGATAAAACCGTTGAATTTTTAAAGCTAGTACTTATAGAAGCCGAGATACAGACTTCCAAACTTTTGGTTTTTGGTGCACATATATGGAAACCAAAAGTTTGTATCTCGGTTAGTAAAAGAGCTACGACTTTGGGAATAGTCTCGTTGGATTCAGAACGTCGAAACTAAGACAAAACCGTTGGATTTTTAAAGCTAGTACTTATAGAAGCCGAGATATAGACTTCCAAACTTTTGGTTTTTGGTGCACATATATGGAAACCAAAAGTTTGTATCTCGGTTAGTAAAAGAGCTACGACTTTGGGAATAGTCTCGTTGGATTCAGAACGTCGAAACTAAGATAAAACCGTTGAATTTTTAAAGCTAGTACTTATAGAAGCCGAGATACAGACTTCCAAACTTTTGGTTTTTGGTGCACATATATGGAAACCAAAAGTTTGTATCTTGGTTAGTAAAAGAGCTTTGACTTTAGGAATAGTCTCGTTGGATTCAGAACGTCAAAACTAAGATAAAACCGTTGGATTTTTAAAGCTAGTACATATAGAAGCCGAGATATAGACTTCCAAACTTTTGGTTTTTGGTGCACATATATGGAAACCAAAAGTTTGTATCTCGGTTAGTAAAAGAGCTACGACTTTGGGAATAGTCTCGTTGGATTCAGAACGTCAAAACTAAGATAAAACCGTTGGATTTTTAAAGCTAGTACATATAGAAGCCGAGATATAGACTTCCAAACTTTTGGTTTTTGGTGCACATATATGGAAACCAAAAGTTTGTATCTCGGTTAGTAAAAGAGCTACGACTTTGGGAATAGTCTCGTTGGATTCAGAACGTCGAAACTAAGACAAAACCGTTGGATTTTTAAAGCTAGTACTTATAGAAGCCGAGATATAGACTTCCAAACTTTTGGTTTTTGGTGCACATATATGGAAACCAAAAGTTTGTATCTCGGTTAGTAAAAGAGCTACGACTTTGGGAATAGTCTCGTTGGATTCAGAACGTCGAAACTAAGACAAAACTGTTGGATTTTTAAAGCTAGTACTTATAGAAGCCGAGATATAGACTTCCAAACTTTTGGTTTTTGGTGCACATATATGGAAACCAAAAATTTGTATCTTGGTTAGTAAAAGAGCTTCGACTTTGGGAATAGTCTCGTTGGATTCAGAACGTCGAAACTAAGACAAAACCGTTGAATTTTTAAAGCTAGTACTTATAGAAGCCGAGATACAGACTTCCAACCTTTGGGTTTTTGGTGCACATATATGGAAACCAAAAATTTGTATCTCGGTTAGTAAAAGAGCTACGACTTTGGAAATAGTCTCGTTGGATTCAGAACGTCGAAACTAAGACAAAACCGTTGGATTTTTAATGCTAGTACTTATAGAAGCCGAGATACAGACTTCCAACCTTTGGGTTTTTGGTGCACATATATGGAAACCAAAAGTTTGTATCTCGGTTAGTAAAAGAGCTACGACTTTGGAAATAGTCTCGTTAAATTCAGAACGTCGAAACTAAGATAAAACCGTTGGATTTTTAAAGCTAGTACTTATAGAAGCCGAGATATAGACTTCCAAACTTTTGGTTTTTGGTGCACATATATGGAAACCAAAAGTTTGTATCTCAATTAGTAAAAGAGCTACGACTTTGGGAATAGTCTCGTTGGATTCAGAACAACGAAACTAAGACAAAACCGTTGGATTTTTAAAGCTAGTACTTATAGAAGCCGAGATACAGACTTCCAACCTTTGGGTTTTTGGTGCACATATATGGAAACCAAAAGTTTGTATCTCGGTTAGTAAAAAAGCTACGACTTTGGGAATAGTCTCGTTGGATTCACAACAACGAAACTAAGACAAAAACCGTTGGATTTTTAAAGCTTGTACTTATAGAAGCCGAGATATAGACTTCCAAACTTTTGGTTTTTGGTGCACATATATGGAAACCAAAAGTTTGTATCTCGATTAGTAAAAGAGCTACGACTTTGGGAATAGTCTCGTTCGATTGAGAACGTCGAAACTAAGACAAAACCGTTGAATTTTTAAAGCTAGTACTTATAGAAGCCGAGATATAGACTTCCAAACTTTTGGTTTTTGGTGCACATATATGGAAACCAAATATTTGTATCTTGGTTAGTAAAAGAGCTTCGACTTTAGGAATAGTCTCGTTGGATTCAGAACGTCAAAACTAAGATAAAACCGTTGGATTTTTAAAGCTAGTACATATAGAAGCCGAGATATAGACTTCCAAACTTTTGGTTTTTGGTGCACATATATGGAAACCAAAAGTTTGTATCTCGGTTAGTAAAAAAGCTACGACTTTAAGAGTAGTCTCGTTGGATTCAGAACAACGAAACTAAGACAAACCCGTTGGATTTTTAAAGCTAGTACTTATAGAAGCCGAGATACAGACTTCCAACCTTTGGGTTTTTGGTGCACATATATGGAAACCAAAAGTTTGTATCTCGGTTAGTAAAAGAGCTACGACTTTGGGAATAGTCTCGTTGGATTCAGAACGTCGAAACTAAGACAAAACCGTTGAATTTTTAAAGCTAGTACTTATAGAAGCCGAGATATAGACTTCCAAACTTTTGGTTTTTGGTGCACATATATGGAAACCAAAAGTTTGTATCTCGGTTAGTAAAAGAGCTACGACTTTGGGAATAGTTTCGTTGGATTCAGAACGTCGAAACTAAGACAAAACCGTTGGATTTTTAAAGCTAGTACTTATAGAAGCCGAGATATAGACTTCCAAACTTTTGGTTTTTGGTGCACATATATGGAAACCAAAAGTTTGTATCTCGGTTAGTAAAAGAGCTACGACTTTGGGAATAGTCTCGTTGGATTCAGAACGTCGAAACTAAGACAAAACTGTTGGATTTTTAAAGCTAGTACTTATAGAAGCCGAGATATAGACTTCCAAACTTTTGGTTTTTGGTGCACATATATGGAAACCAAAAACTTGTATCTTGGTTAGTAAAAGAGCTTCGACTTTGGGAATAGTCTCGTTGGATTCAGAACGTCGAAACTAAGACAAAACCGTTGAATTTTTAAAGCTAGTACTTATAGAAGCCGAGATACAGACTTCCAACCTTAGGGTTTTTGGTGCACATATATGGAAACCAAAAATTTGTATCTCGGTTAGTAAAAGAGCTACGACTTTGGGAATAGTCTCGTTAAATTCAGAACGTCGAAACTAAGATAAAACCGTTGGATTTTTAAAGCTAGTACTTATAGAAGCCGAGATATAGACTTCCAAACTTTTGGTTTTTGGTGCACATATATGGAAACCAAAAGTTTGTATCTCAATTAGTAAAAGAGCTACGACTTTGGGAATAGTCTCGTTGGATTCAGAACAACGAAACTAAGACAAAACCGTCGGATTTTTAAAGCTAGTACTTATAGAAGCCGAGATACAGACTTCCAACCTTTGGGTTTTTGGTGCACATATATGGAAACCAAAAGTTTGTATCTCGGTTAGTAAAAGAGCTACGACTTTGGGAATAGTCTCGTTGGATTCACAACAACGAAACTAAGACAAAAACCGTTGGATTTTTAAAGCTAGTACTTATAGAAGCCGAGATATAGACTTCCAAACTTTTGGTTTTTGGTGCACATATATGGAAACCAAAAGTTTGTATCTCGATTAGTAAAAGAGCTACGACTTTGGGAATAGTCTCGTTCGATTGAGAACGTCGAAACTAAGACAAAACCGTTGAATTTTTAAAGCTAGTACTTATAGAAGCCGAGATATAGACTTCCAAACTTTTGGTTTTTGGTGCACATATATGGAAACCAAATATTTGTATCTTGGTTAGTAAAAGAGCTTCGACTTTAGGAATAGTCTCGTTGGATTCAGAACGTCAAAACTAAGATAAAACCGTTGGATTTTTAAAGCTAGTACATATAGAAGCCGAGATATAGACTTCCAAACTTTTGGTTTTTGGTGCACATATATGGAAACCAAAAGTTTGTATCTCGGTTAGTAAAAAAGCTACGACTTTAAGAATAGTCTCGTTGGATTCAGAACAACGAAACTAAGACAAACCCGTTGGATTTTTAAAGCTAGTACTTATAGAAGCCGAGATACAGACTTCCAACCTTTGGGTTTTTGGTGCACATATATGGAAACCAAAAGTTTGTATCTCGGTTAGTAAAAGAGCTACGACTTTGGGAATAGTCTCGTTGGATTCAGAACGTCGAAACTAAGACAAAACCGTTGAATTTTTAAAGCTAGTACTTATAGAAGCCGAGATATAGACTTCCAAACTTTTGGTTTTTGGTGCACATATATGGAAACCAAAAGTTTGTATCTCGGTTAGTAAAAGAGCTACGACTTTGGGAATAGTTTCGTTGGATTCAGAACGTCGAAACTAAGACAAAACCGTTGGATTTTTAAAGCTAGTACTTATAGAAGCCGAGATATAGACTTCCAAACTTTTGGTTTTTGGTGCACATATATGGAAACCAAATATTTGTATCTTGGTTAGTAAAAGAGCTTCGACTTTGGGAATAGTCTCGTTGGATTCAGAACGTCGAAACTAAGATAAAACCGTTGGATTTTTAAAGCTAGTACATATAGAAGCCGAGATATAGACTTCCAAACTTTTGGTTTTGGTGCACATATATGGAAACCAAAAGTTTGTATCTCGGTTAGTAAAAGAGCTACGACTTTGGGAATAGTCTCGTTGGATTCAGAACGTCGAAACTAAGACAAAACCGTTGGATTTTTAAAGCTAGTACTTATAGAAGCCGAGATATAGACTTCCAAACTTTTGGTTTTTGGTGCACATATATGGAAACCAAAAGTTTGTATCTCGGTTAGTAAAAGAGCTACGACTTTGGGAATAGTCTCGTTGGATTCAGAACGTCGAAACTAAGACAAAACTGTTGGATTTTTAAAGCTAGTACTTATAGAAGCCGAGATATAGACTTCCAAACTTTTGGTTTTTGGTGCACATATATGGAAACCAAAAATTTGTATCTTGGTTAGTAAAAGAGCTTCGACTTTGGGAATAGTCTCGTTGGATTCAGAACCTCGAAACTAAGACAAAACCGTTGAATTTTTAAAGCTAGTTACTTATAGAAGCCGAGATACAGACTTCCAACCTTTGGGTTTTTGGTGCACATATATGGAAACCAAAAATTTGTATCTCGGTTAGTAAAAGAGCTATGACCTTGGGAATAGTCTCGTTGGATTCAGAACGTCGAAACTAAGACAAAACCGTTGGATTTTTAATGCTAGTACTTATAGAAGCCGAGATACAGACTTCCAACCTTTGGGTTTTTGGTGCACATATATGGAAACCAAAAGTTTGTATCTCGGTTAGTAAAAAAGCTACGACTTTGGAAATAGTCTCGTTAAATTCAGAACGTCGAAACTAAGATAAAACCGTTGGATTTTTAAAGCTAGTACTTATAGAAGCCGAGATATAGACTTCCAAACTTTTGGTTTTTGGTGCACATATATGGAAACCAAAAGTTTGTATCTCAATTAGTAAAAGAGCTACGACTTTGGGAATAGTCTCGTTGGATTCACAACAACGAAACTAAGACAAAAACCGTTGGATTTTTAAAGCTAGTACTTATAGAAGCCGAGATATAGACTTCCAAACTTTTGGTTTTTGGTGCACATATATGGAAACCAAAAGTTTGTATCTCGATTAGTAAAAGAGCTACGACTTTGGGAATAGTCTCGTTCGATTGAGAACGTCGAAACTAAGACAAAAGTGTTGAATTTTTAAAGCTAGTACTTATAGAAGCCGAGATATAGACTTCCAAACTTTTGGTTTTTGGTGCACATATATGGAAACCAAATATTTGTATCTTGGTTAGTAAAAGAGCTTCGACTTTAGGAATAGTCTCGTTGGATTCAGAACGTCAAAACTAAGATAAAACCGTTGGATTTTTAAAGCTAGTACTTATAGAAGCCGAGATATAGACTTCCAAACTTTTGGTTTTTGGTGCACATATATGGAAACCAAAAGTTTGTATCTCAATTAGTAAAAGAGCTACGACTTTGGGAATAGTCTCGTTGGATTCAGAACAACGAAACTAAGACAAAACCGTTGGATTTTTAAAGCTAGTACTTATAGAAGCCGAGATACAGACTTCCAACCTTTGGGTTTTTGGTGCACATATATGGAAACCAAAAGTTTGTATCTCGGTTAGTAAAAGAGCTACGACTTTGGGAATAGTCTCGTTGGATTCACAACAACGAAACTAAGACAAAAACCGTTGGATTTTTAAAGCTAGTACTTATAGAAGCCGAGATATAGACTTCCAAACTTTTGGTTTTTGGTGCACATATATGGAAACCAAAAGTTTGTATCTCGATCAGTAAAAGAGCTACGACTTTGGGAATAGTCTCGTTCGATTGAGAACGTCGAAACTAAGACAAAGCCGTTGAATTTTTAAAGCTGGTACTTATAGAAGCCGAGATATAGACTTCCAAACTTTTGGTTTTTGGTGCACATATATGGAAACCAAATATTTGTATCTTGGTTAGTAAAAGAGCTTCGACTTTAGGAATAGTCTCGTTGGATTCAGAACGTCAAAACTAAGATAAAACCGTTGGATTTTTAAAGCTAGTACATATAGAAGCCGAGATATAGACTTCCAAACTTTTGGTTTTTGGTGCACATATATGGAAACCAAAAGTTTGTATCTCGGTTAGTAAAAAAGCTACGACTTTAAGAATAGTCTCGTTGGATTCAGAACAACGAAACTAAGACAAACCCGTTGGATTTTTAAAGCTAGTACTTATAGAAGCCGAGATACAGACTTCCAACCTTTGGGTTTTTGGTGCACATATATGGAAACCAAAAGTTTGTATCTCGGTTAGTAAAAGAGCTACGACTTTGGAAATAGTCTCGTTAAATTCAGAACGTCGAAACTAAGATAAAACCGTTGGATTTTTAAAGCTAGTACTTATAGAAGCCGAGATATAGACTTCCAAACTTTTGGTTTTTGGTGCACATATATGGAAACCAAAAGTTTGTATCTCAATTAGTAAAAGAGCTACGACTTTGGGAATAGTCTCGTTGGATTCAGAACAACGAAACTAAGACAAAACCGTTGGATTTTTAATGCTAGTACTTATAGAAGCCGAGATACAGACTTCCAACCTTTGGGTTTTTGGTGCACATATATGGAAACCAAAAGTTTGTATCTCGGTTAGTAAAAGAGCTACGACTTTGGAAATAGTCTCGTTAAATTCAGAACGTCGAAACTAAGATAAAACCGTTGGATTTTTAAAGCTAGTACTTATAGAAGCCGAGATATAGACTTCCAAACTTTTGGTTTTTGGTGCACATATATGGAAACCAAAAGTTTGTATCTCAATTAGTAAAAGAGCTACGACTTTGGGAATGGTCTCGTTGGATTCAGAACAACGCAACTAAGACAAAACCGTTGGATTTTTAAAGCTAGTACTTATAGAAGCCGAGATACAGACTTCCAACCTTTGGGTTTTTGGTGCACATATATGGAAACCAAAAGTTTGTATCTCGGTTAGTAAAAGAGCTACGACTTTGGGAATAGTCTCGTTGGATTCACAACAACGAAACTAAGACAAAAATTGTTGGATTTTTAAAGCTAGTACTTATAGAAGCCGAGATATAGACTTCCAAACTTTTGGTTTTTGGTGCACATATATGGAAACCAAAAGTTTGTATCTCAATTAGTAAAAGAGCTACGACTTTGGGAATAGTCTCGTTCGATTGAGAACGTCGAAACTAAGACAAAACCGTTGAATTTTTAAAGCTTGTACTTATAGAAGCCGAGATATAGACTTCCAAACTTTTGGTTTTTGGTGCACATATATGGAAACCAAATATTTGTATCTTGGTTAGTAAAAGAGCTTCGACTTTAGGAATAGTCTCGTTGGATTCAGAACGTCAAAACTAAGATAAAACCGTTGGATTTTTAAAGCTAGTACATATAGAAGCCGAGATATAGACTTCCAAACTTTTGGTTTTTGGTGCACATGTATGGAAACCAAAAGTTTGTATCTCGGTTAGTAAAAGAGCTACGACTTTGGGAATAGTCTCGTTGGATTCAGAACGTCGGAACTAAGACAAAACCGTTGAATTTTTAAAGCTAGTACTTATAGAAGCCGAGATATAGACTTCCAAACTTTTGGTTTTTGGTGCACATATATGGAAACCAAATATTTGTATCTTGGTTAGTAAAAGAGCTTCGACTTTAGGAATAGTCTCGTTGGATTCAGAACGTCAAAACTAAGATAAAACCGTTGGATTTTTAAAGCTAGTACATATAGAAGCCGAGATATAGACTTCCAAACTTTTGGTTTTTGGTGCACATATATGGAAACCAAAAGTTTGTATCTCGGTTAGTAAAAAAGCTACGACTTTAAGAATAGTCTCGTTGGATTCAGAACAACGAAACTAAGACAAACCCGTTGGATTTTTAAAGCTAGTACTTATAGAAGCCGAGATACAGACTTCCAACCTTTGGGTTTTTGGTGCACATATATGGAAACCAAAAGTTTGTATCTCGGTTAGTAAAAGAGCTACGACTTTGGGAATAGTCTCGTTGGATTCAGAACGTCGAAACTAAGACAAAACCGTTGAATTTTTAAAGCTAGTACTTATAGAAGCCGAGATATAGACTTCCAAACTTTTGGTTTTTGGTGCACATATATGGAAACCAAAAGTTTGTATCTCGGTTAGTAAAAGAGCTACGACTTTGGGAATAGTTTCGTTGGATTCAGAACGTCGAAACTAAGACAAAACCGTTGGATTTTTAAAGCTAGTACTTATAGAAGCCGAGATATAGACTTCCAAACTTTTGGTTTTTGGTGCACATATATGGAAACCAAATATTTGTATCTTGGTTAGTAAAAGAGCTTCGACTTTGGGAATAGTCTCGTTGGATTCAGAACGTCGAAACTAAGATAAAACCGTTGGATTTTTAAAGCTAGTACATATAGAAGCCGAGATATAGACTTCCAAACTTTTGGTTTTTGGTGCACATATATGGAAACCAAAAGTTTGTATCTCGGTTAGTAAAAGAGCTACGACTTTGGGAATAGTCTTGTTGGATTCAGAACGTCGAAACTAAGACAAAACCGTTGGATTTTTAAAGCTAGTACTTATAGAAGCCGAGATATAGACTTCCAAACTTTTGGTTTTTGGTGCACATATATGGAAACCAAAAGTTTGTATCTCAATTAGTAAAAGAGCTACGACTTTGGGAATAGTCTCGTTGGATTCAGAACAACGAAACTAAGACAAAACCGTTGGATTTTTAAAGCTAGTACTTATAGAAGCCGAGATACAGACTTCCAACCTTTGGGTTTTTGGTGCACATATATGGAAACCAAAAGTTTGTATCTCGGTTAGTAAAAGAGCTACGACTTTGGGAATAGTCTCGTTGGATTCACAACAACGAAACTAAGACAAAAACCGTTGGATTTTTAAAGCTAGTACTTATAGAAGCCGAGATATAGACTTCCAAACTTTTGGTTTTTGGTGCACATATATGGAAACCAAAAGTTTGTATCTCGATTAGTAAAAGAGCTACGACTTTGGGAATAGTCTCGTTCGATTGAGAACGTCGAAACTAAGACAAAGCCGTTGAATTTTTAAAGCTAGTACTTATAGAAGCCGAGATATAGACTTCCAAACTTTTGGTTTTTGGTGCACATATATGGAAACCAAATATTTGTATCTTGGTTAGTAAAAGAGCTTCGACTTTAGGAATAGTCTCGTTGGATTCAGAACGTCAAAACTAAGATAAAACCGTTGGATTTTTAAAGCTAGTACATATAGAAGCCGAGATATAGACTTCCAAACTTTTGGTTTTTGGTGCACATATATGGAAACCAAAAGTTTGTATCTCGGTTAGTAAAAAAGCTACGACTTTAAGAATAGTCTCGTTGGATTCAGAACAACGAAACTAAGACAAACCCGTTGGATTTTTAAAGCTAGTACTTATAGAAGCCGAGATACAGACTTCCAACCTTTGGGTTTTTGGTGCACATATATGGAAACCAAAATTTGTATCTCGGTTAGTAAAAGAGCTACGACTTTGGAAATAGTCTCGGTAAATTCAGAACGTCGAAACTAAGATAAAACCGTTGGATTTTTAAAGCTAGTACTTATAGAAGCCGAGATATAGACTTCCAAACTTTTGGTTTTTGGTGCACATATATGGAAACCAAAAGTTTGTATCTCAATTAGTAAAAGAGCTACGACTTTGGGAATAGTCTCGTTGGATTCAGAACAACGAAACTAAGACAAAACCGTTGGATTTTTAATGCTAGTACTTATAGAAGCCGAGATACAGACTTCCAACCTTTGGGTTTTTGGTGCACATATATGGAAACCAAAAGTTTGTATCTCGGTTAGTAAAAGAGCTACGACTTTGGAAATAGTCTCGTTAAATTCAGAACGTCGAAACTAAGATAAAACCGTTGGATTTTTAAAGCTAGTACTTATAGAAGCCGAGATATAGACTTCCAAACTTTTGGTTTTTGGTGCACATATATGGAAACCAAAAGTTTGTATCTCAATTAGTAAAAGAGCTACGACTTTGGGAATAGTCTCGTTGGATTCAGAACAACGCAACTAAGACAAAACCGTTGGATTTTTAAAGCTAGTACTTATAGAAGCCGAGATACAGACTTCCAACCTTTGGGTTTTTGGTGCACATATATGGAAACCAAAAGTTTGTATCTCGGTTAGTAAAAGAGCTACGACTTTGGGAATAGTCTCGTTGGATTCACAACAACGAAACTAAGACAAAAATTGTTGGATTTTTAAAGCTAGTACTTATAGAAGCCGAGATATAGACTTCCAAACTTTTGGTTTTTGGTGCACATATATGGAAACCAAAAGTTTGTATCTCAATTAGTAAAAGAGCTACGACTTTGGGAATAGTCTCGTTCGATTGAGAACGTCGAAACTAAGACAAAACCGTTGAATTTTTAAAGCTAGTACTCATAGAAGCCGAGATATAGACTTCCAAACTTTTGGTTTTTGGTGCACATATATGGAAACCAAAAGTTTGTATCTCAATTAGTAAAAGAGCTACGACTTTGGGAATAGTCTCGTTGGATTCAGAACAACGAAACTAAGACAAAACCGTTGGATTTTTAAAGCTAGTACTTATAGAAGCCGAGATACAGACTTCCAACCTTTGGGTTTTTGGTGCACATATATGGAAACCAAAAGTTTGTATCTCGGTTAGTAAAAGAGCTACGACTTTGGGAATAGTCTCGTTGGATTCACAACAACGAAACTAAGACAAAAACCGTTGGATTTTTAAAGCTAGTACTTATAGAAGCCGAGATATAGACTTCCAAACTTTTGGTTTTTGGTGCACATATATGGAAACCAAAAGTTTGTATCTCGATTAGTAAAAGAGCTACGACTTTGGGAATAGTCTCGTTCGATTGAGAACGTCGAAACTAAGACAAAGCCGTTGAATTTTTAAAGCTAGTACTTATAGAAGCCGAGATATAGACTTCCAAACTTTTGGTTTTTGGTGCACATATATGGAAACCAAATATTTGTATCTTGGTTAGTAAAAGAGCTTCGACTTTAGGAATAGTCTCGTTGGATTCAGAACGTCAAAACTAAGATAAAACCGTTGGATTTTTAAAGCTAGTACATATAGAAGCCGAGATATAGACTTCCAAACTTTTGGTTTTTGGTGCACATATATGGAAACCAAAAGTTTGTATCTCGGTTAGTAAAAGAGCTACGACTTTGGAAATAGTCTCGTTAAATTCAGAACGTCGAAACTAAGATAAAACCGTTGGATTTTTAAAGCTAGTACTTATAGAAGCCGAGATATAGACTTCCAAACTTTTGGTTTTTGGTGCACATATATGGAAACCAAAAGTTTGTATCTCAATTAGTAAAAGAGCTACGACTTTGGGAATAGTCTCGTTGGATTCAGAACAACGAAACTAAGACAAAACCGTTGGATTTTTAATGCTAGTACTTATAGAAGCCGAGATACAGACTTCCAACCTTTGGGTTTTTGGTGCACATATATGGAAACCAAAAGTTTGTATCTCGGTTAGTAAAAGAGCTACGACTTTGGAAATAGTCTCGTTAAATTCAGAACGTCGAAACTAAGATAAAACCGTTGGATTTTTAAAGCTAGTACTTATAGAAGCCGAGATATAGACTTCCAAACTTTTGGTTTTTGGTGCACATATATGGAAACCAAAAGTTTGTATCTCAATTAGTAAAAGAGCTACGACTTTGGGAATAGTCTCGTTGGATTCAGAACAACGCAACTAAGACAAAACCGTTGGATTTTTAAAGCTAGTACTTATAGAAGCCGAGATACAGACTTCCAACCTTTGGGTTTTTGGTGCACATATAAGGAAACCAAAAGTTTGTATCTCGGTTAGTAAAAGAGCTACGACTTTGAGAATAGTCTCGTTGGATTCACAACAACGAAACTAAGACAAAAATTGTTGGATTTTTAAAGCTAGTACTTATAGAAGCCGAGATATAGACTTCCAAACTTTTGGTTTTTGGTGCACATATATGGAAACCAAAAGTTTGTATCTCAATTAGTAAAAGAGCTACGACTTTGGGAATAGTCTCGTTCGATTGAGAACGTCGAAACTAAGACAAAACCGTTGAATTTTTAAAGCTAGTACTTATAGAAGCCGAGATATAGACTTCCAAACTTTTGGTTTTTGGTGCACATATATGGAAACCAAATATTTGTATCTTGGTTAGTAAAAGAGCTTCGACTTTAGGAATAGTCTCGTTGGATTCAGAACGTCAAAACTAAGATAAAACCGTTGGATTTTTAAAGCTAGTACATATAGAAGCCGAGATATAGACTTCCAAACTTTTGGTTTTTGGTGCACATGTATGGAAACCAAAAGTTTGTATCTCGGTTAGTAAAAGAGCTACGACTTTGGGAATAGTCTCGTTGGATTCAGAACGTCGAAACTAAGACAAAACCGTTGAATTTTTAAAGCTAGTACTTATAGAAGCCGAGATATAGACTTCCAAACTTTTGGTTTTTGGTGCACATATATGGAAACCAAATATTTGTATCTTGGTTAGTAAAAGAGCTTCGACTTTAGGAATAGTCTCGTTGGATTCAGAACGTCAAAACTAAGATAAAACCGTTGGATTTTTAAAGCTAGTACATATAGAAGCCGAGATATAGACTTCCAAACTTTTGGTTTTTGGTGCACATATATGGAAACCAAAAGTTTGTATCTCGGTTAGTAAAAAAGCTACGACTTTAAGAATAGTCTCGTTGGATTCAGAACAACGAAACTAAGACAAACCCGTTGGATTTTTAAAGCTAGTACTTATAGAAGCCGAGATACAGACTTCCAACCTTTGGGTTTTTGGTGCACATATATGGAAACCAAAAGTTTGTATCTCGGTTAGTAAAAGAGCTACGACTTTGGGAATAGTCTCGTTGGATTCAGAACGTCGAAACTAAGACAAAACCGTTGAATTTTTAAAGCTAGTACATATAGAAGCCGAGATATAGACTTCCAAACTTTTGGTTTTTGGTGCACATATATGGAAACCAAAAGTTTGTATCTCGGTTAGTAAAAAAGCTACGACTTTAAGAATAGTCTCGTTGGATTCAGAACAACGAAACTAAGACAAACCCGTTGGATTTTTAAAGCTAGTACTTATAGAAGCCGAGATACAGACTTCCAACCTTTGGGTTTTTGGTGCACATATATGGAAACCAAAAGTTTGTATCTCGGTTAGTAAAAGAGCTACGACTTTGGGAATAGTCTCGTTGGATTCAGAACGTCGAAACTAAGACAAAACCGTTGAATTTTTAAAGCTAGTACTTATAGAAGCCGAGATATAGACTTCCAAACTTTTGGTTTTTGGTGCACATATATGGAAACCAAAAGTTTGTATCTCGGTTAGTGAAAGAGCTACGACTTTGGGAATAGTTTCGTTGGATTCAGAACGTCGAAACTAAGACAAAACCGTTGGATTTTTAAAGCTAGTACTTATAGAAGCCGAGATATAGACTTCCAAACTTTTGGTTTTTGGTGCACATATATGGAAACCAAATATTTGTATCTTGGTTAGTAAAAGAGCTTCGACTTTGGGAATAGTCTCGTTGGATTCAGAACGTCGAAACTAAGATAAAACCGTTGGATTTTTAAAGCTAGTACATATAGAAGCCGAGATATAGACTTCCAAACTTTTGGTTTTTGGTGCACATATATGGAAACCAAAAGTTTGTATCTCGGTTAGTAAAAGAGCTACGACTTTGGGAATAGTCTCGTTGGATTCAGAACGTCGAAACTAAGACAAAACCGTTGGATTTTTAAAGCTAGTACTTATAGAAGCCGAGATATAGACTTCCAAACTTTTGGTTTTTGGTGCACATATATGGAAACCAAAAGTTTGTATCTCGGTTAGTAAAAGAGCTACGACTTTGGGAATAGTCTCGTTGGATTCAGAACGTCGAAACTAAGACAAAACTGTTGGATTTTTAAAGCTAGTACTTATAGAAGCCGAGATATAGACTTCCAAACTTTTGGTTTTTGGTGCACATATATGGAAACCAAAAATTTGTATCTTGGTTAGTAAAAGAGCTTCGACTTTGGGAATAGTCTCGTTGGATTCAGAACGTCGAAACTAAGACAAAACCGTTGAATTTTTAAAGCTAGTACTTATAGAAGCCGAGATACAGACTTCCAACCTTTGGGTTTTTGGTGCACATATATGGAAACCAAAAATTTGTATCTCGGTTAGTAAAAGAGCTACGACTTTGGGAATAGTCTCGTTGGATTCAGAACGTCGAAACTAAGACAAAACCGTTGGATTTTTAATGCTAGTACTTATAGAAGCCGAGATACAGACTTCCAACCTTTGGGTTTTTGGTGCACATATATGGAAACCAAAAGTTTGTATCTCGGTTAGTAAAAGAGCTACGACTTTGGAAATAGTCTCGTTAAATTCAGAACGTCGAAACTAAGATAAAACCGTTGGATTTTTAAAGCTAGTACTTATAGAAGCCGAGATATAGACTTCCAAACTTTTGGTTTTTGGTGCACATATATGGAAACCAAAAGTTTGTATCTCAATTAGTAAAAGAGCTACGACTTTGGGAATAGTCTCGTTGGATTCACAACAACGAAACTAAGACAAAAACCGTTGGATTTTTAAAGCTAGTACTTATAGAAGCCGAGATATAGACTTCCAAACTTTTGGTTTTTGGTGCACATATATGGAAACCAAAAGTTTGTATCTCGATTAGTAAAAGAGCTACGACTTTGGGAATAGTCTCGTTCGATTGAGAACGTCGAAACTAAGACAAAACCGTTGATTTTTTAAAGCTAGTACTTATAGAAGCCGAGATATAGACTTCCAAACTTTTGGTTTTTGGTGCACATATATGGAAACCAAATATTTGTATCTTGGTTAGTAAAAGAGCTTCGACTTTAGGAATAGTCTCGTTGGATTCAGAACGTCAAAACTAAGATAAAACCGTTGGATTTTTAAAGCTAGTACTTATAGAAGCCGAGATATAGACTTCCAAACTTTTGGTTTTTGGTGCACATATATGGAAACCAAAAGTTTGTATCTCAATTAGTAAAAGAGCTACGACTTTGGGAATAGTCTCGTTGGATTCAGAACAACGAAACTAAGACAAAACCGTTGGATTTTTAAAGCTAGTACTTATAGAAGCCGAGATACAGACTTCCAACCTTTGGGTTTTTGGTGCACATATATGGAAACCAAAAGTTTGTATCTCGGTTAGTAAAAGAGCTACGACTTTGGGAATAGTCTCGTTGGATTCACAACAACGAAACTAAGACAAAAACCGTTGGATTTTTAAAGCTAGTACTTATAGAAGCCGAGATATAGACTTCCAAACTTTTGGTTTTTGGTGCACATATATGGAAACCAAAAGTTTGTATCTCGATTAGTAAAAGAGCTACGACTTTGGGAATAGTCTCGTTGGATTCAGAACAACGAAACTAAGACAAACCCGTTGGATTTTTAAAGCTAGTACTTATAGAAGCCGAGATACAGACTTCCAACCTTTGGGTTTTTGGTGCACATATATGGAAACCAAAAGTTTGTATCTCGGTTAGTAAAAGAGCTACGACTTTGGAAATAGTCTCGTTAAATTCAGAACGTCGAAACTAAGATAAAACCGTTGGATTTTTTAAGCTAGTACTTATAGAAGCCGAGATATAGACTTCCAAACTTTTGGTTTTTGGTGCACATATATGGAAACCAAAAGTTTGTATCTCAATTAGTAAAAGAGCTACGACTTTGGGAATAGTCTCGTTGGATTCAGAACAACGAAACTAAGACAAAACCGTTGGATTTTTAATGCTAGTACTTATAGAAGCCGAGATACAGACTTCCAACCTTTGGGTTTTTGGTGCACATATATGGAAACCAAAAGTTTGTATCTCGGTCAGTAAAAGAGCTACGACTTTGGAAATAGTCTCGTTAAATTCAGAACGTCGAAACTAAGATAAAACCGTTGGATTTTTAAAGCTAGTACTTATAGAAGCCGAGATATAGACTTCCAAACTTTTGGTTTTTGGTGCACATATATGGAAACCAAAAGTTTGTATCTCAATTAGTAAAAGAGCTACGACTTTGGGAATAGTCTCGTTGGATTCAGAACAACGCAACTAAGACAAAACCGTTGGATTTTTAAAGCTAGTACTTATAGAAGCCGAGATACAGACTTCCAACCTTTGGGTTTTTGGTGCACATATATGGAAACCAAAAGTTTGTATCTCGGTTAGTAAAAGAGCTACGACTTTGGGAATAGTCTCGTTGGATTCACAACAACGAAACTAAGACAAAAATTGTTGGATTTTTAAAGCTAGTACTTATAGAAGCCGAGATATAGACTTCCAAACTTTTGGTTTTTGGTGCACATATATGGAAACCAAAAGTTTGTATCTCGATTAGTAAAAGAGCTACGACTTTGGGAATAGTCTCGTTCGATTGAGAACGTCGAAACTAAGACAAAACCGTTGAATTTTTAAAGCTAGTACTTATAGAAGCCGAGATATAGACTTCCAAACTTTTGGTTTTTGGTGCACATATATGGAAACCAAATATTTGTATCTTGGTTAGTAAAAGAGCTTCGACTTTAGGAATAGTCTCGTTGGATTCAGAACGTCAAAACTAAGATAAAACCGTTGGATTTTTAAAGCTAGTACATATAGAAGCCGAGATATAGACTTCCAAACTTTTGGTTTTTGGTGCACATGTATGGAAACCAAAAATTTGTATCTCGGTTAGTAAAAGAGCTACGACTTTGGGAATAGTCTCGTTGGATTCAGAACGTCGAAACTAAGACAAAACCGTTGGATTTTTAAAGCTAGTACTTATAGAAGCCGAGATATAGACTTCCAAACTTTTGGTTTTTGGTGCACATATATGGAAACCAAAAGTTTGTATCTCGGTTAGTAAAAGAGCTACGACTTTGGAAATAGTCTCGTTGGATTCAGAACGTCGAAACTAAGACAAAACTGTTGGATTTTTAAAGCTAGTACTTATAGAAGCCGAGATATAGACTTCCAAACTTTTGGTTTTTGGTGCACATATATGGAAACCAAAAATTTGTATCTTGGTTAGTAAAAGAGCTTCGATTTTGGGAATAGTCTCGTTGGATTCAGAACGTCGAAACTAAGACAAAACCGTTGAATTTTTAAAGCTAGTACTTATAGAAGCCGAGATACAGACTTCCAACCTTTGGGTTTTTGGTGCACATATATGGAAACCAAAAATTTGTATCTCGGTTAGTAAAAGAGCTACGACTTTGGGAATAGTCTCGTTGGATTCAGAACGTCGAAACTAAGACAAAACCGTTGGATTTTTAATGCTAGTACTTATAGAAGCCGAGATACAGACTTCCAACCTTTGGGTTTTTGGTGCACATATATGGAAACCAAAAGTTTGTATCTCGGTTAGTAAAAGAGCTACGACTTTGGAAATAGTCTCGTTAAATTCAGAACGTCGAAACTAAGATAAAACCGTTGGATTTTTAAAGCTAGTACTTATAGAAGCCGAGATATAGACTTCCAAACTTTTGGTTTTTGGTGCACATATATGGAAACCAAAAGTTTGTATCTCAATTAGTAAAAGAGCTACGACTTTGGGAATAGTCTCGTTGGATTCAGAACAACGAAACTAAGACAAAACCGTTGGATTTTTAAAGCTAGTACTTATAGAAGCCGAGATACAGACTTCCAACCTTTGGGTTTTTGGTGCACATATATGGAAACCAAAAGTTTGTATCTCGGTTAGTAAAAGAGCTACGACTTTGGAAATAGTCTCGTTAAATTCAGAACGTCGAAACTAAGACAAAACCGTTGGATTTTTAAAGCTAGTACTTATAGAAGCCGAGATATAGACTTCCAAACTTTTGGTTTTTGGTGCACATATATGGAAACCAAAAGTTTGTATCTCGGTTAGTAAAAGAGCTACGACTTTGGGAATAGTCTCGTTGGATTCAGAACGTCGAAACTAAGACAAAACTGTTGGATTTTTAAAGCTAGTACTTATAGAAGCCGAGATATAGACTTCCAAACTTTTGGTTTTTGGTGCACATATATGGAAACCAAAAATTTGTATCTTGGTTAGTAAAAGAGCTTCGACTTTGGGAATAGTCTCGTTGGATTCAGAACGTCGAAACTAAGACAAAACCGTTGAATTTTTAAAGCTAGTACTTATAGAAGCCGAGATACAGACTTCCAACCTTTGGGTTTTTGGTGCACATATATGGAAACCAAAAATTTGTATCTCGGTTAGTAAAAGAGCTACGACTTTGGGAATAGTCTCGTTGGATTCAGAACGTCGAAACTAAGACAAAACCGTTGGATTTTTAATGCTAGTACTTATAGAAGCCGAGATACAGACTTCCAACCTTTGGGTTTTTGGTGCACATATATGGAAACCAAAAGTTTGTATCTCGGTTAGTAAAAGAGCTACGACTTTGGAAATAGTCTCGTTAAATTCAGAACGTCGAAACTAAGATAAAACCGTTGGATTTTTAAAGCTAGTACTTATAGAAGCCGAGATATAGACTTCCAAACTTTTGGTTTTTGGTGCACATATATGGAAACCAAAAGTTTGTATCTCAATTAGTAAAAGAGCTACGACTTTGGGAATAGTCTCGTTGGATTCAGAACAACGAAACTAAGACAAAATTGTTGGATTTTTAAAGCTAGTACTTATAGAAGCCGAGATACAGACTTCCAACCTTTGGGTTTTTGGTGCACATATATGGAAACCAAAAGTTTGTATCTCGGTTAGTAAAAGAGCTACGACTTTGGGAATAGTCTCGTTGGATTCACAACAACGAAACTAAGACAAAAACCGTTGGATTTTTAAAGCTAGTACTTATAGAAGCCGAGATATAGACTTCCAAACTTTTGGTTTTTGGTGCACATATATGGAAACCAAAAGTTTGTATCTCGATTAGTAAAAGAGCTACGACTTTGGGAATAGTCTCGTTCGATTGAGAACGTCGAAACTAAGACAAAACCGTTGAATTTTTAAAGCTAGTACTTATAGAAGCCGAGATATAGACTTCCAAACTTTTGGTTTTTGGTGCACATATATGGAAACCAAATATTTGTATCTTCGTTAGTAAAAGAGCTTCGACTTTAGGAATAGTCTCGTTGGATTCAGAACGTCAAAACTAAGATAAAACCGTTGGATTTTTAAAGCTAGTACTTATAGAAGCCGAGATATAGACTTCCAAACTTTTGGTTTTTGGTGCACATATATGGAAACCAAAAGTTTGTATCTCAATTAGTAAAAGAGCTACGACTTTGGGAATAGTCTCGTTGGATTCAGAACAACGAAACTAAGACAAAACCGTTGGATTTTTAAAGCTAGTACTTATAGAAGCCGAGATACAGACTTCCAACCTTTGGGTTTTTGGTGCACATATATGGAAACCAAAAGTTTGTATCTCGGTTAGTAAAAGAGCTACGACTTTGGGAATAGTCTCGTTGGATTCACAACAACGAAACTAAGACAAAAATTGTTGGATTTTTAAAGCTAGTACATATAGAAGCCGAGATATAGACTTCCAAACTTTTGGTTTTTGGTGCACATATATGGAAACCAAAAGTTTGTATCTCGGTTAGTAAAAGAGCTACGACTTTGGGAATAGTCTCGTTGGATTCAGAACGTCGAAACTAAGACAAAACTGTTGGATTTTTAAAGCTAGTACTTATAGAAGCCGAGATATAGACTTCCAAACTTTTGGTTTTTGGTGCACATATATGGAAACCAAAAATTTGTATCTCGATTAGTAAAAGAGCTACGACTTTGGGAATAGTCTCGTTCGATTGAGAACGTCGAAACTAAGACAAAACCGTTGAATTTTTAAAGCTAGTACTTATAGAAGCCGAGATATAGACTTCCAAACTTTTGGTTTTTGGTGCACATATATGGAAACCAAATATTTGTATCTTGGTTAGTAAAAGAGCTTCGACTTTAGGAATAGTCTCGTTGGATTCAGAACGTCAAAACTAAGATAAAACCGTTGGATTTTTAAAGCTAGTACTTATAGAAGCCGAGATATAGACTTCCAAACTTTTGGTTTTTGGTGCACATATATGGAAACCAAAAGTTTGTATCTCAATTAGTAAAAGAGCTACGACTTTGGGAATAGTCTCGTTGGATTCAGAACAACGAAACTAAGACAAAACCGTTGGATTTTTAAAGCTAGTACTTATAGAAGCCGAGATACAGACTTCCAACCTTTGGGTTTTTGGTGCACATATATGGAAACCAAAAGTTTGTATCTCGGTTAGTAAAAGAGCTACGACTTTGGGAATAGTCTCGTTGGATTCACAACAACGAAACTAAGACAAAAACCGTTGGATTTTTAAAGCTAGTACTTATAGAAGCCGAGATATAGACTTCCAAACTTTTGGTTTTTGGTGCACATATATGGAAACCAAAAGTTTGTATCTCGATTAGTAAAAGAGCTACGACTTTGGGAATAGTCTCGTTCGATTGAGAACGTCGAAACTAAGACAAAACCGTTGAATTTTTAAAGCTAGTACTTATAGAAGCCGAGATATAGACTTCCAAACTTTTGGTTTTTGGTGCACATATATGGAAACCAAATATTTGTATCTTGGTTAGTAAAAGAGCTTCGACTTTAAGAATAGTCTCGTTGGATTCAGAACAACGAAACTAAGACAAACCCGTTGGATTTTTAAAGCTAGTACTTATAGAAGCCGAGATACAGACTTCCAACCTTTGGGTTTTTGGTGCACATATATGGAAACCAAAAGTTTGTATCTCGGTTAGTAAAAGAGCTACGACTTTGGGAATAGTCTCGTTGGATTCAGAACAACGAAACTAAGACAAACCCGTTGGATTTTTAAAGCTAGTACTTATAGAAGCCGAGATATAGACTTCCAAACTTTTGGTTTTTGGTGCACATATATGGAAACCAAAAGTTTGTATCTCAATTAGTAAAAGAGCTACGACTTTGGGAATAGTCTCGTTGGATTCAGAACAACGCAACTAAGACAAAACCGTTGGATTTTTAAAGCTAGTACTTATAGAAGCCGAGATACAGACTTCCAACCTTTGGGTTTTTGGTGCACATATATGGAAACCAAAAGTTTGTATCTCGGTTAGTAAAAGAGCTACGACTTTGGGAATAGTCTCGTTGGATTCACAACAACGAAACTAAGACAAAAATTGTTGGATTTTTAAAGCTAGTACTTATAGAAGCCGAGATATAGACTTCCAAACTTTTGGTTTTTGGTGCACATATATGGAAACCAAAAGTTTGTATCTCGGTTAGTGAAAGAGCTACGACTTTGGGAATAGTTTCGTTGGATTCAGAACGTCGAAACTAAGACAAAACCGTTGGATTTTTAAAGCTAGTACTTATAGAAGCCGAGATATAGACTTCCAAACTTTTGGTTTTTGGTGCACATATATGGAAACCAAATATTTGTATCTTGGTTAGTAAAAGAGCTTCGACTTTGGGAATAGTCTCGTTGGATTCAGAACGTCGAAACTAAGATAAAACCGTTGGATTTTTAAAGCTAGTACATATAGAAGCCGAGATATAGACTTCCAAACTTTTGGTTTTTGGTGCACATATATGGAAACCAAAAGTTTGTATCTCGGTTAGTAAAAGAGCTACGACTTTGGGAATAGTCTCGTTGGATTCAGAACGTCGAAACTAAGACAAAACCGTTGGATTTTTAAAGCTAGTACTTATAGAAGCCGAGATATAGACTTCCAAACTTTTGGTTTTTGGTGCACATATATGGAAACCAAAAGTTTGTATCTCGGTTAGTAAAAGAGCTACGACTTTGGGAATAGTCTCGTTGGATTCAGAACGTCGAAACTAAGACAAAACTGTTGGATTTTTAAAGCTAGTACTTATAGAAGCCGAGATATAGACTTCCAAACTTTTGGTTTTTGGTGCACATATATGGAAACCAAAAATTTGTATCTTGGTTAGTAAAAGAGCTTCGACTTTGGGAATAGTCTCGTTGGATTCAGAACGTCGAAACTAAGACAAAACCGTTGAATTTTTAAAGCTAGTACTTATAGAAGCCGAGATACAGACTTCCAACCTTTGGGTTTTTGGTGCACATATATGGAAACCAAAAATTTGTATCTCGGTTAGTAAAAGAGCTACGACTTTGGGAATAGTCTCGTTGGATTCAGAACGTCGAAACTAAGACAAAACCGTTGGATTTTTAATGCTAGTACTTATAGAAGCCGAGATACAGACTTCCAACCTTTGGGTTTTTGGTGCACATATATGGAAACCAAAAGTTTGTATCTCGGTTAGTAAAAGAGCTACGACTTTGGAAATAGTCTCGTTAAATTCAGAACGTCGAAACTAAGATAAAACCGTTGGATTTTTAAAGCTAGTACTTATAGAAGCCGAGATATAGACTTCCAAACTTTTGGTTTTTGGTGCACATATATGGAAACCAAAAGTTTGTATCTCAATTAGTAAAAGAGCTACGACTTTGGGAATAGTCTCGTTGGATTCACAACAACGAAACTAAGACAAAAACCGTTGGATTTTTAAAGCTAGTACTTATAGAAGCCGAGATATAGACTTCCAAACTTTTGGTTTTTGGTGCACATATATGGAAACCAAAAGTTTGTATCTCGATTAGTAAAAGAGCTACGACTTTGGGAATAGTCTCGTTCGATTGAGAACGTCGAAACTAAGACAAAACCGTTGATTTTTTAAAGCTAGTACTTATAGAAGCCGAGATATAGACTTCCAAACTTTTGTTTTTTGGTGCACATATATGGAAACCAAATATTTGTATCTTGGTTAGTAAAAGAGCTTCGACTTTAGGAATAGTCTCGTTGGATTCAGAACGTCAAAACTAAGATAAAACCGTTGGATTTTTAAAGCTAGTACTTATAGAAGCCGAGATATAGACTTCCAAACTTTTGGTTTTTGGTGCACATATATGGAAACCAAAAGTTTGTATCTCAATTAGTAAAAGAGCTACGACTTTGGGAATAGTCTCGTTGGATTCAGAACAACGAAACTAAGACAAAACCGTTGGATTTTTAAAGCTAGTACTTATAGAAGCCGAGATACAGACTTCCAACCTTTGGGTTTTTGGTGCACATATATGGAAACCAAAAGTTTGTATCTCGGTTAGTAAAAGAGCTACGACTTTGGGAATAGTCTCGTTGGATTCACAACAACGAAACTAAGACAAAAACCGTTGGATTTTTAAAGCTAGTACTTATAGAAGCCGAGATATAGACTTCCAAACTTTTGGTTTTTGGTGCACATATATGGAAACCAAAAGTTTGTATCTCGATTAGTAAAAGAGCTACGACTTTGGGAATAGTCTCGTTGGATTCAGAACAACGAAACTAAGACAAACCCGTTGGATTTTTAAAGCTAGTACTTATAGAAGCCGAGATACAGACTTCCAACCTTTGGGTTTTTGGTGCACATATATGGAAACCAAAAGTTTGTATCTCGGTTAGTAAAAGAGCTACGACTTTGGAAATAGTCTCGTTAAATTCAGAACGTCGAAACTAAGATAAAACCGTTGGATTTTTTAAGCTAGTACTTATAGAAGCCGAGATATAGACTTCCAAACTTTTGGTTTTTGGTGCACATATATGGAAACCAAAAGTTTGTATCTCAATTAGTAAAAGAGCTACGACTTTGGGAATAGTCTCGTTGGATTCAGAACAACGAAACTAAGACAAAACCGTTGGATTTTTAATGCTAGTACTTATAGAAGCCGAGATACAGACTTCCAACCTTTGGGTTTTTGGTGCACATATATGGAAACCAAAAGTTTGTATCTCGGTCAGTAAAAGAGCTACGACTTTGGAAATAGTCTCGTTAAATTCAGAACGTCGAAACTAAGATAAAACCGTTGGATTTTTAAAGCTAGTACTTATAGAAGCCGAGATATAGACTTCCAAACTTTTGGTTTTTGGTGCACATATATGGAAACCAAAAGTTTGTATCTCAATTAGTAAAAGAGCTACGACTTTGGGAATAGTCTCGTTGGATTCAGAACAACGCAACTAAGACAAAACCGTTGGATTTTTAAAGCTAGTACTTATAGAAGCCGAGATACAGACTTCCAACCTTTGGGTTTTTGGTGCACATATATGGAAACCAAAAGTTTGTATCTCGGTTAGTAAAAGAGCTACGACTTTGGGAATAGTCTCGTTGGATTCACAACAACGAAACTAAGACAAAAATTGTTGGATTTTTAAAGCTAGTACTTATAGAAGCCGAGATATAGACTTCCAAACTTTTGGTTTTTGGTGCACATATATGGAAACCAAAAGTTTGTATCTCGATTAGTAAAAGAGCTACGACTTTGGGAATAGTCTCGTTCGATTGAGAACGTCGAAACTAAGACAAAACCGTTGAATTTTTAAAGCTAGTACTTATAGAAGCCGAGATATAGACTTCCAAACTTTTGGTTTTTGGTGCACATATATGGAAACCAAATATTTGTATCTTGGTTAGTAAAAGAGCTTCGACTTTAGGAATAGTCTCGTTGGATTCAGAACGTCAAAACTAAGATAAAACCGTTGGATTTTTAAAGCTAGTACATATAGAAGCCGAGATATAGACTTCCAAACTTTTGGTTTTTGGTGCACATGTATGGAAACCAAAAATTTGTATCTCGGTTAGTAAAAGAGCTACGACTTTGGGAATAGTCTCGTTGGATTCAGAACGTCGAAACTAAGACAAAACCGTTGGATTTTTAAAGCTAGTACTTATAGAAGCCGAGATATAGACTTCCAAACTTTTGGTTTTTGGTGCACATATATGGAAACCAAAAGTTTGTATCTCGGTTAGTAAAAGAGCTACGACTTTGGAAATAGTCTCGTTGGATTCAGAACGTCGAAACTAAGACAAAACTGTTGGATTTTTAAAGCTAGTACTTATAGAAGCCGAGATATAGACTTCCAAACTTTTGGTTTTTGGTGCACATATATGGAAACCAAAAATTTGTATCTTGGTTAGTAAAAGAGCTTCGATTTTGGGAATAGTCTCGTTGGATTCAGAACGTCGAAACTAAGACAAAACCGTTGAATTTTTAAAGCTAGTACTTATAGAAGCCGAGATACAGACTTCCAACCTTTGGGTTTTTGGTGCACATATATGGAAACCAAAAATTTGTATCTCGGTTAGTAAAAGAGCTACGACTTTGGGAATAGTCTCGTTGGATTCAGAACGTCGAAACTAAGACAAAACCGTTGGATTTTTAATGCTAGTACTTATAGAAGCCGAGATACAGACTTCCAACCTTTGGGTTTTTGGTGCACATATATGGAAACCAAAAGTTTGTATCTCGGTTAGTAAAAGAGCTACGACTTTGGAAATAGTCTCGTTAAATTCAGAACGTCGAAACTAAGATAAAACCGTTGGATTTTTAAAGCTAGTACTTATAGAAGCCGAGATAAGACTTCCAAACTTTTGGTTTTTGGTGCACATATATGGAAACCAAAAGTTTGTATCTCAATTAGTAAAAGAGCTACGACTTTGGGAATAGTCTCGTTGGATTCAGAACAACGAAACTAAGACAAAACCGTTGGATTTTTAAAGCTAGTACTTATAGAAGCCGAGATACAGACTTCCAACCTTTGGGTTTTTGGTGCACATATATGGAAACCAAAAGTTTGTATCTCGGTTAGTAAAAGAGCTACGACTTTGGAAATAGTCTCGTTAAATTCAGAACGTCGAAACTAAGACAAAACCGTTGGATTTTTAAAGCTAGTACTTATAGAAGCCGAGATATAGACTTCCAAACTTTTGGTTTTTGGTGCACATATATGGAAACCAAAAGTTTGTATCTCGGTTAGTAAAAGAGCTACGACTTTGGGAATAGTCTCGTTGGATTCAGAACGTCGAAACTAAGACAAAACTGTTGGATTTTTAAAGCTAGTACTTATAGAAGCCGAGATATAGACTTCCAAACTTTTGGTTTTTGGTGCACATATATGGAAACCAAAAATTTGTATCTTGGTTAGTAAAAGAGCTTCGACTTTGGGAATAGTCTCGTTGGATTCAGAACGTCGAAACTAAGACAAAACCGTTGAATTTTTAAAGCTAGTACTTATAGAAGCCGAGATACAGACTTCCAACCTTTGGGTTTTTGGTGCACATATATGGAAACCAAAAATTTGTATCTCGGTTAGTAAAAGAGCTACGACTTTGGGAATAGTCTCGTTGGATTCAGAACGTCGAAACTAAGACAAAACCGTTGGATTTTTAATGCTAGTACTTATAGAAGCCGAGATACAGACTTCCAACCTTTGGGTTTTTGGTGCACATATATGGAAACCAAAAGTTTGTATCTCGGTTAGTAAAAGAGCTACGACTTTGGAAATAGTCTCGTTAAATTCAGAACGTCGAAACTAAGATAAAACCGTTGGATTTTTAAAGCTAGTACTTATAGAAGCCGAGATATAGACTTCCAAACTTTTGGTTTTTGGTGCACATATATGGAAACCAAAAGTTTGTATCTCAATTAGTAAAAGAGCTACGACTTTGGGAATAGTCTCGTTGGATTCAGAACAACGAAACTAAGACAAAATTGTTGGATTTTTAAAGCTAGTACTTATAGAAGCCGAGATACAGACTTCCAACCTTTGGGTTTTTGGTGCACATATATGGAAACCAAAAGTTTGTATCTCGGTTAGTAAAAGAGCTACGACTTTGGGAATAGTCTCGTTGGATTCACAACAACGAAACTAAGACAAAAACCGTTGGATTTTTAAAGCTAGTACTTATAGAAGCCGAGATATAGACTTCCAAACTTTTGGTTTTTGGTGCACATATATGGAAACCAAAAGTTTGTATCTCGATTAGTAAAAGAGCTACGACTTTGGGAATAGTCTCGTTCGATTGAGAACGTCGAAACTAAGACAAAACCGTTGAATTTTTAAAGCTAGTACTTATAGAAGCCGAGATATAGACTTCCAAACTTTTGGTTTTTGGTGCACATATATGGAAACCAAATATTTGTATCTTCGTTAGTAAAAGAGCTTCGACTTTAGGAATAGTCTCGTTGGATTCAGAACGTCAAAACTAAGATAAAACCGTTGGATTTTTAAAGCTAGTACTTATAGAAGCCGAGATATAGACTTCCAAACTTTTGGTTTTTGGTGCACATATATGGAAACCAAAAGTTTGTATCTCAATTAGTAAAAGAGCTACGACTTTGGGAATAGTCTCGTTGGATTCAGAACAACGAAACTAAGACAAAACCGTTGGATTTTTAAAGCTAGTACTTATAGAAGCCGAGATACAGACTTCCAACCTTTGGGTTTTTGGTGCACATATATGGAAACCAAAAGTTTGTATCTCGGTTAGTAAAAGAGCTACGACTTTGGGAATAGTCTCGTTGGATTCACAACAACGAAACTAAGACAAAAATTGTTGGATTTTTAAAGCTAGTACATATAGAAGCCGAGATATAGACTTCCAAACTTTTGGTTTTTGGTGCACATATATGGAAACCAAAAGTTTGTATCTCGGTTAGTAAAAGAGCTACGACTTTGGGAATAGTCTCGTTGGATTCAGAACGTCGAAACTAAGACAAAACTGTTGGATTTTTAAAGCTAGTACTTATAGAAGCCGAGATATAGACTTCCAAACTTTTGGTTTTTGGTGCACATATATGGAAACCAAAAATTTGTATCTCGATTAGTAAAAGAGCTACGACTTTGGGAATAGTCTCGTTCGATTGAGAACGTCGAAACTAAGACAAAACCGTTGAATTTTTAAAGCTAGTACTTATAGAAGCCGAGATATAGACTTCCAAACTTTTGGTTTTTGGTGCACATATATGGAAACCAAATATTTGTATCTTGGTTAGTAAAAGAGCTTCGACTTTAGGAATAGTCTCGTTGGATTCAGAACGTCAAAACTAAGATAAAACCGTTGGATTTTTAAAGCTAGTACTTATAGAAGCCGAGATATAGACTTCCAAACTTTTGGTTTTTGGTGCACATATATGGAAACCAAAAGTTTGTATCTCAATTAGTAAAAGAGCTACGACTTTGGGAATAGTCTCGTTGGATTCAGAACAACGAAACTAAGACAAAACCGTTGGATTTTTAAAGCTAGTACTTATAGAAGCCGAGATACAGACTTCCAACCTTTGGGTTTTTGGTGCACATATATGGAAACCAAAAGTTTGTATCTCGGTTAGTAAAAGAGCTACGACTTTGGGAATAGTCTCGTTGGATTCACAACAACGAAACTAAGACAAAAACCGTTGGATTTTTAAAGCTAGTACTTATAGAAGCCGAGATATAGACTTCCAAACTTTTGGTTTTTGGTGCACATATATGGAAACCAAAAGTTTGTATCTCGATTAGTAAAAGAGCTACGACTTTGGGAATAGTCTCGTTCGATTGAGAACGTCGAAACTAAGACAAAACCGTTGAATTTTTAAAGCTAGTACTTATAGAAGCCGAGATATAGACTTCCAAACTTTTGGTTTTTGGTGCACATATATGGAAACCAAATATTTGTATCTTGGTTAGTAAAAGAGCTTCGACTTTAAGAATAGTCTCGTTGGATTCAGAACAACGAAACTAAGACAAACCCGTTGGATTTTTAAAGCTAGTACTTATAGAAGCCGAGATACAGACTTCCAACCTTTGGGTTTTTGGTGCACATATATGGAAACCAAAAGTTTGTATCTCGGTTAGTAAAAGAGCTACGACTTTGGGAATAGTCTCGTTGGATTCAGAACAACGAAACTAAGACAAACCCGTTGGATTTTTAAAGCTAGTACTTATAGAAGCCGAGATACAGACTTCCAACCTTTGGGTTTTTGGTGCACATATATGGAAACCAAAAGTTTGTATCTCGGTTAGTAAAAGAGCTACGACTTTGGAAATAGTCTCGTTAAATTCAGAACGTCGAAACTAAGATAAAACCGTTGGATTTTTAAAGCTAGTACTTATAGAAGCCGAGATATAGACTTCCAAACTTTTGGTTTTTGGTGCACATATATGGAAACCAAAAGTTTGTATCTCAATTAGTAAAAGAGCTACGACTTTGGGAATAGTCTCGTTGGATTCAGAACAACGCAACTAAGACAAAACCGTTGGATTTTTAAAGCTAGTACTTATAGAAGCCGAGATACAGACTTCCAACCTTTGGGTTTTTGGTGCACATATATGGAAACCAAAAGTTTGTATCTCGGTTAGTAAAAGAGCTACGACTTTGGGAATAGTCTCGTTGGATTCACAACAACGAAACTAAGACAAAAATTGTTGGATTTTTAAAGCTAGTACTTATAGAAGCCGAGATATAGACTTCCAAACTTTTGGTTTTTGGTGCACATATATGGAAACCAAAAGTTTGTATCTCGATTAGTAAAAGAGCTACGACTTTGGGAATAGTCTCGTTCGATTGAAAACGTCGAAACTAAGACAAAACCGTTGAATTTTTAAAGCTAGTACTTATAGAAGCCGAGATATAGACTTCCAAACTTTTGGTTTTTGGTGCACATATATGGAAACCAAATATTTGTATCTTGGTTAGTAAAAGAGCTTCGACTTTAGGAATAGTCTCGTTGGATTCAGAACGTCAAAACTAAGATAAAACCGTTGGATTTTTAAAGCTAGTACATATAGAAGCCGAGATATAGACTTCCAAACTTTTGGTTTTTGGTGCACATATATGGAAACCAAAAGTTTGTATCTCGGTTAGTAAAAGAGCTACGGCTTTGGGAATAGTCTCGTTGGATTCAGAAAGTCGAAACTAAGACAAAACCGTTGGATTTTTAAAGCTAGTACTTATAGAAGCCGAGATATAGACTTCCAAACTTTTGGTTTTTGGTGCACATATATGGAAACCAAAAGTTTGTATCTCGGTTAGTAAAAGAGCTACGACTTTGGGAATAGTCTCGTTGGATTCAGAACGTCGAAACTAAGACAAAACTGTTGGATTTTTAAAGCTAGTACTTATAGAAGCCGAGATATAGACTTCCAAACTTTTGGTTTTTGGTGCACATATATGGAAACCAAAAATTTGTATCTTGGTTAGTAAAAGAGCTTCGACTTTGGGAATAGTCTCGTTGGATTCAGAACGTCGAAACTAAGACAAAACCGTTGAATTTTTAAAGCTAGTACTTATAGAAGCCGAGATACAGACTTCCAACCTTTGGGTTTTTGGTGCACATATATGGAAACCAAAAATTTGTATCTCGGTTAGTAAAAGAGCTACGACTTTGGGAATAGTCTCGTTGGATTCAGAACGTCGAAACTAAGACAAAACCGTTGGATTTTTAATGCTAGTACTTATAGAAGCCGAGATACAGACTTCCAACCTTTGGGTTTTTGGTGCACATATATGGAAACCAAAAGTTTGTATCTCGGTTAGTAAAAGAGCTACGACTTTGGAAATAGTCTCGTTAAATTCAGAACGTCGAAACTAAGATAAAACCGTTGGATTTTTAAAGCTAGTACTTATAGAAGCCGAGATATAGACTTCCAAACTTTTGGTTTTTGGTGCACATATATGGAAACCAAAAGTTTGTATCTCAATTAGTAAAAGAGCTACGACTTTGGGAATAGTCTCGTTGGATTCAGAACAACGAAACTAAGACAAAACCGTTGGATTTTTAAAGCTAGTACTTATAGAAGCCGAGATACAGACTTCCAACCTTTGGGTTTTTGGTGCACATATATGGAAACCAAAAGTTTGTATCTCGGTTAGTAAAAGAGCTACGACTTTGGGAATAGTCTCGTTGGATTCACAACAACGAAACTAAGACAAAAACCGTTGGATTTTTAAAGCTAGTACATATAGAAGCCGAGATATAGACTTCCAAACTTTTGGTTTTTGGTGCACATATATGGAAACCAAAAGTTTGTATCTCGGTTAGTAAAAAAGCTACGACTTTAAGAATAGTCTCGTTGGATTCAGAACAACGAAACTAAGACAAACCCGTTGGATTTTTAAAGCTAGTACTTATAGAAGCCGAGATACAGACTTCCAACCTTTGGGTTTTTGGTGCACATATATGGAAACCAAAAGTTTGTATCTCGGTTAGTAAAAGAGCTACGAGTTTGGAAATAGTCTCGTTAAATTCAGAACGTCGAAACTAAGATAAAACCGTTGGATTTTTAAAGCTAGTACTTATAGAAGCCGAGATATAGACTTCCAAACTTTTGGTTTTTGGTGCACATATATGGAAACCAAAAGTTTGTATCTCAATTAGTAAAAGAGCTACGACTTTGGGAATAGTCTCGTTGGATTCAGAACAACGCAACTAAGACAAAACCGTTGGATTTTTAAAGCTAGTACTTATAGAAGCCGAGATACAGACTTCCAACCTTTGGGTTTTTGGTGCACATATATGGAAACCAAAAGTTTGTATCTCGGTTAGTAAAAGAGCTACGACTTTGGGAATAGTCTCGTTGGATTCACAACAACGAAACTAAGACAAAAATTGTTGGATTTTTAAAGCTAGTACTTATAGAAGCCGAGATATAGACTTCCAAACTTTTGGTTTTTGGTGCACATATATGGAAACCAAAAGTTTGTATCTCGATTAGTAAAAGAGCTACGACTTTGGGAATAGTCTCGTTCGATTGAGAACGTCGAAACTAAGACAAAACCGTTGAATTTTTAAAGCTAGTACTTATAGAAGCCGAGATATAGACTTCCAAACTTTTGGTTTTTGGTGCACATATATGGAAACCAAATATTTGTATCTTGGTTAGTAAAAGAGCTTCGACTTTAGGAATAGTCTCGTTGGATTCAGAACGTCAAAACTAAGATAAAACCGTTGGATTTTTAAAGCTAGTACTTATAGAAGCCGAGATATAGACTTCCAAACTTTTGGTTTTTGGTGCACATATATGGAAACCAAAAGTTTGTATCTCAATTAGTAAAAGAGCTACGACTTTGGGAATAGTCTCGTTGGATTCAGAACAACGAAACTAAGACAAAACCGTTGGATTTTTAAAGCTAGTACTTATAGAAGCCGAGATACAGACTTCCAACCTTTGGGTTTTTGGTGCACATATATGGAAACCAAAAGTTTGTATCTCGGTTAGTAAAAGAGCTACGACTTTGGGAATAGTCTCGTTGGATTCACAACAACGAAACTAAGACAAAAACCGTTGGATTTTTAAAGCTAGTACTTATAGAAGCCGAGATATAGACTTCCAAACTTTTGGTTTTTGGTGCACATATATGGAAACCAAAAGTTTGTATCTCGATTAGTAAAAGAGCTACGACTTTGGGAATAGTCTCGTTCGATTGAGAACGTCGAAACTAAGACAAAACCGTTGAATTTTTAAAGCTAGTACTTATAGAAGCCGAGATATAGACTTCCAAACTTTTGGTTTTTGGTGCACATATATGGAAACCAAATATTTGTATCTTGGTTAGTAAAAGAGCTTCGACTTTAAGAATAGTCTCGTTGGATTCAGAACAACGAAACTAAGACAAACCCGTTGGATTTTTAAAGCTAGTACTTATAGAAGCCGAGATACAGACTTCCAACCTTTGGGTTTTTGGTGCACATATATGGAAACCAAAAGTTTGTATCTCGGTTAGTAAAAGAGCTACGACTTTGGGAATAGTCTCGTTGGATTCAGAACAACGAAACTAAGACAAACCCGTTGGATTTTTAAAGCTAGTACTTATAGAAGCCGAGATACAGACTTCCAACCTTTGGGTTTTTGGTGCACATATATGGAAACCAAAAGTTTGTATCTCGGTTAGTAAAAGAGCTACGACTTTGGAAATAGTCTCGTTAAATTCAGAACGTCGAAACTAAGATAAAACCGTTGGATTTTTAAAGCTAGTACTTATAGAAGCCGAGATATAGACTTCCAAACTTTTGGTTTTTGGTGCACATATATGGAAACCAAAAGTTTGTATCTCAATTAGTAAAAGAGCTACGACTTTGGGAATAGTCTCGTTGGATTCAGAACAACGCAACTAAGACAAAACCGTTGGATTTTTAAAGCTAGTACTTATAGAAGCCGAGATACAGACTTCCAACCTTTGGGTTTTTGGTGCACATATATGGAAACCAAAAGTTTGTATCTCGGTTAGTAAAAGAGCTACGACTTTGGGAATAGTCTCGTTGGATTCACAACAACGAAACTAAGACAAAAATTGTTGGATTTTTAAAGCTAGTACTTATAGAAGCCGAGATATAGACTTCCAAACTTTTGGTTTTTGGTGCACATATATGGAAACCAAAAGTTTGTATCTCGATTAGTAAAAGAGCTACGACTTTGGGAATAGTCTCGTTCGATTGAAAACGTCGAAACTAAGACAAAACCGTTGAATTTTTAAAGCTAGTACTTATAGAAGCCGAGATATAGACTTCCAAACTTTTGGTTTTTGGTGCACATATATGGAAACCAAATATTTGTATCTTGGTTAGTAAAAGAGCTTCGACTTTAGGAATAGTCTCGTTGGATTCAGAACGTCAAAACTAAGATAAAACCGTTGGATTTTTAAAGCTAGTACATATAGAAGCCGAGATATAGACTTCCAAACTTTTGGTTTTTGGTGCACATATATGGAAACCAAAAGTTTGTATCTCGGTTAGTAAAAGAGCTACGGCTTTGGGAATAGTCTCGTTGGATTCAGAAAGTCGAAACTAAGACAAAACCGTTGGATTTTTAAAGCTAGTACTTATAGAAGCCGAGATATAGACTTCCAAACTTTTGGTTTTTGGTGCACATATATGGAAACCAAAAGTTTGTATCTCGGTTAGTAAAAGAGCTACGACTTTGGGAATAGTCTCGTTGGATTCAGAACGTCGAAACTAAGACAAAACTGTTGGATTTTTAAAGCTAGTACTTATAGAAGCCGAGATATAGACTTCCAAACTTTTGGTTTTTGGTGCACATATATGGAAACCAAAAATTTGTATCTTGGTTAGTAAAAGAGCTTCGACTTTGGGAATAGTCTCGTTGGATTCAGAACGTCGAAACTAAGACAAAACCGTTGAATTTTTAAAGCTAGTACTTATAGAAGCCGAGATACAGACTTCCAACCTTTGGGTTTTTGGTGCACATATATGGAAACCAAAAATTTGTATCTCGGTTAGTAAAAGAGCTACGACTTTGGGAATAGTCTCGTTGGATTCAGAACGTCGAAACTAAGACAAAACCGTTGGATTTTTAATGCTAGTACTTATAGAAGCCGAGATACAGACTTCCAACCTTTGGGTTTTTGGTGCACATATATGGAAACCAAAAGTTTGTATCTCGGTTAGTAAAAGAGCTACGACTTTGGAAATAGTCTCGTTAAATTCAGAACGTCGAAACTAAGATAAAACCGTTGGATTTTTAAAGCTAGTACTTATAGAAGCCGAGATATAGACTTCCAAACTTTTGGTTTTTGGTGCACATATATGGAAACCAAAAGTTTGTATCTCAATTAGTAAAAGAGCTACGACTTTGGGAATAGTCTCGTTGGATTCAGAACAACGAAACTAAGACAAAACCGTTGGATTTTTAAAGCTAGTACTTATAGAAGCCGAGATACAGACTTCCAACCTTTGGGTTTTTGGTGCACATATATGGAAACCAAAAGTTTGTATCTCGGTTAGTAAAAGAGCTACGACTTTGGGAATAGTCTCGTTGGATTCACAACAACGAAACTAAGACAAAAACCGTTGGATTTTTAAAGCTAGTACATATAGAAGCCGAGATATAGACTTCCAAACTTTTGGTTTTTGGTGCACATATATGGAAACCAAAAGTTTGTATCTCGGTTAGTAAAAAAGCTACGACTTTAAGAATAGTCTCGTTGGATTCAGAACAACGAAACTAAGACAAACCCGTTGGATTTTTAAAGCTAGTACTTATAGAAGCCGAGATACAGACTTCCAACCTTTGGGTTTTTGGTGCACATATATGGAAACCAAAAGTTTGTATCTCGGTTAGTAAAAGAGCTACGAGTTTGGAAATAGTCTCGTTAAATTCAGAACGTCGAAACTAAGATAAAACCGTTGGATTTTTAAAGCTAGTACTTATAGAAGCCGAGATATAGACTTCCAAACTTTTGGTTTTTGGTGCACATATATGGAAACCAAAAGTTTGTATCTCAATTAGTAAAAGAGCTACGACTTTGGGAATAGTCTCGTTGGATTCAGAACAACGCAACTAAGACAAAACCGTTGGATTTTTAAAGCTAGTACTTATAGAAGCCGAGATACAGACTTCCAACCTTTGGGTTTTTGGTGCACATATATGGAAACCAAAAGTTTGTATCTCGGTTAGTAAAAGAGCTACGACTTTGGGAATAGTCTCGTTGGATTCACAACAACGAAACTAAGACAAAAATTGTTGGATTTTTAAAGCTAGTACTTATAGAAGCCGAGATATAGACTTCCAAACTTTTGGTTTTTGGTGCACATATATGGAAACCAAAAGTTTGTATCTCGATTAGTAAAAGAGCTACGACTTTGGGAATAGTCTCGTTCGATTGAGAACGTCGAAACTAAGACAAAACCGTTGAATTTTTAAAGCTAGTACTTATAGAAGCCGAGATATAGACTTCCAAACTTTTGGTTTTTGGTGCACATATATGGAAACCAAATATTTGTATCTTGGTTAGTAAAAGAGCTTCGACTTTAGGAATAGTCTCGTTGGATTCAGAACGTCAAAACTAAGATAAAACCGTTGGATTTTTAAAGCTAGTACATATAGAAGCCGAGATATAGACTTCCAAACTTTTGGTTTTTGGTGCACATATATGGAAACCAAAAGTTTGTATCTCGGTTAGTAAAAGAGCTACGACTTTGGGAATAGTCTCGTTGGATTCAGAACGTCGAAACTAAGACAAAACCGTTGGATTTTTAAAGCTAGTACTTATAGAAGCCGAGATATAGACTTCCAAACTTTTGGTTTTTGGTGCACATATATGGAAACCAAAAGTTTGTATCTCGGTTAGTAAAAGAGCTACGACTTTGGGAATAGTCTCGTTGGATTCAGAACGTCGAAACTAAGACAAAACTGTTGGATTTTTAAAGCTAGTACTTATAGAAGCCGAGATATAGACTTCCAAACTTTTGGTTTTTGGTGCACATATATGGAAACCAAAAATTTGTATCTTGGTTAGTAAAAGAGCTTCGACTTTGGGAATAGTCTCGTTGGATTCAGAACGTCGAAACTAAGACAAAACCGTTGAATTTTTAAAGCTAGTACTTATAGAAGCCGAGATACAGACTTCCAACCTTTGGGTTTTTGGTGCACATATATGGAAACCAAAAATTTGTATCTCGGTTAGTAAAAGAGCTACGACTTTGGGAATAGTCTCGTTGGATTCAGAACGTCGAAACTAAGACAAAACCGTTGGATTTTTAATGCTAGTACTTATAGAAGCCGAGATACAGACTTCCAACCTTTGGGTTTTTGGTGCACATATATGGAAACCAAAAGTTTGTATCTCGGTTAATAAAAGAGCTACGACTTTGGAAATAGTCTCGTTAAATTCAGAACGTCGAAACTAAGATAAAACCGTTGGATTTTTAAAGCTAGTACTTATAGAAGCCGAGATATAGACTTCCAAACTTTTGGTTTTTGGTGCACATATATGGAAACCAAAAGTTTGTATCTCAATTAGTAAAAGAGCTACGACTTTGGGAATAGTCTCGTTGGATTCAGAACAACGAAACTAAGACAAAACCGTTGGATTTTTAAAGCTAGTACTTATAGAAGCCGAGATACAGACTTCCAACCTTTGGGTTTTTGGTGCACATATATGGAAACCAAAAGTTTGTATCTCGGTTAGTAAAAGAGCTACGACTTTGGGAATAGTCTCGTTGGATTCACAACAACGAAACTAAGACAAAAACCGTTGGATTTTTAAAGCTAGTACTTATAGAAGCCGAGATATAGACTTCCAAACTTTTGGTTTTTGGTGCACATATATGGAAACCAAAAGTTTGTATCTCGATTAGTAAAAGAGCTACGACTTTGGGAATAGTCTCGTTCGATTGAGAACGTCGAAACTAAGACAAAACCGTTGAATTTTTAAAGCTAGTACTTATAGAAGCCGAGATATAGACTTCCAAACTTTTGGTTTTTGGTGCACATATATGGAAACCAAATATTTGTATCTTGGTTAGTAAAAGAGCTTCGACTTTAGGAATAGTCTCGTTGGATTCAGAACGTCAAAACTAAGATAAAACCGTTGGATTTTTAAAGCTAGTACATATAGAAGCCGAGATATAGACTTCCAAACTTTTGGTTTTTGGTGCACATATATGGAAACCAAAAGTTTGTATCTCGGTTAGTAAAAAAGCTACGACTTTAAGAATAGTCTCGTTGGATTCAGAACAACGAAACTAAGACAAACCCGTTGGATTTTTAAAGCTAGTACTTATAGAAGCCGAGATACAGACTTCCAACCTTTGGGTTTTTGGTGCACATATATGGAAACCAAAAGTTTGTATCTCGGTTAGTAAAAGAGCTACGACTTTGGGAATAGTCTCGTTGGATTCAGAACGTCGAAACTAAGACAAAACCGTTGAATTTTTAAAGCTAGTACTTATAGAAGCCGAGATATAGACTTCCAAACTTTTGGTTTTTGGTGCACATATATGGAAACCAAAAGTTTGTATCTCGGTTAGTAAAAGAGCTACGACTTTGGGAATAGTTTCGTTGGATTCAGAACGTCGAAACTAAGACAAAACCGTTGGATTTTTAAAGCTAGTACTTATAGAAGCCGAGATATAGACTTCCAAACTTTTGGTTTTTGGTGCACATATATGGAAACCAAAAGTTTGTATCTCGGTTAGTAAAAGAGCTACGACTTTGGGAATAGTCTCGTTGGATTCAGAACGTCGAAACTAAGACAAAACTGTTGGATTTTTAAAGCTAGTACTTATAGAAGCCGAGATATAGACTTCCAAACTTTTGGTTTTTGGTGCACATATATGGAAACCAAAAGTTTGTATCTCGATTAGTAAAAGAGCTACGACTTTGGGAATAGTCTCGTTCGATTGAGAACGTCGAAACTAAGACAAAACCGTTGAATTTTTAAAGCTAGTACTTATAGAAGCCGAGATATAGACTTCCAAACTTTTGGTTTTTGGTGCACATATATGGAAACCAAATATTTGTATCTTGGTTAGTAAAAGAGCTTCGACTTTAGGAATAGTCTCGTTGGATTCAGAACGTCAAAACTAAGATAAAACCGTTGGATTTTTAAAGCTAGTACATATAGAAGCCGAGATATAGACTTCCAAACTTTTGGTTTTTGGTGCACATATATGGAAACCAAAAGTTTGTATCTCAATTAGTAAAAGAGCTACGACTTTGGGAATAGTCTCGTTGGATTCAGAACAACGAAACTAAGACAAAACCGTTGGATTTTTAAAGCTAGTACTTATAGAAGCCGAGATACAGACTTCCAACCTTTGGGTTTTTGGTGCACATATATGGAAACCAAAAGTTTGTATCTCGGTTAGTAAAAGAGCTACGACTTTGGGAATAGTCTCGTTGGATTCACAACAACGAAACTAAGACAAAAACCGTTGGATTTTTAAAGCTAGTACTTATAGAAGCCGAGATATAGACTTCCAAACTTTTGGTTTTTGGTGCACATATATGGAAACCAAAAGTTTGTATCTCGATTAGTAAAAGAGCTACGACTTTGGGAATAGTCTCGTTCGATTGAGAACGTCGAAACTAAGACAAAACCGTTAAATTTTTAAAGCTAGTACTTATAGAAGCCGAGATATAGACTTCCAAACTTTTGGTTTTTGGTGCACATATATGGAAACCAAATATTTGTATCTTGGTTAGTAAAAGAGCTTCGACTTTAGGAATAGTCTCGTTGGATTCAGAACGTCAAAACTAAGATAAAACCGTTAGATTTTTAAAGCTAGTACATATAGAAGCCGAGATATAGACTTCCAAACTTTTGGTTTTTGGTGCACATATATGGAAACCAAAAGTTTGTATCTCGGTTAGTAAAAAAGCTACGACTTTAAGAATAGTCTCGTTGGATTCAGAACAACGAAACTAAGACAAACCCGTTGGATTTTTAAAGCTAGTACTTATAGAAGCCGAGATACAGACTTCCAACCTTTGGGTTTTTGGTGCACATATATGGAAACCAAAAGTTTGTATCTCGGTTAGTAAAAGAGCTACGACTTTGGGAATAGTCTCGTTGGATTCAGAACGTCGAAACTAAGACAAAACCGTTGAATTTTTAAAGCTAGTACTTATAGAAGCCGAGATATAGACTTCCAAACTTTTGGTTTTTGGTGCACATATATGGAAACCAAAAGTTTGTATCTCGGTTAGTAAAAGAGCTACGACTTTGGGAATAGTTTCGTTGGATTCAGAACGTCGAAACTAAGACAAAACCGTTGGATTTTAAAAGCTAGTACTTATAGAAGCCGAGATATAGACTTCCAAACTTTTGGTTTTTGGTGCACATATATGGAAACCAAATATTTGTATCTTGGTTAGTAAAAGAGCTTCGACTTTGTGAATAGTCTCGTTGGATTCAGAACGTCGAAACTAAGATAAAACCATTGGATTTTTAAAGCTAGTACATATAGAAGCCGAGATATAGACTTCCAAACTTTTGGTTTTTGGTGCACATATATGGAAACCAAAAGTTTGTATCTCGGTTAGTAAAAAAGCTACGACTTTAAGAATAGTCTCGTTGGATTCAGAACAACGAAACTAAGACAAACCCGTTGGATTTTTAAAGCTAGTACTTATAGAAGCCGAGATACAGACTTCCAACCTTTGGGTTTTTGGTGCACATATATGGAAACCAAAAGTTTGTATCTCGGTTAGTAAAAGAGCTACGACTTTGGGAATAGTCTCGTTGGATTCAGAACGTCGAAACTAAGACAAAACCGTTGGATTTTTAATGCTAGTACTTATAGAAGCCGAGATATAGACTTCCAAACTTTTGGTTTTTGGTGCACATATATGGAAACCAAAAGTTTGTATCTCAATTAGTAAAAGAGCTACGACTTTAAGAATAGTTTCGTTGGATTCAGAACAACGAAACTAAGACAAAACCGTTGGATTTTTAAAGCTAGTACTTATAGAAGCCGAGATATAGACTTCCAAACTTTTGGTTTTTGGTGCACATATATGGAAACCAAAAGTTTGTATCTCGGTTAGTAAAAAAGCTACGACTTTAAGAATAGTCTCGTTGGATTCAGAACAACGAAACTAAGACAAACCCGTTGGATTTTTAAAGCTAGTACTTATAGAAGCCGAGATACAGACTTCCAACCTTTGGGTTTTTGGTGCACATATATGGAAACCAAAAGTTTGTATCTCGGTTAGTAAAAGAGCTACGACTTTGGGAATAGTCTCGTTGGATTCAGAACGTCGAAACTAAGACAAAACCGTTGAATTTTTAAAGCTAGTACTTATAGAAGCCGAGATATAGACTTCCAAACTTTTGGTTTTTGGTGCACATATATGGAAACCAAATATTTGTATCTTGGTTAGTAAAAGAGCTTCGACTTTGTGAATAGTCTCGTTGGATTCAGAACGTCGAAACTAAGATAAAACCATTGGATTTTTAAAGCTAGTACATATAGAAGCCGAGATATAGACTTCCAAACTTTTGGTTTTTGGTGCACATATATGGAAACCAAAAGTTTGTATCTCGGTTAGTAAAAAAGCTACGACTTTAAGAATAGTCTCGTTGGATTCAGAACAACGAAACTAAGACAAACCCGTTGGATTTTTAAAGCTAGTACTTATAGAAGCCGAGATACAGACTTCCAACCTTTGGGTTTTTGGTGCACATATATGGAAACCAAAAGTTTGTATCTCGGTTAGTAAAAGAGCTACGACTTTGGGAATAGTCTCGTTGGATTCAGAACGTCGAAACTAAGACAAAACCGTTGGATTTTTGAAGCTAGTACTTATAGAAGCCGAGATATAGACTTCCAAACTTTTGGTTTTTGGTGCACATATATGGAAACCAAAAGTTTGTATCTCGGTTAGTAAAAGAGCTACGACTTTGGGAATAGTCTCGTTGGATTCAGAACGTCGAAACTAAGACAAAACCGTTGGATTTTTAAAGCTAGTACTTATAGAAGCCGAGATATAGACTTCCAAACTTTTGGTTTTTGGTGCACATATATGGAAACCAAAAGTTTGTATCTCGGTTAGTAAAAGAGCTACGACTTTGGGAATAGTCTCGTTGGATTCAGAACGTCGAAACTAAGACAAAACTGTTGGATTTTTAAAGCTAGTACTTATAGAAGCCGAGATATAGACTTCCAAACTTTTGGTTTTTGGTGCACATATATGGAAACCAAAAATTTGTATCTTGGTTAGTAAAAGAGCTTCGACTTTGGGAATAGTCTCGTTGGATTCAGAACGTCGAAACTAAGACAAAACCGTTGAATTTTTAAAGCTAGTACTTATAGAAGCCGAGATACAGACTTCCAACCTTTGGGTTTTTGGTGCACATATATGGAAACCAAAAATTTGTATCTCGGTTAGTAAAAGAGCTACGACTTTGGGAATAGTCTCGTTGGATTCAGAACGTCGAAACTAAGACAAAACCGTTGGATTTTTAATGCTAGTACTTATAGAAGCCGAGATATAGACTTCCAAACTTTTGGTTTTTGGTGCACATATATGGAAACCAAAAGTTTGTATCTCAATTAGTAAAAGAGCTACGACTTTGGGAATAGTTTCGTTGGATTCAGAACAACGAAACTAAGACAAAACCGTTGGATTTTTAAAGCTAGTACTTATAGAAGCCGAGATATAGACTTCCAAACTTTTGGTTTTTGGTGCACATATATGGAAACCAAAAGTTTGTATCTCGGTTAGTAAAAGAGCTACGACTTTGGGAATAGTCTCGTTGGATTCAGAACGTCGAAACTAAGACAAAACTGTTGGATTTTTAAAGCTAGTACTTATAGAAGCCGAGATATAGACTTCCAAACTTTTGGTTTTTGGTGCACATATATGGAAACCAAAAATTTGTATCTTGGTTAGTAAAAGAGCTTCGACTTTGGGAATAGTCTCGTTGGATTCAGAACGTCGAAACTAAGACAAAACCGTTGGATTTTTGAAGCTAGTACTTATAGAAGCCGAAATACAGACTTCCAACCTTTGGGTTTTTGGTGCACATATATGGAAACCAAAAGTTTGTATCTCGGTTAGTAAAAGAGCTACGACTTTGGGAATAGTTTCGTTGGATTCAGAACAACGAAACTAAGACAAAACCGTTGGATTTTTAAAGCTAGTACTTATAGAAGCCGAGATATAGACTTCCAAACTTTTGGTTTTTGGTGCACATATATGGAAACCAAAAGTTTGTATCTCGGTTAGTAAAAGAGCTACGACTTTGGGAATAGTCTCGTTGGATTCAGAACGTCGAAACTAAGACAAAACTGTTGGATTTTTAAAGCTAGTACTTATAGAAGCCGAGATATAGACTTCCAAACTTTTGGTTTTTGGTGCACATATATGGAAACCAAAAGTTTGTATCTCAATTAGTAAAAGAGCTACGACTTTGGGAATAGTTTCGTTGGATTCAGAACAACGAAACTAAGACAAAACCGTTGGATTTTTAAAGCTAGTACTTATAGAAGCCGAGATATAGACTTCCAAACTTTTGGTTTTTGGTGCACATATATGGAAACCAAAAGTTTGTATCTCGGTTAGTAAAAGAGCTACGACTTTGGGAATAGTCTCGTTGGATTCAGAACGTCGAAACTAAGACAAAACTGTTGGATTTTTAAAGCTAGTACTTATAGAAGCCGAGATATAGACTTCCAAACTTTTGGTTTTTGGTGCACATATATGGAAACCAAAAATTTGTATCTTGGTTAGTAAAAGAGCTTCGACTTTGGGAATAGTCTCGTTGGATTCAGAACGTCGAAACTAAGACAAAACCGTTGGATTTTTGAAGCTAGTACTTATAGAAGCCGAGATACAGACTTCCAACCTTTGGGTTTTTGGTGCACATATATGGAAACCAAAAGTTTGTATCTCGGTTAGTAAAAGAGCTACGACTTTGGGAATAGTTTCGTTGGATTCAGAACAACGAAACTAAGACAAAACCGTTGGATTTTTAAAGCTAGTACTTATAGAAGCCGAGATATAGACTTCCAAACTTTTGGTTTTTGGTGCACATATATGGAAACCAAAAGTTTGTATCTCGGTTAGTAAAAGAGCTACGACTTTGGGAATAGTCTCGTTGGATTCAGAACGTCGAAACTAAGACAAAACTGTTGGATTTTTAAAGCTAGTACTTATAGAAGCCGAGATATAGACTTCCAAACTTTTGGTTTTTGGTGCACATATATGGAAACCAAAAATTTGTATCTTGGTTAGTAAAAGAGCTTCGACTTTGGGAATAGTCTCGTTGGATTCAGAACGTCGAAACTAAGACAAAACCGTTGAATTTTTAAAGCTAGTACTTATAGAAGCCGAGATACAGACTTCCAACCTTTGGGTTTTTGGTGCACATATATGGAAACCAAAAATTTGTATCTCGGTTAGTAAAAGAGCTACGACTTTGGGAATAGTCTCGTTGGATTCAGAACGTCGAAACTAAGACAAAACCGTTGGATTTTTAATGCTAGTACTTATAGAAGCCGAGATATAGACTTCCAAACTTTTGGTTTTTGGTGCACATATATGGAAACCAAAAGTTTGTATCTCAATTAGTAAAAGAGCTACGACTTTGGGAATAGTTTCGTTGGATTCAGAACAACGAAACTAAGACAAAACCGTTGGATTTTTAAAGCTAGTACTTATAGAAGCCGAGATACAGACTTCCAACCTTTGGGTTTTTGGTGCACATATATGGAAACCAAAAGTTTGTATCTCGGTTAGTAAAAGAGCTACGACTTTGGGAATAGTCTCGTTGGATTCACAACAACGAAACTAAGACAAAAACCGTTGGATTTTTAAAGCTAGTACTTATAGAAGCCGAGATATAGACTTCCAAACTTTTGGTTTTTGGTGCACATATATGGAAACCAAAAGTTTGTATCTCGATTAGTAAAAGAGCTACGACTTTGGGAATAGTCTCGTTCGATTGAGAACGTCGAAACTAAGACAAAACCGTTGAATTTTTAAAGCTAGTACTTATAGAAGCCGAGATATAGACTTCCAAACTTTTGGTTTTTGGTGCACATATATGGAAACCAAATATTTGTATCTTGGTTAGTAAAAGAGCTTCGACTTTAGGAATAGTCTCGTTGGATTCAGAACGTCAAAACTAAGATAAAACCGTTGGATTTTTAAAGCTAGTACATATAGAAGCCGAGATATAGACTTCCAAACTTTTGGTTTTTGGTGCACATATATGGAAACCAAAAGTTTGTATCTCGGTTAGTAAAAAAGCTACGACTTTAAGAATAGTCTCGTTGGATTCAGAACAACGAAACTAAGACAAACCCGTTGGATTTTTAAAGCTAGTACTTATAGAAGCCGAGATACAGACTTCCAACCTTTGGGTTTTTGGTGCACATATATGGAAACCAAAAGTTTGTATCTCGGTTAGTAAAAGAGCTACGACTTTGGGAATAGTCTCGTTGGATTCAGAACGTCGAAACTAAGACAAAACCGTTGAAGTTTTAAAGCTAGTACTTATAGAAGCCGAGATATAGACTTCCAAACTTTTGGTTTTTGGTGCACATATATGGAAACCAAAAGTTTGTATCTCGGTTAGTAAAAGAGCTACGACTTTGGGAATAGTCTCGTTGGATTCAGAACGTCGAAACTAAGACAAAACCGTTGGATTTTTAAAGCTAGTACTTATAGAAGCCGAGATATAGACTTCCAAACTTTTGGTTTTTGGTGCACATATATGGAAACCAAAAGTTTGTATCTCGGTTAGTAAAAGAGCTACGACTTTGGGAATAGCCTCGTTGGATTCAGAACGTCGAAACTAAGACAAAACTGTTGGATTTTTAAAGCTAGTACTTATAGAAGCCGAGATATAGACTTCCAAACTTTTGGTTTTTGGTGCACATATATGGAAACCAAAAACTTGTATCTTGGTTAGTAAAAGAGCTTCGACTTTGGGAATAGTCTCGCTGGATTCAGAACGTCGAAACTAAGACAAAACCGTTGAATTTTTAAAGCTAGTACTTATAGAAGCCGAGATACAGACTTCCAACCTTAGGGTTTTTGGTGCACATATATGGAAACCAAAAATTTGTATCTCGGTTAGTAAAAGAGCTACGACTTTGGGAATAGTCTCGTTAAATTCAGAACGTCGAAGCTAAGATAAAACCGTTGGATTTTTAAAGCTAGTACTTATAGAAGCCGAGATATAGACTTCCAAACTTTTGGTTTTTGGTGCACATATATGGAAACCAAAAGTTTGTATCTCAATTAGTAAAAGAGCTACGACTTTGGGAATAGTCTCGTTGGATTCAGAACAACGAAACTAAGACAAAACCGTTGGATTTTTAAAGCTAGTACTTATAGAAGCCGAGATACAGACTTCCAACCTTTGGGTTTTTGGTGCACATATATGGAAACCAAAAGTTTGTATCTCGGTTAGTAAAAGAGCTACGACTTTGGGAATAGTCTCGTTGGATTCACAACAACGAAACTAAGACAAAAACCGTTGGATTTTTAAATCTAGTACTTATAGAAGCCGAGATATAGACTTCCAAACTTTTGGTTTTTGGTGCACATATATGGAAACCAAAAGTTTGTATCTCGATTAGTAAAAGAGCTACGACTTTGGGAATAGTCTCGTTCGATTGAGAACGTCGAAACTAAGACAAAACCGTTGAATTTTTAAAGCTAGTACTTATAGAAGCCGAGATATAGACTTCCAAACTTTTGGTTTTTGGTGCACATATATGGAAACCAAATATTTGTATCTTGGTTAGTAAAAGAGCTTCGACTTTAGGAATAGTCTCGTTGGATTCAGAACGTCAAAACTAAGATAAAACCGTTGGATTTTTAAAGCTAGTACATATAGAAGCCGAGATATAGACTTCCAAACTTTTGGTTTTTGGTGCACATATATGGAAACCAAAAGTTTGTATCTCGGTTAGTAAAAAAGCTACGACTTTAAGAATAGTCTCGTTGGATTCAGAACAACGAAACTAAGACAAACCCGTTGGATTTTTAAAGCTAGTACTTATAGAAGCCGAGATACAGACTTCCAACCTTTGGGTTTTTGGTGCACATATATGGAAACCAAAAGTTTGTATCTCGGTTAGTAAAAGAGCTACGACTTTGGGAATAGTCTCGTTGGATTCAGAACGTCGAAACTAAGACAAAACCGTTGAATTTTTAAAGCTAGTACTTATAGAAGCCGAGATATAGACTTCCAAACTTTTGGTTTTTGGTGCACATATATGGAAACCAAAAGTTTGTATCTCGGTTAGTAAAAGAGCTACGACTTTGAGAATAGTTTCGTTGGATTCAGAACGTCGAAACTAAGACAAAACCGTTGGATTTTTAAAGCTAGTACTTATAGAAGCCGAGATATAGACTTCCAAACTTTTGGTTTTTGGTGCACATATATGGAAACCAAATATTTGTATCTTGGTTAGTAAAAGAGCTTCGACTTTGGGAATAGTCTCGTTGGATTCAGAACGTCGAAACTAAGATAAAACCGTTGGATTTTTAAAGCTAGTACATATAGAAGCCGAGATATAGACTTCCAAACTTTTGGTTTTTGGTGCACATATATGGAAACCAAAAGTTTGTATCTCGGTTAGTAAAAAAGCTACGACTTTAAGAATAGTCTCGTTGGATTCAGAACAACGAAACTAAGACAAACCCGTTGGATTTTTAAAGCTAGTACTTATAGAAGCCGAGATACAGACTTCCAACCTTTGGGTTTTTGGTGCACATATATGGAAACCAAAAATTTGTATCTCGGTTAGTAAAAGAGCTACGACTTTGGGAATAGTCTCGTTGGATTCAGAACGTCGAAACTAAGACAAAACTGTTGGATTTTTAAAGCTAGTACTTATAGAAGCCGAGATATAGACTTCCAAACTTTTGGTTTTTGGTGCACATATATGGAAACCAAAAATTTGTATCTTGGTTAGTAAAAGAGCTTCGACTTTGGGAATAGTCTCGTTGGATTCAGAACGTCAAAACTAAGACAAAACCGTTGAATTTTTAAAGCTAGTACTTATAGAAGCCGAGATACAGACTTCCAACCTTTGGGTTTTTGGTGCACATATATGGAAACCAAAAATTTGTATCTCGGTTAGTAAAAGAGCTACGACTTTGGAAATAGTCTCGTTAAATTCAGAACGTCGAAACTAAGACAAAACCGTTGGATTTTTAAAGCTAGTACTTATAGAAGCCGAGATATAGACTTCCAAACTTTTGGTTTTTGGTGCACATATATGGAAACCAAAAGTTTGTATCTCGGTTAGTAAAAGAGCTACGACTTTGGGAATAGTCTCGTTGGATTCAGAACGTCGAAACTAAGACAAAACTGTTGGATTTTTAAAGCTAGTACTTATAGAAGCCGAGATATAGACTTCCAAACTTTTGGTTTTTGGTGCACATATATGGAAACCAAAAATTTGTATCTTGGTTAGTAAAAGAGCTTCGACTTTGGGAATAGTCTCGTTGGATTCAGAACGTCGAAACTAAGACAAAACCGTTGAATTTTTAAAGCTAGTACTTATAGAAGCCGAGATACAGACTTCCAACCTTTGGGTTTTTGGTGCACATATATGGAAACCAAAAATTTGTATCTCGGTTAGTAAAAGAGCTACGACTTTGGGAATAGTCTCGTTGGATTCAGAACGTCGAAACTAAGACAAAACCGTTGGATTTTTAATGCTAGTACTTATAGAAGCCGAGATACAGACTTCCAACCTTTGGGTTTTTGGTGCACATATATGGAAACCAAAAGTTTGTATCTCGGTTAGTAAAAGAGCTACGACTTTGGAAATAGTCTCGTTAAATTCAGAACGTCGAAACTAAGATAAAACCGTTGGATTTTTAAAGCTAGTACTTATAGAAGCCGAGATACAGACTTCCAACCTTTGGGTTTTTGGTGCACATATATGGAAACCAAAAGTTTGTATCTCGGTTAGTAAAAGAGCTACGACTTTGGGAATAGTCTCGTTGGATTCAGAACGTCGAAACTAAGACAAAACCGTTGAAGTTTTAAAGCTAGTACTTATAGAAGCCGAGATATAGACTTCCAAACTTTTGGTTTTTGGTGCACATATATGGAAACCAAATATTTGTATCTTGGTTAGTAAAAGAGCTTCGACTTTAGGAATAGTCTCGTTGGATTCAGAACGTCAAAACTAAGATAAAACCGTTGGATTTTTAAAGCTAGTACATATAGAAGCCGAGATATAGACTTCCAAACTTTTGGTTTTTGGTGCACATATATGGAAACCAAAAGTTTGTATCTCGGTTAGTAAAAAAGCTACGACTTTAAGAATAGTCTCGTTGGATTCAGAACAACGAAACTAAGACAAACCCGTTGGATTTTTAAAGCTAGTACTTATAGAAGCCGAGATACAGACTTCCAACCTTTGGGTTTTTGGTGCACATATATGGAAACCAAAAGTTTGTATCTCGGTTAGTAAAAGAGCTACGACTTTGGGAATAGTCTCGTTGGATTCAGAACGTCGAAACTAAGACAAAACCGTTGAAGTTTTAAAGCTAGTACTTATAGAAGCCGAGATATAGACTTCCAAACTTTTGGTTTTTGGTGCACATATATGGAAACCAAAAGTTTGTATCTCGGTTAGTAAAAGAGCTACGACTTTGGGAATAGTCTCGTTGGATTCAGAACGTCGAAACTAAGACAAAACCGTTGGATTTTTAAAGCTAGTACTTATAGAAGCCGAGATATAGACTTCCAAACTTTTGGTTTTTGGTGCACATATATGGAAACCAAAAGTTTGTATCTCGGTTAGTAAAAGAGCTACGACTTTGGGAATAGCCTCGTTGGATTCAGAACGTCGAAACTAAGACAAAACTGTTGGATTTTTAAAGCTAGTACTTATAGAAGCCGAGATATAGACTTCCAAACTTTTGGTTTTTGGTGCACATATATGGAAACCAAAAACTTGTATCTTGGTTAGTAAAAGAGCTTCGACTTTGGGAATAGTCTCGCTGGATTCAGAACGTCGAAACTAAGACAAAACCGTTGAATTTTTAAAGCTAGTACTTATAGAAGCCGAGATACAGACTTCCAACCTTAGGGTTTTTGGTGCACATATATGGAAACCAAAAATTTGTATCTCGGTTAGTAAAAGAGCTACGACTTTGGGAATAGTCTCGTTAAATTCAGAACGTCGAAGCTAAGATAAAACCGTTGGATTTTTAAAGCTAGTACTTATAGAAGCCGAGATATAGACTTCCAAACTTTTGGTTTTTGGTGCACATATATGGAAACCAAAAGTTTGTATCTCAATTAGTAAAAGAGCTACGACTTTGGGAATAGTCTCGTTGGATTCAGAACAACGAAACTAAGACAAAACCGTTGGATTTTTAAAGCTAGTACTTATAGAAGCCGAGATACAGACTTCCAACCTTTGGGTTTTTGGTGCACATATATGGAAACCAAAAGTTTGTATCTCGGTTAGTAAAAGAGCTACGACTTTGGGAATAGTCTCGTTGGATTCACAACAACGAAACTAAGACAAAAACCGTTGGATTTTTAAATCTAGTACTTATAGAAGCCGAGATATAGACTTCCAAACTTTTGGTTTTTGGTGCACATATATGGAAACCAAAAGTTTGTATCTCGATTAGTAAAAGAGCTACGACTTTGGGAATAGTCTCGTTCGATTGAGAACGTCGAAACTAAGACAAAACCGTTGAATTTTTAAAGCTAGTACTTATAGAAGCCGAGATATAGACTTCCAAACTTTTGGTTTTTGGTGCACATATATGGAAACCAAATATTTGTATCTTGGTTAGTAAAAGAGCTTCGACTTTAGGAATAGTCTCGTTGGATTCAGAACGTCAAAACTAAGATAAAACCGTTGGATTTTTAAAGCTAGTACATATAGAAGCCGAGATATAGACTTCCAAACTTTTGGTTTTTGGTGCACATATATGGAAACCAAAAGTTTGTATCTCGGTTAGTAAAAAAGCTACGACTTTAAGAATAGTCTCGTTGGATTCAGAACAACGAAACTAAGACAAACCCGTTGGATTTTTAAAGCTAGTACTTATAGAAGCCGAGATACAGACTTCCAACCTTTGGGTTTTTGGTGCACATATATGGAAACCAAAAGTTTGTATCTCGGTTAGTAAAAGAGCTACGACTTTGGGAATAGTCTCGTTGGATTCAGAACGTCGAAACTAAGACAAAACCGTTGAATTTTTAAAGCTAGTACTTATAGAAGCCGAGATATAGACTTCCAAACTTTTGGTTTTTGGTGCACATATATGGAAACCAAAAGTTTGTATCTCGGTTAGTAAAAGAGCTACGACTTTGAGAATAGTTTCGTTGGATTCAGAACGTCGAAACTAAGACAAAACCGTTGGATTTTTAAAGCTAGTACTTATAGAAGCCGAGATATAGACTTCCAAACTTTTGGTTTTTGGTGCACATATATGGAAACCAAATATTTGTATCTTGGTTAGTAAAAGAGCTTCGACTTTGGGAATAGTCTCGTTGGATTCAGAACGTCGAAACTAAGATAAAACCGTTGGATTTTTAAAGCTAGTACATATAGAAGCCGAGATATAGACTTCCAAACTTTTGGTTTTTGGTGCACATATATGGAAACCAAAAGTTTGTATCTCGGTTAGTAAAAAAGCTACGACTTTAAGAATAGTCTCGTTGGATTCAGAACAACGAAACTAAGACAAACCCGTTGGATTTTTAAAGCTAGTACTTATAGAAGCCGAGATACAGACTTCCAACCTTTGGGTTTTTGGTGCACATATATGGAAACCAAAAATTTGTATCTCGGTTAGTAAAAGAGCTACGACTTTGGGAATAGTCTCGTTGGATTCAGAACGTCGAAACTAAGACAAAACTGTTGGATTTTTAAAGCTAGTACTTATAGAAGCCGAGATATAGACTTCCAAACTTTTGGTTTTTGGTGCACATATATGGAAACCAAAAATTTGTATCTTGGTTAGTAAAAGAGCTTCGACTTTGGGAATAGTCTCGTTGGATTCAGAACGTCAAAACTAAGACAAAACCGTTGAATTTTTAAAGCTAGTACTTATAGAAGCCGAGATACAGACTTCCAACCTTTGGGTTTTTGGTGCACATATATGGAAACCAAAAATTTGTATCTCGGTTAGTAAAAGAGCTACGACTTTGGAAATAGTCTCGTTAAATTCAGAACGTCGAAACTAAGACAAAACCGTTGGATTTTTAAAGCTAGTACTTATAGAAGCCGAGATATAGACTTCCAAACTTTTGGTTTTTGGTGCACATATATGGAAACCAAAAGTTTGTATCTCGGTTAGTAAAAGAGCTACGACTTTGGGAATAGTCTCGTTGGATTCAGAACGTCGAAACTAAGACAAAACTGTTGGATTTTTAAAGCTAGTACTTATAGAAGCCGAGATATAGACTTCCAAACTTTTGGTTTTTGGTGCACATATATGGAAACCAAAAATTTGTATCTTGGTTAGTAAAAGAGCTTCGACTTTGGGAATAGTCTCGTTGGATTCAGAACGTCGAAACTAAGACAAAACCGTTGAATTTTTAAAGCTAGTACTTATAGAAGCCGAGATACAGACTTCCAACCTTTGGGTTTTTGGTGCACATATATGGAAACCAAAAATTTGTATCTCGGTTAGTAAAAGAGCTACGACTTTGGGAATAGTCTCGTTGGATTCAGAACGTCGAAACTAAGACAAAACCGTTGGATTTTTAATGCTAGTACTTATAGAAGCCGAGATACAGACTTCCAACCTTTGGGTTTTTGGTGCACATATATGGAAACCAAAAGTTTGTATCTCGGTTAGTAAAAGAGCTACGACTTTGGAAATAGTCTCGTTAAATTCAGAACGTCGAAACTAAGATAAAACCGTTGGATTTTTAAAGCTAGTACTTATAGAAGCCGAGATATAGACTTCCAAACTTTTGGTTTTTGGTGCACATATATGGAAACCAAAAGTTTGTATCTCAATTAGTAAAAGAGCTACGACTTTGGGAATAGTCTCGTTCGATTGAGAACGTCAAAACTAAGATAAAACCGTTGGATTTTTAAAGCTAGTACTTATAGAAGCCGAGATATAGACTTCCAAACTTTTGGTTTTTGGTGCACATATATGGAAACCAAAAGTTTGTATCTCGATTAGTAAAAGAGCTACGACTTTGGGAATAGTCTCGTTCGATTGAGAACGTCAAAACTAAGATAAAACCGTTGGATTTTTAAAGCTAGTACTTATAGAAGCCGAGATATAGACTTCCAAACTTTTGGTTTTTGGTGCACATATATGGAAACCAAAAGTTTGTATCTCAATTAGTAAAAGAGCTACGACTTTGGGAATAGTCTCGTTGGATTCAGAACAACGAAACTAAGACAAAACCGTTGGATTTTTAAAGCTAGTACTTATAGAAGCCGAGATACAGACTTCCAACCTTTGGGTTTTTGGTGCACATATATGGAAACCAAAAGTTTGTATCTCGGTTAGTAAAAGAGCTACGACTTTGGGAATAGTCTCGTTGGATTCACAACAACGAAACTAAGACAAAAACCGTTGGATTTTTAAAGCTAGTACTTAAAGAAGCCGAGATATAGACTTCCAAACTTTTGGTTTTTGGTGCACATATATGGAAACCAAAAGTTTGTATCTCGATTAGTAAAAGAGCTACGACTTTGGGAATAGTCTCGTTCGATTGAGAACGTCGAAACTAAGACAAAACCGTTGAATTTTTAAAGCTAGTACTTATAGAAGCCGAGATATAGACTTCCAAACTTTTGGTTTTTGGTGCACATATATGGAAACCAAATATTTGTATCTTGGTTAGTAAAAGAGCTTCGACTTTAAGAATAGTCTCGTTGGATTCAGAACAACGAAACTAAGACAAACCCGTTGGATTTTTAAAGCTAGTACTTATAGAAGCCGAGATACAGACTTCCAACCTTTGGGTTTTTGGTGCACATATATGGAAACCAAAAGTTTGTATCTCGGTTAGTAAAAGAGCTACGACTTTGGGAATAGTCTCGTTGGATTCAGAACAACGAAACTAAGACAAACCCGTTGGACTTTTAAAGCTAGTACTTATAGAAGCCGAGATACAGACTTCCAACCTTTGGGTTTTTGGTGCACATATATGGAAACCAAAAGTTTGTATCTCGGTTAGTAAAAGAGCTACGACTTTGGAAATAGTCTCGTTAAATTCAGAACGTCGAAACTAAGATAAAACCGTTGGATTTTTAAAGCTAGTACTTATAGAAGCCGAGATATAGACTTCTAAACTTTTGGTTTTTGGTGCACATATATGGAAACCAAAAGTTTGTATCTCAATTAGTAAAAGAGCTACGACTTTGGGAATAGTCTCGTTGGATTCAGAACAACGCAACTAAGACAAAACCGTTGGATTTTTAAAGCTAGTACTTATAGAAGCCGAGATACAGACTTCCAACCTTTGGGTTTTTGGTGCACATATATGGAAACCAAAAGTTTGTATCTCGGTTAGTAAAAGAGCTACGACTTTGGGAATAGTCTCGTTGGATTCACAACAACGAAACTAAGACAAAAATTGTTGGATTTTTAAAGCTAGTACTTATAGAAGCCGAGATATAGACTTCCAAACTTTTGGTTTTTGGTGCACATATATGGAAACCAAAAGTTTGTATCTCGGTTAGTAAAAGAGCTACGACTTTGGGAATAGTCTCGTTGGATTCAGAACGTCGAAACTAAGACAAAACTGTTGGATTTTTAAAGCTAGTACTTATAGAAGCCGAGATATAGACTTCCAAACTTTTGGTTTTTGGTGCACATATATGGAAACCAAAAATTTGTATCTTGGTTAGTAAAAGAGCTTCGACTTTGGGAATAGTCTCGTTGGATTCAGAACGTCGAAACTAAGACAAAACCGTTGAATTTTTAAAGCTAGTACTTATAGAAGCCGAGATACAGACTTCCAACCTTTGGGTTTTTGGTGCACATATATGGAAACCAAAAATTTGTATCTCGGTTAGTAAAAGAGCTACGACTTTGGGAATAGTCTCGTTGGATTCAGAACGTCGAAACTAAGACAAAACCGTTGGATTTTTAATGCTAGTACTTATAGAAGCCGAGATACAGACTTCCAACCTTTGGGTTTTTGGTGCACATATATGGAAACCAAAAGTTTGTATCTCGGTTAGTAAAAGAGCTACGACTTTGGAAATAGTCTCGTTAAATTCAGAACGTCGAAACTAAGATAAAACCGTTGGATTTTTAAAGCTAGTACTTATAGAAGCCGAGATATAGACTTCCAAACTTTTGGTTTTTGGTGCACATATATGGAAACCAAAAGTTTGTATCTCAATTAGTAAAAGAGCTACGACTTTGGGAATAGTCTCGTTGGATTCAGAACAACGAAACTAAGACAAAACCGTTGGATTTTTAAAGCTAGTACTTATAGAAGCCGAGATACAGACTTCCAACCTTTGGGTTTTTGGTGCACATATATGGAAACCAAAAGTTTGTATCTCGGTTAGTAAAAGAGCTACGACTTTGGGAATAGTCTCGTTGGATTCACAACAACGAAACTAAGACAAAAACCGTTGGATTTTTAAAGCTAGTACTTATAGAAGCCGAGATATAGACTTCCAAACTTTTGGTTTTTGGTGCACATATATGGAAACCAAAAGTTTGTATCTCGATTAGTAAAAGAGCTACGACTTTGGGAATAGTCTCGTTCGATTGAGAACGTCGAAACTAAGACAAAACCGTTGAATTTTTAAAGCTAGTACTTATAGAAGCCGAGATATAGACTTCCAAACTTTTGGTTTTTGGTGCACATATATGGAAACCAAATATTTGTATCTTGGTTAGTAAAAGAGCTTCGACTTTAGGAATAGTCTCGTTGGATTCAGAACGTCAAAACTAAGATAAAACCGTTGGATTTTTAAAGCTAGTACTTATAGAAGCCGAGATATAGACTTCCAAACTTTTGGTTTTTGGTGCACATATATGGAAACCAAAAGTTTGTATCTCAATTAGTAAAAGAGCTACGACTTTGGGAATAGTCTCGTTGGATTCAGAACAACGAAACTAAGACAAAACCGTTGGATTTTTAAAGCTAGTACTTATAGAAGCCGAGATACAGACTTCCAACCTTTGGGTTTTTGGTGCACATATATGGAAACCAAAAGTTTGTATCTCGGTTAGTAAAAGAGCTACGACTTTGGGAATAGTCTCGTTGGATTCACAACAACGAAACTAAGACAAAAACCGTTGGATTTTTAAAGCTAGTACTTAAAGAAGCCGAGATATAGACTTCCAAACTTTTGGTTTTTGGTGCACATATATGGAAACCAAAAGTTTGTATCTCGATTAGTAAAAGAGCTACGACTTTGGGAATAGTCTCGTTCGATTGAGAACGTCGAAACTAAGACAAAACCGTTGAATTTTTAAAGCTAGTACTTATAGAAGCCGAGATATAGACTTCCAAACTTTTGGTTTTTGGTGCACATATATGGAAACCAAATATTTGTATCTTGGTTAGTAAAAGAGCTTCGACTTTAAGAATAGTCTCGTTGGATTCAGAACAACGAAACTAAGACAAACCCGTTGGATTTTTAAAGCTAGTACTTATAGAAGCCGAGATACAGACTTCCAACCTTTGGGTTTTTGGTGCACATATATGGAAACCAAAAGTTTGTATCTCGGTTAGTAAAAGAGCTACGACTTTGGGAATAGTCTCGTTGGATTCAGAACAACGAAACTAAGACAAACCCGTTGGACTTTTAAAGCTAGTACTTATAGAAGCCGAGATACAGACTTCCAACCTTTGGGTTTTTGGTGCACATATATGGAAACCAAAAGTTTGTATCTCGGTTAGTAAAAGAGCTACGACTTTGGAAATAGTCTCGTTAAATTCAGAACGTCGAAACTAAGATAAAACCGTTGGATTTTTAAAGCTAGTACTTATAGAAGCCGAGATATAGACTTCTAAACTTTTGGTTTTTGGTGCACATATATGGAAACCAAAAGTTTGTATCTCAATTAGTAAAAGAGCTACGGCTTTGGGAATAGTCTCGTTGGATTCAGAACAACGCAACTAAGACAAAACCGTTGGATTTTTAAAGCTAGTACTTATAGAAGCCGAGATACAGACTTCCAACCTTTGGGTTTTTGGTGCACATATATGGAAACCAAAAGTTTGTATCTCGGTTAGTAAAAGAGCTACGACTTTGGGAATAGTCTCGTTGGATTCACAACAACGAAACTAAGACAAAAATTGTTGGATTTTTAAAGCTAGTACTTATAGAAGCCGAGATATAGACTTCCAAACTTTTGGTTTTTGGTGCACATATATGGAAACCAAAAGTTTGTATCTCGATTAGTAAAAGAGCTACGACTTTGGGAATAGTCTCGTTCGATTGAAAACGTCGAAACTAAGACAAAACCGTTGAATTTTTAAAGCTAGTACTTATAGAAGCCGAGATATAGACTTCCAAACTTTTGGTTTTTGGTGCACATATATGGAAACCAAATATTTGTATCTTGGTTAGTAAAAGAGCTTCGACTTTAGGAATAGTCTCGTTGGATTCAGAACGTCAAAACTAAGATAAAACCGTTGGATTTTTAAAGCTAGTACATATAGAAGCCGAGATATAGACTTCCAAACTTTTGGTTTTTGGTGCACATATATGGAAACCAAAAGTTTGTATCTCGGTTAGTAAAAGAGCTACGACTTTGGGAATAGTCTCGTTGGATTCAGAACGTCGAAACTAAGACAAAACTGTTGGATTTTTAAAGCTAGTACTTATAGAAGCCGAGATATAGACTTCCAAACTTTTGGTTTTTGGTGCACATATATGGAAACCAAAAATTTGTATCTTGGTTAGTAAAAGAGCTTCGACTTTGGGAATAGTCTCGTTGGATTCAGAACGTCGAAACTAAGACAAAACCGTTGAATTTTTAAAGCTAGTACTTATAGAAGCCGAGATACAGACTTCCAACCTTTGGGTTTTTGGTGCACATATATGGAAACCAAAAATTTGTATCTCGGTTAGTAAAAGAGCTACGACTTTGGGAATAGTCTCGTTGGATTCAGAACGTCGAAACTAAGACAAAACCGTTGGATTTTTAATGCTAGTACTTATAGAAGCCGAGATACAGACTTCCAACCTTTGGGTTTTTGGTGCACATATATGGAAACCAAAAGTTTGTATCTCGGTTAGTAAAAGAGCTACGACTTTGGAAATAGTCTCGTTAAATTCAGAACGTCGAAACTAAGATAAAACCGTTGGATTTTTAAAGCTAGTACTTATAGAAGCCGAGATATAGACTTCCAAACTTTTGGTTTTTGGTGCACATATATGGAAACCAAAAGTTTGTATCTCAATTAGTAAAAGAGCTACGACTTTGGGAATAGTCTCGTTGGATTCAGAACAACGAAACTAAGACAAAACCGTTGGATTTTTAAAGCTAGTACTTATAGAAGCCGAGATACAGACTTCCAACCTTTGGGTTTTTGGTGCACATATATGGAAACCAAAAGTTTGTATCTCGGTTAGTAAAAGAGCTACGACTTTGGAAATAGTCTCGTTAAATTCAGAACGTCGAAACTAAGACAAAACCGTTGGATTTTTAAAGCTAGTACTTATAGAAGCCGAGATATAGACTTCCAAACTTTTGGTTTTTGGTGCACATATATGGAAACCAAAAGTTTGTATCTCGGTTAGTAAAAGAGCTACGACTTTGGGAATAGTCTCGTTGGATTCAGAACGTCGAAACTAAGACAAAACTGTTGGATTTTTAAAGCTAGTACTTATAGAAGCCGAGATATAGACTTCCAAACTTTTGGTTTTTGGTGCACATATATGGAAACCAAAAATTTGTATCTTGGTTAGTAAAAGAGCTTCGACTTTGGGAATAGTCTCGTTGGATTCAGAACGTCGAAACTAAGACAAAACCGTTGAATTTTTAAAGCTAGTACTTATAGAAGCCGAGATACAGACTTCCAACCTTTGGGTTTTTGGTGCACATATATGGAAACCAAAAGTTTGTATCTCGGTTAGTAAAAGAGCTACGACTTTGGGAATAGTCTCGTTGGATTCAGAACGTCGAAACTAAGACAAAACTGTTGGATTTTTAAAGCTAGTACTTATAGAAGCCGAGATATAGACTTCCAAACTTTTGGTTTTTGGTGCACATATATGGAAACCAAAAATTTGTATCTTGGTTAGTAAAAGAGCTTCGACTTTGGGAATAGTCTCGTTGGATTCAGAACGTCGAAACTAAGACAAAACCGTTGGATTTTTAATGCTAGTACTTATAGAAGCCGAGATACAGACTTCCAACCTTTGGGTTTTTGGTGCACATATATGGAAACCAAAAGTTTGTATCTCGGTTAGTAAAAGAGCTACGACTTTGGAAATAGTCTCGTTAAATTCAGAACGTCGAAACTAAGATAAAACCGTTGGATTTTTAAAGCTAGTACTTATAGAAGCCGAGATATAGACTTCCAAACTTTTGGTTTTTGGTGCACATATATGGAAACCAAAAGTTTGTATCTCAATTAGTAAAAGAGCTACGACTTTGGGAATAGTCTCGTTGGATTCAGAACAACGAAACTAAGACAAAACCGTTGGATTTTTAAAGCTAGTACTTATAGAAGCCGAGATACAGACTTCCAACCTTTGGGTTTTTGGTGCACATATATGGAAACCAAAAGTTTGTATCTCGGTTAGTAAAAGAGCTACGACTTTGGGAATAGTCTCGTTGGATTCACAACAACGAAACTAAGACAAAAACCGTTGGATTTTTAAAGCTAGTACTTATAGAAGCCGAGATATAGACTTCCAAACTTTTGGTTTTTGGTGCACATATATGGAAACCAAAAGTTTGTATCTCGATTAGTAAAAGAGCTACGACTTTGGGAATAGTCTCGTTCGATTGAGAACGTCGAAACTAAGACAAAACCGTTGAATTTTTAAAGCTAGTACTTATAGAAGCCGAGATATAGACTTCCAAACTTTTGGTTTTTGGTGCACATATATGGAAACCAAATATTTGTATCTTGGTTAGTAAAAGAGCTTCGACTTTAGGAATAGTCTCGTTGGATTCAGAACGTCAAAACTAAGATAAAACCGTTGGATTTTTAAAGCTAGTACTTATAGAAGCCGAGATATAGACTTCCAAACTTTTGGTTTTTGGTGCACATATATGGAAACCAAAAGTTTGTATCTCAATTAGTAAAAGAGCTACGACTTTGGGAATAGTCTCGTTGGATTCAGAACAACGAAACTAAGACAAAACCGTTGGATTTTTAAAGCTAGTACTTATAGAAGCCGAGATACAGACTTCCAACCTTTGGGTTTTTGGTGCACATATATGGAAACCAAAAGTTTGTATCTCGGTTAGTAAAAGAGCTACGACTTTGGGAATAGTCTCGTTGGATTCACAACAACGAAACTAAGACAAAAACCGTTGGATTTTTAAAGCTAGTACTTATAGAAGCCGAGATATAGACTTCCAAACTTTTGGTTTTTGGTGCACATATATGGAAACCAAAAGTTTGTATCTCGATTAGTAAAAGAGCTACGACTTTGGGAATAGTCTCGTTCGATTGAGAACGTCGAAACTAAAACAAAACCGTTGAATTTTTAAAGCTAGTACTTATAGAAGCCGAGATATAGACTTCCAAACTTTTGGTTTTTGGTGCACATATATGGAAACCAAATATTTGTATCTTGGTTAGTAAAAGAGCTTCGACTTTAAGAATAGTCTCGTTGGATTCAGAACAACGAAACTAAGACAAACCCGTTGGATTTTTAAAGCTAGTACTTATAGAAGCCGAGATACAGACTTCCAACCTTTGGGTTTTTGGTGCACATATATGGAAACCAAAAGTTTGTATCTCGGTTAGTAAAAGAGCTAAGACTTTGGGAATAGTCTCGTTGGATTCAGAACAACGAAACTAAGACAAACCCGTTGGATTTTTAAAGCTAGTACTTATAGAAGCCGAGATACAGACTTCCAACCTTTGGGTTTTTGGTGCACATATATGGAAACCAAAAGTTTGTATCTCGGTTAGTAAAAGAGCTACGACTTTGGAAATAGTCTCGTTAAATTCAGAACGTCGAAACTAAGATAAAACCGTTGGATTTTTAAAGCTAGTACTTATAGAAGCCGAGATATAGACTTCCAAACTTTTGGTTTTTGGTGCACATATATGGAAACCAAAAGTTTGTATCTCAATTAGTAAAAGAGCTACGACTTTGGGAATAGTCTCGTTGGATTCAGAACAACGCAACTAAGACAAAACCGTTGGATTTTTAAAGCTAGTACTTATAGAAGCCGAGATACAGACTTCCAACCTTTGGGTTTTTGGTGCACATATATGGAAACCAAAAGTTTGTATCTCGGTTAGTAAAAGAGCTACGACTTTGGGAATAGTCTCGTTGGATTCACAACAACGAAACTAAGACAAAAATTGTTGGATTTTTAAAGCTAGTACTTATAGAAGCCGAGATATAGACTTCCAAACTTTTGGTTTTTGGTGCACATATATGGAAACCAAAAGTTTGTATCTCGATTAGTAAAAGAGCTACGACTTTGGGAATAGTCTCGTTCGATTGAAAACGTCGAAACTAAGACAAAACCGTTGAATTTTTAAAGCTAGTACTTATAGAAGCCGAGATATAGACTTCCAAACTTTTGGTTTTTGGTGCACATATATGGAAACCAAATATTTGTATCTTGGTTAGTAAAAGAGCTTCGACTTTAGGAATAGTCTCGTTGGATTCAGAACGTCAAAACTAAGATAAAACCGTTGGATTTTTAAAGCTAGTACATATAGAAGCCGAGATATAGACTTCCAAACTTTTGGTTTTTGGTGCACATATATGGAAACCAAAAGTTTGTATCTCGGTTAGTAAAAGAGCTACGACTTTGGGAATAGTCTCGTTGGATTCAGAAAGTCGAAACTAAGACAAAACCGTTGGATTTTTAAAGCTAGTACTTATAGAAGCCGAGATATAGACTTCCAAACTTTTGGTTTTTGGTGCACATATATGGAAACCAAAAGTTTGTATCTCGGTTAGTAAAAGAGCTACGACTTTGGGAATAGTCTCGTTGGATTCAGAACGTCGAAACTAAGACAAAACTGTTGGATTTTTAAAGCTAGTACTTATAGAAGCCGAGATATAGACTTCCAAACTTTTGGTTTTTGGTGCACATATATGGAAACCAAAAGTTTGTATCTCGGTTAGTAAAAGAGCTACGACTTTGGGAATAGTCTCGTTGGATTCAGAACGTCGAAACTAAGACAAAACTGTTGGATTTTTAAAGCTAGTACTTATAGAAGCCGAGATACAGACTTCCAACCTTTGGGTTTTTGGTGCACATATATGGAAACCAAAAGTTTGTATCTCGGTTAGTAAAAGAGCTACGACTTTGGGAATAGTCTCGTTGGATTCACAACAACGAAACTAAGACAAAAATTGTTGGATTTTTAAAGCTAGTACTTATAGAAGCCGAGATATAGACTTCCAAACTTTTGGTTTTTGGTGCACATATATGGAAACCAAAAGTTTGTATCTCGATTAGTAAAAGAGCTACGACTTTGGGAATAGTCTCGTTCGATTGAGAACGTCGAAACTAAGACAAAACCGTTGAATTTTTAAAGCTAGTACTTATAGAAGCCGAGATATAGACTTCCAAACTTTTGGTTTTTGGTGCACATATATGGAAACCAAATATTTGTATCTTGGTTAGTAAAAGAGCTTCGACTTTAGGAATAGTCTCGTTGGATTCAGAACGTCAAAACTAAGATAAAACCGTTGGATTTTTAAAGCTAGTACATATAGAAGCCGAGATATAGACTTCCAAACTTTTGGTTTTTGGTGCACATATATGGAAACCAAAAGTTTGTATCTCGGTTAGTAAAAGAGCTACGACTTTGGGAATAGTCTCGTTGGATTCAGAACGTCGAAACTAAGACAAAACCGTTGGATTTTTAAAGCTAGTACTTATAGAAGCCGAGATATAGACTTCCAAACTTTTGGTTTTTGGTGCACATATATGGAAACCAAAAGTTTGTATCTCGGTTAGTAAAAGAGCTACGACTTTGGGAATAGTCTCGTTGGATTCAGAACGTCGAAACTAAGACAAAACTGTTGGATTTTTAAAGCTAGTACTTATAGAAGCCGAGATATAGACTTCCAAACTTTTGGTTTTTGGTGCACATATATGGAAACCAAAAATTTGTATCTTGGTTAGTAAAAGAGCTTCGACTTTGGGAATAGTCTCGTTGGATTCAGAACGTCGAAACTAAGACAAAACCGTTGAATTTTTAAAGCTAGTACTTATAGAAGCCGAGATACAGACTTCCAACCTTTGGGTTTTTGGTGCACATATATGGAAACCAAAAATTTGTATCTCGGTTAGTAAAAGAGCTACGACTTTGGGAATAGTCTCGTTGGATTCAGAACGTCGAAACTAAGACAAAACCGTTGGATTTTTAATGCTAGTACTTATAGAAGCCGAGATACAGACTTCCAACCTTTGGGTTTTTGGTGCACATATATGGAAACCAAAAGTTTGTATCTCGGTTAGTAAAAGAGCTACGACTTTGGAAATAGTCTCGTTAAATTCAGAACGTCGAAACTAAGATAAAACCGTTGGATTTTTAAAGCTAGTACTTATAGAAGCCGAGATATAGACTTCCAAACTTTTGGTTTTTGGTGCACATATATGGAAACCAAAAGTTTGTATCTCAATTAGTAATAGAGCTACGACTTTGGGAATAGTCTCGTTGGATTCAGAACAACGAAACTAAGACAAAACCGTTGGATTTTTAAAGCTAGTACTTATAGAAGCCGAGATACAGACTTCCAACCTTTGGGTTTTTGGTGCACATATATGGAAACCAAAAGTTTGTATCTCGGTTAGTAAAAGAGCTACGACTTTGGGAATAGTCTCGTTGGATTCACAACAACGAAACTAAGACAAAAACCGTTGGATTTTTAAAGCTAGTACTTATAGAAGCCGAGATATAGACTTCCAAACTTTTGGTTTTTGGTGCACATATATGGAAACCAAAAGTTTGTATCTCGATTAGTAAAAGAGCTACGACTTTGGGAATAGTCTCGTTCGATTGAGAACGTCGAAACTAAGACAAAACCGTTGAATTTTTAAAGCTAGTACTTATAGAAGCCGAGATATAGACTTCCAAACTTTTGGTTTTTGGTGCACATATATGGAAACCAAATATTTGTATCTTGGTTAGTAAAAGAGCTTCGACTTTAGGAATAGTCTCGTTGGATTCAGAACGTCAAAACTAAGATAAAACCGTTGGATTTTTAAAGCTAGTACATATAGAAGCCGAGATATAGACTTCCAAACTTTTGGTTTTTGGTGCACATATATGGAAACCAAAAGTTTGTATCTCGGTTAGTAAAAAAGCTACGACTTTAAGAATAGTCTCGTTGGATTCAGAACAACGAAACTAAGACAAACCCGTTGGATTTTTAAAGCTAGTACTTATAGAAGCCGAGATACAGACTTCCAACCTTTGGGTTTTTGGTGCACATATATGGAAACCAAAAGTTTGTATCTCGGTTAGTAAAAGAGCTACGACTTTGGGAATAGTCTCGTTGGATTCAGAACAACGAAACTAAGACAAAACCGTTGGATTTTTAAAGCTAGTACTTATAGAAGCCGAGATACAGACTTCCAACCTTTGGGTTTTTGGTGCACATATATGGAAACCAAAAGTTTGTATCTCGGTTAGTAAAAGAGCTACGACTTTGGGAATAGTCTCGTTGGATTCACAACAACGAAACTAAGACAAAAACCGTTGGATTTTTAAAGCTAGTACTTATAGAAGCCGAGATATAGACTTCCAAACTTTTGGTTTTTGGTGCACATATATGGAAACCAAAAGTTTGTATCTCGATTAGTAAAAGAGCTACGACTTTGGGAATAGTCTCGTTCGATTGAGAACGTCGAAACTAAGACAAAACCGTTGAATTTTTAAAGCTAGTACTTATAGAAGCCGAGATATAGACTTCCAAACTTTTGGTTTTTGGTGCACATATATGGAAACCAAATATTTGTATCTTGGTTAGTAAAAGAGCTTCGACTTTAAGAATAGTCTCGTTGGATTCAGAACAACGAAACTAAGACAAACCCGTTGGATTTTTAAAGCTAGTACTTATAGAAGCCGAGATACAGACTTCCAACCTTTGGGTTTTTGGTGCACATATATGGAAACCAAAAGTTTGTATCTCGGTTAGTAAAAGAGCTACGACTTTGGGAATAGTCTCGTTGGATTCAGAACAACGAAACTAAGACAAACCCGTTGGATTTTTAAAGCTAGTACTTATAGAAGCCGAGATACAGACTTCCAACCTTTGGGTTTTTGGTGCACATATATGGAAACCAAAAGTTTGTATCTCGGTTAGTAAAAGAGCTACGACTTTGGAAATAGTCTCGTTAAATTCAGAACGTCGAAACTAAGATAAAACCGTTGGATTTTTAAAGCTAGTACTTATAGAAGCCGAGATATAGACTTCCAAACTTTTGGTTTTTGGTGCACATATATGGAAACCAAAAGTTTGTATCTCAATTAGTAAAAGAGCTACGACTTTGGGAATAGTCTCGTTGGATTCAGAACAACGCAACTAAGACAAAACCGTTGGATTTTTAAAGCTAGTACTTATAGAAGCCGAGATACAGACTTCCAACCTTTGGGTTTTTGGTGCACATATATGGAAACCAAAAATTTGTATCTCGGTTAGTAAAAGAGCTACGACTTTGGGAATAGTCTCGTTGGATTCAGAACGTCGAAACTAAGACAAAACCGTTGGATTTTTAATGCTAGTACTTATAGAAGCCGAGATACAGACTTCCAACCTTTGGGTTTTTGGTGCACATATATGGAAACCAAAAGTTTGTATCTCGGTTAGTAAAAGAGCTACGACTTTGGAAATAGTCTCGTTAAATTCAGAACGTCGAAACTAAGATAAAACCGTTGGATTTTTAAAGCTAGTACTTATAGAAGCCGAGATATAGACTTCCAAACTTTTGGTTTTTGGTGCACATATATGGAAACCAAAAGTTTGTATCTCAATTAGTAAAAGAGCTACGACTTTGGGAATAGTCTCGTTGGATTCAGAACAACGAAACTAAGACAAAACCGTTGGATTTTTAAAGCTAGTACTTATAGAAGCCGAGATACAGACTTCCAACCTTTGGGTTTTTGGTGCACATATATGGAAACCAAAAGTTTGTATCTCGGTTAGTAAAAGAGCTACGACTTTGGGAATAGTCTCGTTGGATTCACAACAACGAAACTAAGACAAAAACCGTTGGATTTTTAAAGCTAGTACTTATAGAAGCCGAGATATAGACTTCCAAACTTTTGGTTTTTGGTGCACATATATGGAAACCAAAAGTTTGTATCTCGATTAGTAAAAGAGCTACGACTTTGGGAATAGTCTCGTTCGATTGAGAACGTCGAAACTAAGACAAAACCGTTGAATTTTTAAAGCTAGTACTTATAGAAGCCGAGATATAGACTTCCAAACTTTTGGTTTTTGGTGCACATATATGGAAACCAAATATTTGTATCTTGGTTAGTAAAAGAGCTTCGACTTTAGGAATAGTCTCGTTGGATTCAGAACGTCAAAACTAAGATAAAACCGTTGGATTTTTAAAGCTAGTACTTATAGAAGCCGAGATATAGACTTCCAAACTTTTGGTTTTTGGTGCACATATATGGAAACCAAAAGTTTGTATCTCAATTAGTAAAAGAGCTACGACTTTGGGAATAGTCTCGTTGGATTCAGAACAACGAAACTAAGACAAAACCGTTGGATTTTTAAAGCTAGTACTTATAGAAGCCGAGATACAGACTTCCAACCTTTGGGTTTTTGGTGCACATATATGGAAACCAAAAGTTTGTATCTCGGTTAGTAAAAGAGCTACGACTTTGGGAATAGTCTCGTTGGATTCACAACAACGAAACTAAGACAAAAACCGTTGGATTTTTAAAGCTAGTACTTATAGAAGCCGAGATATAGACTTCCAAACTTTTGGTTTTTGGTGCACATATATGGAAACCAAAAGTTTGTATCTCGATTAGTAAAAGAGCTACGACTTTGGGAATAGTCTCGTTCGATTGAGAACGTCGAAACTAAGACAAAACCGTTGAATTTTTAAAGCTAGTACTTATAGAAGCCGAGATATAGACTTCCAAACTTTTGGTTTTTGGTGCACATATATGGAAACCAAATATTTGTATCTTGGTTAGTAAAAGAGCTTCGACTTTAAGAATAGTCTCGTTGGATTCAGAACAACGAAACTAAGACAAACCCGTTGGATTTTTAAAGCTAGTACTTATAGAAGCCGAGATACAGACTTCCAACCTTTGGGTTTTTGGTGCACATATATGGAAACCAAAAGTTTGTATCTCGGTTAGTAAAAGAGCTACGACTTTGGGAATAGTCTCGTTGGATTCAGAACAACGAAACTAAGACAAACCCGTTGGATTTTTAAAGCTAGTACTTATAGAAGCCGAGATACAGACTTCCAACCTTTGGGTTTTTGGTGCACATATATGGAAACCAAAAGTTTGTATCTCGGTTAGTAAAAGAGCTACGACTTTGGAAATAGTCTCGTTAAATTCAGAACGTCGAAACTAAGATAAAACCGTTGGATTTTTAAAGCTAGTACTTATAGAAGCCGAGATATAGACTTCCAAACTTTTGGTTTTTGGTGCACATATATGGAAACCAAAAGTTTGTATCTCAATTAGTAAAAGAGCTACGACTTTGGGAATAGTCTCGTTGGATTCAGAACAACGCAACTAAGACAAAACCGTTGGATTTTTAAAGCTAGTACTTATAGAAGCCGAGATACAGACTTCCAACCTTTGGGTTTTTGGTGCACATATATGGAAACCAAAAGTTTGTATCTCGGTTAGTAAAAGAGCTACGACTTTGGGAATAGTCTCGTTGGATTCACAACAACGAAACTAAGACAAAAATTGTTGGATTTTTAAAGCTAGTACTTATAGAAGCCGAGATATAGACTTCCAAACTTTTGGTTTTTGGTGCACATATATGGAAACCAAAAGTTTGTATCTCGATTAGTAAAAGAGCTACGACTTTGGGAATAGTCTCGTTCGATTGAAAACGTCGAAACTAAGACAAAACCGTTGAATTTTTAAAGCTAGTACTTATAGAAGCCGAGATATAGACTTCCAAACTTTTGGTTTTTGGTGCACATATATGGAAACCAAATATTTGTATCTTGGTTAGTAAAAGAGCTTCGACTTTAGGAATAGTCTCGTTGGATTCAGAACGTCGAAACTAAGACAAAACTGTTGGATTTTTAAAGCTAGTACATATAGAAGCCGAGATATAGACTTCCAAACTTTTGGTTTTTGGTGCACATATATGGAAACCAAAAGTTTGTATCTCGGTTAGTAAAAGAGCTACGACTTTGGGAATAGTCTCGTTGGATTCAGAAAGTCGAAACTAAGACAAAACCGTTGGATTTTTAAAGCTAGTACTTATAGAAGCCGAGATATAGACTTCCAAACTTTTGGTTTTTGGTGCACATATATGGAAACCAAAAGTTTGTATCTCGGTTAGTAAAAGAGCTACGACTTTGGGAATAGTCTCGTTGGATTCAGAACGTCGAAACTAAGACAAAACTGTTGGATTTTTAAAGCTAGTACTTATAGAAGCCGAGATATAGACTTCCAAACTTTTGGTTTTTGGTGCACATATATGGAAACCAAAAGTTTGTATCTCGGTTAGTAAAAGAGCTACGACTTTGGGAATAGTCTCGTTGGATTCAGAACGTCGAAACTAAGACAAAACTGTTGGATTTTTAAAGCTAGTACTTATAGAAGCCGAGATACAGACTTCCAACCTTTGGGTTTTTGGTGCACATATATGGAAACCAAAAGTTTGTATCTCGGTTAGTAAAAGAGCTACGACTTTGGGAATAGTCTCGTTGGATTCACAACAACGAAACTAAGACAAAAATTGTTGGATTTTTAAAGCTAGTACTTATAGAAGCCGAGATATAGACTTCCAAACTTTTGGTTTTTGGTGCACATATATGGAAACCAAAAGTTTGTATCTCGATTAGTAAAAGAGCTACGACTTTGGGAATAGTCTCGTTCGATTGAGAACGTCGAAACTAAGACAAAACCGTTGAATTTTTAAAGCTAGTACTTATAGAAGCCGAGATATAGACTTCCAAACTTTTGGTTTTTGGTGCACATATATGGAAACCAAAAGTTTGTATCTCAATTAGTAAAAGAGCTACGACTTTGGGAATAGTCTCGTTGGATTCAGAACAACGCAACTAAGACAAAACCGTTGGATTTTTAAAGCTAGTACTTATAGAAGCCGAGATACAGACTTCCAACCTTTGGGTTTTTGGTGCACATATATGGAAACCAAAAATTTGTATCTCGGTTAGTAAAAGAGCTACGACTTTGGGAATAGTCTCGTTCGATTGAGAACGTCGAAACTAAGACAAAACCGTTGAATTTTTAAAGCTAGTACTTATAGAAGCCGAGATATAGACTTCCAAACTTTTGGTTTTTGGTGCACATATATGGAAACCAAAAGTTTGTATCTCGGTTAGTAAAAGAGCTACGACTTTGGGAATAGTCTCGTTGGATTCAGAACGTCGAAACTAAGACAAAACTGTTGGATTTTTAAAGCTAGTACTTATAGAAGCCGAGATATAGACTTCCAAATTTTTGGTTTTTGGTGCACATATATGGAAACCAAAAATTTGTATCTTGGTTAGTAAAAGAGCTTCGACTTTGGGAATAGTCTCGTTCGATTGAGAACGTCGAAACTAAGACAAAACCGTTGAATTTTTAAAGCTAGTACTTATAGAAGCCGAGATATAGACTTCCAAACTTTTGGTTTTTGGTGCACATATATGGAAACCAAAAGTTTGTATCTCGGTTAGTAAAAGAGCTACGACTTTGGGAATAGTCTCGTTGGATTCAGAACGTCGAAACTAAGACAAAACTGTTGGATTTTTAAAGCTAGTACTTATAGAAGCCGAGATATAGACTTCCAAACTTTTGGTTTTTGGTGCACATATATGGAAACCAAAAATTTGTATCTTGGTTAGTAAAAGAGCTTCGACTTTGGGAATAGTCTCGTTGGATTCAGAACGTCGAAACTAAGACAAAACCGTTGAATTTTTAAAGCTAGTACTTATAGAAGCCGAGATACAGACTTCCAACCTTTGGGTTTTTGGTGCACATATATGGAAACCAAAAATTTGTATCTCGGTTAGTAAAAGAGCTACGACTTTGGGAATAGTCTCGTTGGATTCAGAACGTCGAAACTAAGACAAAACCGTTGGATTTTTAATGCTAGTACTTATAGAAGCCGAGATACAGACTTCCAACCTTTGGGTTTTTGGTGCACATATATGGAAACCAAAAGTTTGTATCTCGGTTAGTAAAAGAGCTACGACTTTGGAAATAGTCTCGTTAAATTCAGAACGTCGAAACTAAGATAAAACCGTTGGATTTTTAAAGCTAGTACTTATAGAAGCCGAGATATAGACTTCCAAACTTTTGGTTTTTGGTGCACATATATGGAAACCAAAAGTTTGTATCTCAATTAGTAAAAGAGCTACGACTTTGGGAATAGTCTCGTTGGATTCAGAACAACGAAACTAAGACAAAACCGTTGGATTTTTAAAGCTAGTACTTATAGAAGCCGAGATACAGACTTCCAACCTTTGGGTTTTTGGTGCACATATATGGAAACCAAAAATTTGTATCTTGGTTAGTAAAAGAGCTACGACTTTGGGAATAGTCTCGTTGGATTCAGAACGTCGAAACTAAGACAAAACTGTTGGATTTTTAAAGCTAGTACTTATAGAAGCCGAGATATAGACTTCCAAACTTTTGGTTTTTGGTGCACATATATGGAAACCAAAAGTTTGTATCTCGGTTAGTAAAAGAGCTACGACTTTGGGAATAGTCTCGTTGGATTCAGAACGTCGAAACTAAGACAAAACTGTTGGATTTTTAAAGCTAGTACTTATAGAAGCCGAGATATAGACTTCCAAACTTTTGGTTTTTGGTGCACATATATGGAAACCAAAAGTTTGTATCTCGGTTAGTAAAAGAGCTACGACTTTGGGAATAGTCTCGTTGGATTCAGAACGTCGAAACTAAGACAAAACTGTTGGATTTTTAAAGCTAGTACTTATAGAAGCCGAGATACAGACTTCCAACCTTTGGGTTTTTGGTGCACATATATGGAAACCAAAAGTTTGTATCTCGGTTAGTAAAAGAGCTACGACTTTGGGAATAGTCTCGTTGGATTCACAACAACGAAACTAAGACAAAAATTGTTGGATTTTTAAAGCTAGTACTTATAGAAGCCGAGATATAGACTTCCAAACTTTTGGTTTTTGGTGCACATATATGGAAACCAAAAGTTTGTATCTCGATTAGTAAAAGAGCTACGACTTTGGGAATAGTCTCGTTCGATTGAGAACGTCGAAACTAAGACAAAACCGTTGAATTTTTAAAGCTAGTACTTATAGAAGCCGAGATATAGACTTCCAAACTTTTGGTTTTTGGTGCACATATATGGAAACCAAAAGTTTGTATCTCAATTAGTAAAAGAGCTACGACTTTGGGAATAGTCTCGTTGGATTCAGAACAACGCAACTAAGACAAAACCGTTGGATTTTTAAAGCTAGTACTTATAGAAGCCGAGATACAGACTTCCAACCTTTGGGTTTTTGGTGCACATATATGGAAACCAAAAATTTGTATCTCGGTTAGTAAAAGAGCTACGACTTTGGGAATAGTCTCGTTCGATTGAGAACGTCGAAACTAAGACAAAACCGTTGAATTTTTAAAGCTAGTACTTATAGAAGCCGAGATATAGACTTCCAAACTTTTGGTTTTTGGTGCACATATATGGAAACCAAAAGTTTGTATCTCGGTTAGTAAAAGAGCTACGACTTTGGGAATAGTCTCGTTGGATTCAGAACGTCGAAACTAAGACAAAACTGTTGGATTTTTAAAGCTAGTACTTATAGAAGCCGAGATATAGACTTCCAAATTTTTGGTTTTTGGTGCACATATATGGAAACCAAAAATTTGTATCTTGGTTAGTAAAAGAGCTTCGACTTTGGGAATAGTCTCGTTCGATTGAGAACGTCGAAACTAAGACAAAACCGTTGAATTTTTAAAGCTAGTACTTATAGAAGCCGAGATATAGACTTCCAAACTTTTGGTTTTTGGTGCACATATATGGAAACCAAAAGTTTGTATCTCGGTTAGTAAAAGAGCTACGACTTTGGGAATAGTCTCGTTGGATTCAGAACGTCGAAACTAAGACAAAACTGTTGGATTTTTAAAGCTAGTACTTATAGAAGCCGAGATATAGACTTCCAAACTTTTGGTTTTTGGTGCACATATATGGAAACCAAAAATTTGTATCTTGGTTAGTAAAAGAGCTTCGACTTTGGGAATAGTCTCGTTGGATTCAGAACGTCGAAACTAAGACAAAACCGTTGAATTTTTAAAGCTAGTACTTATAGAAGCCGAGATACAGACTTCCAACCTTTGGGTTTTTGGTGCACATATATGGAAACCAAAAATTTGTATCTCGGTTAGTAAAAGAGCTACGACTTTGGGAATAGTCTCGTTGGATTCAGAACGTCGAAACTAAGACAAAACCGTTGGATTTTTAATGCTAGTACTTATAGAAGCCGAGATACAGACTTCCAACCTTTGGGTTTTTGGTGCACATATATGGAAACCAAAAGTTTGTATCTCGGTTAGTAAAAGAGCTACGACTTTGGAAATAGTCTCGTTAAATTCAGAACGTCGAAACTAAGATAAAACCGTTGGATTTTTAAAGCTAGTACTTATAGAAGCCGAGATATAGACTTCCAAACTTTTGGTTTTTGGTGCACATATATGGAAACCAAAAGTTTGTATCTCAATTAGTAAAAGAGCTACGACTTTGGGAATAGTCTCGTTGGATTCAGAACAACGAAACTAAGACAAAACCGTTGGATTTTTAAAGCTAGTACTTATAGAAGCCGAGATACAGACTTCCAACCTTTGGGTTTTTGGTGCACATATATGGAAACCAAAAGTTTGTATCTCGGTTAGTAAAAGAGCTACGACTTTGGAAATAGTCTCGTTAAATTCAGAACGTCGAAACTAAGACAAGACCGTTGGATTTTTAAAGCTAGTACTTATAGAAGCCGAGATATAGACTTCCAAACTTTTGGTTTTTGGTGCACATATATGGAAACCAAAAGTTTGTATCTCGGTTAGTAAAAGAGCTACGACTTTGGGAATAGTCTCGTTGGATTCAGAACGTCGAAACTAAGACAAAACTGTTGGATTTTTAAAGCTAGTACTTATAGAAGCCGAGATATAGACTTCCAAACTTTTGGTTTTTGGTGCACATATATGGAAACCAAAAATTTGTATCTTGGTTAGTAAAAGAGCTTCGACTTTGGGAATAGTCTCGTTGGATTCAGAACGTCGAAACTAAGACAAAACCGTTGAATTTTTAAAGCTAGTACTTATAGAAGCCGAGATACAGACTTCCAACCTTTGGGTTTTTGGTGCACATATATGGAAACCAAAAATTTGTATCTCGGTTAGTAAAAGAGCTACGACTTTGGGAATAGTCTCGTTGGATTCAGAACGTCGAAACTAAGACAAAACCGTTGGATTTTTAATGCTAGTACTTATAGAAGCCGAGATACAGACTTCCAACCTTTGGGTTTTTGGTGCACATATATGGAAACCAAAAGTTTGTATCTCGGTTAGTAAAAGAGCTACGACTTTGGAAATAGTCTCGTTAAATTCAGAACGTCGAAACTAAGATAAAACCGTTGGATTTTTAAAGCTAGTACTTATAGAAGCCGAGATATAGACTTCCAAACTTTTGGTTTTTGGTGCACATATATGGAAACCAAAAGTTTGTATCTCAATTAGTAAAAGAGCTACGACTTTGGGAATAGTCTCGTTGGATTCAGAACAACGAAACTAAGACAAAACCGTTGGATTTTTAAAGCTAGTACTTATAGAAGCCGAGATACAGACTTCCAACCTTTGGGTTTTTGGTGCACATATATGGAAACCAAAAGTTTGTATCTCGGTTAGTAAAAGAGCTACGACTTTGGGAATAGTCTCGTTGGATTCACAACAACGAAACTAAGACAAAAACCGTTGGATTTTTAAAGCTAGTACTTATAGAAGCCGAGATATAGACTTCCAAACTTTTGGTTTTTGGTGCACATATATGGAAACCAAAAGTTTGTATCTCGATTAGTAAAAGAGCTACGACTTTGGGAATAGTCTCGTTCGATTGAGAACGTCGAAACTAAGACAAAACCGTTGAATTTTTAAAGCTAGTACTTATAGAAGCCGAGATATAGACTTCCAAACTTTTGGTTTTTGGTGCACATATATGGAAACCAAATATTTGTATCTTGGTTAGTAAAAGAGCTTTGACTTTAGGAATAGTCTCGTTGGATTCAGAACGTCAAAACTAAGATAAAACCGTTGGATTTTTAAAGCTAGTACTTATAGAAGCCGAGATATAGACTTCCAAACTTTTGGTTTTTGGTGCACATATATGGAAACCAAAAGTTTGTATCTCAATTAGTAAAAGAGCTACGACTTTGGGAATAGTCTCGTTGGATTCAGAACAACGAAACTAAGACAAAACCGTTGGATTTTTAAAGCTAGTACTTATAGAAGCCGAGATACAGACTTCCAACCTTTGGGTTTTTGGTGCACATATATGGAAACCAAAAGTTTGTATCTCGGTTAGTAAAAGAGCTACGACTTTGGGAATAGTCTCGTTGGATTCACAACAACGAAACTAAGACAAAAACCGTTGGATTTTTAAAGCTAGTACTTATAGAAGCCGAGATATAGACTTCCAAACTTTTGGTTTTTGGTGCACATATATGGAAACCAAAAGTTTGTATCTCGATTAGTAAAAGAGCTACGACTTTGGGAATAGTCTCGTTCGATTGAGAACGTCGAAACTAAGACAAAACCGTTGAATTTTTAAAGCTAGTACTTATAGAAGCCGAGATATAGACTTCCAAACTTTTGGTTTTTGGTGCACATATATGGAAACCAAATATTTGTATCTTGGTTAGTAAAAGAGCTTCGACTTTAAGAATAGTCTCGTTGGATTCAGAACAACGAAACTAAGACAAACCCGTTGGATTTTTAAAGCTAGTACTTATAGAAGCCGAGATACAGACTTCCAACCTTTGGGTTTTTGGTGCACATATATGGAAACCAAAAGTTTGTATCTCGGTTAGTAAAAGAGCTACGACTTTGGGAATAGTCTCGTTGGATTCAGAACAACGAAACTAAGACAAACCCGTTGGATTTTTAAAGCTAGTACTTATAGAAGCCGAGATACAGACTTCCAACCTTTGGGTTTTTGGTGCACATATATGGAAACCAAAAGTTTGTATCTCGGTTAGTAAAAGAGCTACGACTTTGGAAATAGTCTCGTTAAATTCAGAACGTCGAAACTAAGATAAAACCGTTGGATTTTTAAAGCTAGTACTTATAGAAGCCGAGATATAGACTTCCAAACTTTTGGTTTTTGGTGCACATATATGGAAACCAAAAGTTTGTATCTCAATTAGTAAAAGAGCTACGACTTTGGGAATAGTCTCGTTGGATTCAGAACAACGAAACTAAGACAAAACCGTTGGATTTTTAAAGCTAGTACTTATAGAAGCCGAGATACAGACTTCCAACCTTTGGGTTTTTGGTGCACATATATGGAAACCAAAAGTTTGTATCTCGGTTAGTAAAAGAGCTACGACTTTGGGAATAGTCTCGTTGGATTCACAACAACGAAACTAAGACAAAAACCGTTGGATTTTTAAAGCTAGTACTTATAGAAGCCGAGATATAGACTTCCAAACTTTTGGTTTTTGGTGCACATATATGGAAACCAAAAGTTTGTATCTCGATTAGTAAAAGAGCTACGACTTTGGGAATAGTCTCGTTCGATTGAGAACGTCGAAACTAAGACAAAACCGTTGAATTTTTAAAGCTAGTACTTATAGAAGCCGAGATATAGACTTCCAAACTTTTGGTTTTTGGTGCACATATATGGAAACCAAATATTTGTATCTTGGTTAGTAAAAGAGCTTTGACTTTAGGAATAGTCTCGTTGGATTCAGAACGTCAAAACTAAGATAAAACCGTTGGATTTTTAAAGCTAGTACTTATAGAAGCCGAGATATAGACTTCCAAACTTTTGGTTTTTGGTGCACATATATGGAAACCAAAAGTTTGTATCTCAATTAGTAAAAGAGCTACGACTTTGGGAATAGTCTCGTTGGATTCAGAACAACGAAACTAAGACAAAACCGTTGGATTTTTAAAGCTAGTACTTATAGAAGCCGAGATACAGACTTCCAACCTTTGGGTTTTTGGTGCACATATATGGAAACCAAAAGTTTGTATCTCGGTTAGTAAAAGAGCTACGACTTTGGGAATAGTCTCGTTGGATTCACAACAACGAAACTAAGACAAAACCGTTGGATTTTTAATGCTAGTACTTATAGAAGCCGAGATACAGACTTCCAACCTTTGGGTTTTTGGTGCACATATATGGAAACCAAAAGTTTGTATCTCGGTTAGTAAAAGAGCTACGACTTTGGAAATAGTCTCGTTAAATTCAGAACGTCGAAACTAAGATAAAACCGTTGGATTTTTAAAGCTAGTACTTATAGAAGCCGAGATATAGACTTCCAAACTTTTGGTTTTTGGTGCACATATATGGAAACCAAAAGTTTGTATCTCAATTAGTAAAAGAGCTACGACTTTGGGAATAGTCTCGTTGGATTCAGAACAACGAAACTAAGACAAAACCGTTGGATTTTTAAAGCTAGTACTTATAGAAGCCGAGATACAGACTTCCAACCTTTGGGTTTTTGGTGCACATATATGGAAACCAAAAGTTTGTATCTCGGTTAGTAAAAGAGCTACGACTTTGGGAATAGTCTCGTTGGATTCACAACAACGAAACTAAGACAAAAACCGTTGGATTTTTAAAGCTAGTACTTATAGAAGCCGAGATATAGACTTCCAAACTTTTGGTTTTTGGTGCACATATATGGAAACCAAAAGTTTGTATCTCGATTAGTAAAAGAGCTACGACTTTGGGAATAGTCTCGTTCGATTGAGAACGTCGAAACTAAGACAAAACCGTTGAATTTTTAAAGCTAGTACTTATAGAAGCCGAGATATAGACTTCCAAACTTTTGGTTTTTGGTGCACATATATGGAAACCAAATATTTGTATCTTGGTTAGTAAAAGAGCTTTGACTTTAGGAATAGTCTCGTTGGATTCAGAACGTCAAAACTAAGATAAAACCGTTGGATTTTTAAAGCTAGTACTTATAGAAGCCGAGATATAGACTTCCAAACTTTTGGTTTTTGGTGCACATATATGGAAACCAAAAGTTTGTATCTCAATTAGTAAAAGAGCTACGACTTTGGGAATAGTCTCGTTGGATTCAGAACAACGAAACTAAGACAAAACCGTTGGATTTTTAAAGCTAGTACTTATAGAAGCCGAGATACAGACTTCCAACCTTTGGGTTTTTGGTGCACATATATGGAAACCAAAAGTTTGTATCTCGGTTAGTAAAAGAGCTACGACTTTGGGAATAGTCTCGTTGGATTCACAACAACGAAACTAAGACAAAAACCGTTGGATTTTTAAAGCTAGTACTTATAGAAGCCGAGATATAGACTTCCAAACTTTTGGTTTTTGGTGCACATATATGGAAACCAAAAGTTTGTATCTCGATTAGTAAAAGAGCTACGACTTTGGGAATAGTCTCGTTCGATTGAGAACGTCGAAACTAAGACAAAACCGTTGAATTTTTAAAGCTAGTACTTATAGAAGCCGAGATATAGACTTCCAAACTTTTGGTTTTTGGTGCACATATATGGAAACCAAATATTTGTATCTTGGTTAGTAAAAGAGCTTCGACTTTAAGAATAGTCTCGTTGGATTCAGAACAACGAAACTAAGACAAACCCGTTGGATTTTTAAAGCTAGTACTTATAGAAGCCGAGATACAGACTTCCAACCTTTGGGTTTTTGGTGCACATATATGGAAACCAAAAGTTTGTATCTCGGTTAGTAAAAGAGCTACGACTTTGGGAATAGTCTCGTTGGATTCAGAACAACGAAACTAAGACAAACCCGTTGGATTTTTAAAGCTAGTACTTATAGAAGCCGAGATACAGACTTCCAACCTTTGGGTTTTTGGTGCACATATATGGAAACCAAAAGTTTGTATCTCGGTTAGTAAAAGAGCTACGACTTTGGAAATAGTCTCGTTAAATTCAGAACGTCGAAACTAAGATAAAACCGTTGGATTTTTAAAGCTAGTACTTATAGAAGCCGAGATATAGACTTCCAAACTTTTGGTTTTTGGTGCACATATATGGAAACCAAAAGTTTGTATCTCAATTAGTAAAAGAGCTACGACTTTGGGAATAGTCTCGTTGGATTCAGAACAACGAAACTAAGACAAAACCGTTGGATTTTTAAAGCTAGTACTTATAGAAGCCGAGATACAGACTTCCAACCTTTGGGTTTTTGGTGCACATATATGGAAACCAAAAGTTTGTATCTCGGTTAGTAAAAGAGCTACGACTTTGGGAATAGTCTCGTTGGATTCACAACAACGAAACTAAGACAAAAACCGTTGGATTTTTAAAGCTAGTACTTATAGAAGCCGAGATATAGACTTCCAAACTTTTGGTTTTTGGTGCACATATATGGAAACCAAATATTTGTATCTTGGTTAGTAAAAGAGCTTCGACTTTAGGAATAGTCTCGTTGGATTCAGAACGTCAAAACTAAGATAAAACCGTTGGATTTTTAAAGCTAGTACATATAGAAGCCGAGATATAGACTTCCAAACTTTTGGTTTTTGGTGCACATATATGGAAACCAAAAGTTTGTATCTCAATTAGTAAAAGAGCTACGACTTTGGGAATAGTCTCGTTCGATTGAAAACGTCGAAACTAAGACAAAACCGTTGAATTTTTAAAGCTAGTACTTATAGAAGCCGAGATATAGACTTCCAAACTTTTGGTTTTTGGTGCACATATATGGAAACCAAATATTTGTATCTTGGTTAGTAAAAGAGCTTCGACTTTAGGAATAGTCTCGTTGGATTCAGAACGTCAAAACTAAGATAAAACCGTTGGATTTTTAAAGCTAGTACATATAGAAGCCGAGATATAGACTTCCAAACTTTTGGTTTTTGGTGCACATATATGGAAACCAAAAGTTTGTATCTCGGTTAGTAAAAGAGCTACGACTTTGGGAATAGTCTCGTTGGATTCAGAAAGTCGAAACTAAGACAAAACCGTTGGATTTTTAAAGCTAGTACTTATAGAAGCCGAGATATAGACTTCCAAACTTTTGGTTTTTGGTGCACATATATGGAAACCAAAAGTTTGTATCTCGGTTAGTAAAAGAGCTACGACTTTGGGAATAGTCTCGTTGGATTCAGAACGTCGAAACTAAGACAAAACTGTTGGATTTTTAAAGCTAGTACTTATAGAAGCCGAGATATAGACTTCCAAACTTTTGGTTTTTGGTGCACATATATGGAAACCAAAAGTTTGTATCTCGGTTAGTAAAAGAGCTACGACTTTGGGAATAGTCTCGTTGGATTCAGAACGTCGAAACTAAGACAAAACTGTTGGATTTTTAAAGCTAGTACTTATAGAAGCCGAGATACAGACTTCCAACCTTTGGGTTTTTGGTGCACATATATGGAAACCAAAAGTTTGTATCTCGGTTAGTAAAAGAGCTACGACTTTGGGAATAGTCTCGTTGGATTCACAACAACGAAACTAAGACAAAAATTGTTGGATTTTTAAAGCTAGTACTTATAGAAGCCGAGATATAGACTTCCAAACTTTTGGTTTTTGGTGCACATATATGGAAACCAAAAGTTTGTATCTCGATTAGTAAAAGAGCTACGACTTTGGGAATAGTCTCGTTCGATTGAGAACGTCGAAACTAAGACAAAACCGTTGAATTTTTAAAGCTAGTACGTATAGAAGCCGAGATATAGACTTCCAAACTTTTGGTTTTTGGTGCACATATATGGAAACCAAATATTTGTATCTTGGTTAGTAAAAGAGCTTCGACTTTAGGAATAGTCTCGTTGGATTCAGAACGTCAAAACTAAGATAAAACCGTTGGATTTTTAAAGCTAGTACATATAGAAGCCGAGATATAGACTTCCAAACTTTTGGTTTTTGGTGCACATATATGGAAACCAAAAGTTTGTATCTCGGTTAGTAAAAGAGCTACGACTTTGGGAATAGTCTCGTTGGATTCAGAACGTCGAAACTAAGACAAAACCGTTGGATTTTTAAAGCTAGTACTTATAGAAGCCGAGATATAGACTTCCAAACTTTTGGTTTTTGGTGCACATATATGGAAACCAAAAGTTTGTATCTCGGTTAGTAAAAGAGCTACGACTTTGGGAATAGTCTCGTTGGATTCAGAACGTCGAAACTAAGACAAAACTGTTGGATTTTTAAAGCTAGTACTTATAGAAGCCGAGATATAGACTTCCAAACTTTTGGTTTTTGGTGCACATATATGGAAACCAAAAATTTGTATCTTGGTTAGTAAAAGAGCTTCGACTTTGGGAATAGTCTCGTTGGATTCAGAACGTCGAAACTAAGACAAAACCGTTGAATTTTTAAAGCTAGTACTTATAGAAGCCGAGATACAGACTTCCAACCTTTGGGTTTTTGGTGCACATATATGGAAACCAAAAATTTGTATCTCGGTTAGTAAAAGAGCTACGACTTTGGGAATAGTCTCGTTGGATTCAGAACGTCGAAACTAAGACAAAACCGTTGGATTTTTGATGCTAGTACTTATAGAAGCCGAGATACAGGCTTCCAACCTTTGGGTTTTTGGTGCACATATATGGAAACCAAAAGTTTGTATCTCGGTTAGTAAAAGAGCTACGACTTTGGAAATAGTCTCGTTAAATTCAGAACGTCGAAACTAAGATAAAACCGTTGGATTTTTAAAGCTAGTACTTATAGAAGCCGAGATATAGACTTCCAAACTTTTGGTTTTTGGTGCACATATATGGAAACCAAAAGTTTGTATCTCAATTAGTAAAAGAGCTACGACTTTGAGAATAGTCTCGTTGGATTCAGAACAACGAAACTAAGACAAAACCGTTGGATTTTTAAAGCTAGTACTTATAGAAGCCGAGATACAGACTTCCAACCTTTGGGTTTTTGGTGCACATATATGGAAACCAAAAGTTTGTATCTCGGTTAGTAAAAGAGCTACGACTTTGGGAATAGTCTCGTTGGATTCACAACAACGAAACTAAGACAAAAACCGTTGGATTTTTAAAGCTAGTACTTATAGAAGCCGAGATATAGACTTCCAAACTTTTGGTTTTTGGTGCACATATATGGAAACCAAAAGTTTGTATCTCGATTAGTAAAAGAGCTACGACTTTGGGAATAGTCTCGTTCGATTGAGAACGTCGAAACTAAGACAAAACCGTTGAATTTTTAAAGCTAGTACTTATAGAAGCCGAGATATAGACTTCCAAACTTTTGGTTTTTGGTGCACATATATGGAAACCAAATATTTGTATCTTGGTTAGTAAAAGAGCTTCGACTTTAGGAATAGTCTCGTTGGATTCAGAACGTCAAAACTAAGATAAAACCGTTGGATTTTTAAAGCTAGTACATATAGAAGCCGAGATATAGACTTCCAAACTTTTGGTTTTTGGTGCACATATATGGAAACCAAAAGTTTGTATCTCGGTTAGTAAAAAAGCTACGACTTTAAGAATAGTCTCGTTGGATTCAGAACAACGAAACTAAGACAAACCCGTTGGATTTTTAAAGCTAGTACTTATAGAAGCCGAGATACAGACTTCCAACCTTTGGGTTTTTGGTGCACATATATGGAAACCAAAAGTTTGTATCTCGGTTAGTAAAAGAGCTACGACTTTGGGAATAGTCTCGTTGGATTCAGAACGTCGAAACTAAGACAAAACCGTTGAATTTTTAAAGCTAGTACTTATAGAAGCCGAGATATAGACTTCCAAACTTTTGGTTTTTGGTGCACATATATGGAAACCAAAAGTTTGTATCTCGGTTAGTAAAAGAGCTACGACTTTGGGAATAGTTTCGTTGGATTCAGAACGTCGAAACTAAGACAAAACCGTTGGATTTTTAAAGCTAGTACTTATAGAAGCCGAGATATAGACTTCCAAACTTTTGGTTTTTGGTGCACATATATGGAAACCAAAAGTTTGTATCTCGGTTAGTAAAAGAGCTACGACTTTGGGAATAGTCTCGTTGGATTCAGAACGTCGAAACTAAGACAAAACTGTTGGATTTTTAAAGCTAGTACTTATAGAAGCCGAGATATAGACTTCCAAACTTTTGGTTTTTGGTGCACATATATGGAAACCAAAAACTTGTATCTTGGTTAGTAAAAGAGCTTCGACTTTGGGAATAGTCTCGTTGGATTCAGAACGTCGAAACTAAGACAAAACCGTTGAATTTTTAAAGCTAGTACTTATAGAAGCCGAGATACAGACTTCCAACCTTTTGGTTTTTGGTGCACATATATGGAAACCAAAAATTTGTATCTCGGTTAGTAAAAGAGCTACGACTTTGGGAATAGTCTCGTTGGATTCAGAACGTCGAAACTAAGACAAAACCGTTGGATTTTTAATGCTAGTACTTATAGAAGCCGAGATACAGACTTCCAACCTTTGGGTTTTTGGTGCACATATATGGAAACCAAAAGTTTGTATCTCGGTTAGTAGAAGAGCTACGACTTTGGAAATAGTCTCGTTAAATTCAGAACGTCGAAACTAAGATAAAACCGTTGGATTTTTAAAGCTAGTACTTATAGAAGCCGAGATATAGACTTCCAAACTTTTGGTTTTTGGTGCACATATATGGAAACCAAAAGTTTGTATCTCAATTAGTAAAAGAGCTACGACTTTGGGAATAGTCTCGTTGGATTCAGAACAACGAAACTAAGACAAAACCGTTGGATTTTTAAAGCTAGTACTTATAGAAGCCGAGATACAGACTTCCAACCTTTGGGTTTTTGGTGCACATATATGGAAACCAAAAGTTTGTATCTCGGTTAGTAAAAGAGCTACGACTTTGGGAATAGTCTCGTTGGATTCACAACAACGAAACTAAGACAAAAACCGTTGGATTTTTAAAGCTAGTACTTATAGAAGCCGAGATATAGACTTCCAAACTTTTGGTTTTTGGTGCACATATATGGAAACCAAAAGTTTGTATCTCGATTAGTAAAAGAGCTACGACTTTGGGAATAGTCTCGTTCGATTGAGAACGTCGAAACTAAGACAAAACCGTTAAATTTTTAAAGCTAGTACTTATAGAAGCCGAGATATAGACTTCCAAACTTTTGGTTTTTGGTGCACATATATGGAAACCAAATATTTGTATCTTGGTTAGTAAAAGAGCTTCGACTTTAGGAATAGTCTCGTTGGATTCAGAACGTCAAAACTAAGATAAAACCGTTAGATTTTTAAAGCTAGTACATATAGAAGCCGAGATATAGACTTCCAAACTTTTGGTTTTTGGTGCACATATATGGAAACCAAAAGTTTGTATCTCGGTTAGTAAAAAAGCTACGACTTTAAGAATAGTCTCGTTGGATTCAGAACAACGAAACTAAGACAAACCCGTTGGATTTTTAAAGCTAGTACTTATAGAAGCCGAGATACAGACTTCCAACCTTTGGGTTTTTGGTGCACATATATGGAAACCAAAAGTTTGTATCTCGGTTAGTAAAAGAGCTACGACTTTGGGAATAGTCTCGTTGGATTCAGAACGTCGAAACTAAGACAAAACCGTTGAATTTTTAAAGCTAGTACTTATAGAAGCCGAGATATAGACTTCCAAACTTTTGGTTTTTGGTGCACATATATGGAAACCAAAAGTTTGTATCTCGGTTAGTAAAAGAGCTACGACTTTGGGAATAGTTTCGTTGGATTCAGAACGTCGAAACTAAGACAAAACCGTTGGATTTTAAAAGCTAGTACTTATAGAAGCCGAGATATAGACTTCCAAACTTTTGGTTTTTGGTGCACATATATGGAAACCAAATATTTGTATCTTGGTTAGTAAAAGAGCTTCGACTTTGTGAATAGTCTCGTTGGATTCAGAACGTCGAAACTAAGATAAAACCATTGGATTTTTAAAGCTAGTACATATAGAAGCCGAGATATAGACTTCCAAACTTTTGGTTTTTGGTGCACATATATGGAAACCAAAAGTTTGTATCTCGGTTAGTAAAAAAGCTACGACTTTAAGAATAGTCTCGTTGGATTCAGAACAACGAAACTAAGACAAACCCGTTGGATTTTTAAAGCTAGTACTTATAGAAGCCGAGATACAGACTTCCAACCTTTGGGTTTTTGGTGCACATATATGGAAACCAAAAGTTTGTATCTCGGTTAGTAAAAGAGCTACGACTTTGGGAATAGTCTCGTTGGATTCAGAACGTCGAAACTAAGACAAAACCGTTGGATTTTTGAAGCTAGTACTTATAGAAGCCGAGATATAGACTTCCAAACTTTTGGTTTTTGGTGCACATATATGGAAACCAAAAGTTTGTATCTCGGTTAGTAAAAGAGCTACGACTTTGGGAATAGTCTCGTTGGATTCAGAACGTCGAAACTAAGACAAAACCGTTGGATTTTTAAAGCTAGTACTTATAGAAGCCGAGATATAGACTTCCAAACTTTTGGTTTTTGGTGCACATATATGGAAACCAAAAGTTTGTATCTCGGTTAGTAAAAGAGCTACGACTTTGGGAATAGTCTCGTTGGATTCAGAACGTCGAAACTAAGACAAAACTGTTGGATTTTTAAAGCTAGTACTTATAGAAGCCGAGATATAGACTTCCAAACTTTTGGTTTTTGGTGCACATATATGGAAACCAAAAATTTGTATCTTGGTTAGTAAAAGAGCTTCGACTTTGGGAATAGTCTCGTTGGATTCAGAACGTCGAAACTAAGACAAAACCGTTGAATTTTTAAAGCTAGTACTTATAGAAGCCGAGATACAGACTTCCAACCTTTGGGTTTTTGGTGCACATATATGGAAACCAAAAATTTGTATCTCGGTTAGTAAAAGAGCTACGACTTTGGGAATAGTCTCCTTGGATTCAGAACGTCGAAACTAAGACAAAACCGTTGGATTTTTAATGCTAGTACTTATAGAAGCCGAGATATAGACTTCCAAACTTTTGGTTTTTGGTGCACATATATGGAAACCAAAAGTTTGTATCTCAATTAGTAAAAGAGCTACGACTTTGGGAATAGTTTCGTTGGATTCAGAACAACGAAACTAAGACAAAACCGTTGGATTTTTAAAGCTAGTACTTATAGAAGCCGAGATATAGACTTCCAAACTTTTGGTTTTTGGTGCACATATATGGAAACCAAAAGTTTGTATCTCGGTTAGTAAAAGAGCTACGACTTTGGGAATAGTCTCGTTGGATTCAGAACGTCGAAACTAAGACAAAACTGTTGGATTTTTAAAGCTAGTACTTATAGAAGCCGAGATATAGACTTCCAAACTTTTGGTTTTTGGTGCACATATATGGAAACCAAAAATTTGTATCTTGGTTAGTAAAAGAGCTTCGACTTTGGGAATAGTCTCGTTGGATTCAGAACGTCGAAACTAAGACAAAACCGTTGGATTTTTGAAGCTAGTACTTATAGAAGCCGAGATACAGACTTCCAACCTTTGGGTTTTTGGTGCACATATATGGAAACCAAAAGTTTGTATCTCGGTTAGTAAAAAAGCTACGACTTTGGGAATAGTTTCGTTGGATTCAGAACAACGAAACTAAGACAAAACCGTTGGATTTTTAAAGCTAGTACTTATAGAAGCCGAGATATAGACTTCCAAACTTTTGGTTTTTGGTGCACATATATGGAAACCAAAAGTTTGTATCTCGGTTAGTAAAAGAGCTACGACTTTGGGAATAGTCTCGTTGGATTCAGAACGTCGAAACTAAGACAAAACTGTTGGATTTTTAAAGCTAGTACTTATAGAAGCCGAGATATAGACTTCCAAACTTTTGGTTTTTGGTGCACATATATGGAAACCAAAAATTTGTATCTTGGTTAGTAAAAGAGCTTCGACTTTGGGAATAGTCTCGTTCGATTGAGAACGTCGAAACTAAGACAAAACCGTTGAATTTTTAAAGCTAGTACTTATAGAAGCCGAGATATAGACTTCCAAACTTTTGGTTTTTGGTGCACATATATGGAAACCAAATATTTGTATCTTGGTTAGTAAAAGAGCTTCGACTTTAGGAATAGTCTCGTTGGATTCAGAACGTCAAAACTAAGATAAAACCGTTGGATTTTTAATGCTAGTACTTATAGAAGCCGAGATATAGACTTCCAAACTTTTGGTTTTTGGTGCACATATATGGAAACCAAAAGTTTGTATCTCAATTAGTAAAAGAGCTACGACTTTGGGAATAGTTTCGTTGGATTCAGAACAACGAAACTAAGACAAAACCGTTGGATTTTTAAAGCTAGTACTTATAGAAGCCGAGATACAGACTTCCAACCTTTGGGTTTTTGGTGCACATATATGGAAACCAAAAGTTTGTATCTCGGTTAGTAAAAGAGCTACGACTTTGGGAATAGTCTCGTTGGATTCACAACAACGAAACTAAGACAAAAACCGTTGGATTTTTAAAGCTAGTACTTATAGAAGCCGAGATATAGACTTCCAAACTTTTGGTTTTTGGTGCACATATATGGAAACCAAAAGTTTGTATCTCGATTAGTAAAAGAGCTACGACTTTGGGAATAGTCTCGTTCGATTGAGAACGTCGAAACTAAGACAAAACCGTTGAATTTTTAAAGCTAGTACTTATAGAAGCCGAGATATAGACTTCCAAACTTTTGGTTTTTGGTGCACATATATGGAAACCAAATATTTGTATCTTGGTTAGTAAAAGAGCTTCGACTTTAGGAATAGTCTCGTTGGATTCAGAACGTCAAAACTAAGATAAAACCGTTGGATTTTTAAAGCTAGTACATATAGAAGCCGAGATATAGACTTCCAAACTTTTGGTTTTTGGTGCACATATATGGAAACCAAAAGTTTGTATCTCGGTTAGTAAAAAAGCTACGACTTTAAGAATAGTCTCGTTGGATTCAGAACAACGAAACTAAGACAAACCCGTTGGATTTTTAAAGCTAGTACTAATAGAAGCCGAGATACAGACTTCCAACCTTTGGGTTTTTGGTGCACATATATGGAAACCAAAAGTTTGTATCTCGGTTAGTAAAAGAGCTACGACTTTGGGAATAGTTTCGTTGGATTCAGAACGTCGAAACTAAGACAAAACCGTTGGATTTTTAAAGCTAGTACTTATAGAAGCCGAGATATAGACTTCCAAACTTTTGGTTTTTGGTGCACATATATGGAAACCAAAAGTTTGTATCTCGGTTAGTAAAAGAGCTACGACTTTGGGAATAGTCTCGTTGGATTCAGAACGTCGAAACTAAGACAAAACTGTTGGATTTTTAAAGCTAGTACTTATAGAAGCCGAGATATAGACTTCCAAACTTTTGGTTTTTGGTGCACATATATGGAAACCAAAAATTTGTATCTTGGTTAGTAAAAGAGCTTCGACTTTGGGAATAGTCTCGTTGGATTCAGAACGTCGAAACTAAGACAAAACCGTTGAATTTTTAAAGCTAGTACTTATAGAAGCCGAGATACAGACTTCCAACCTTTGGGTTTTTGGTGCACATATATGGAAACCAAAAATTTGTATCTCGGTTAGTAAAAGAGCTACGACTTTAAGAATAGTCTCGTTGGATTCAGAACGTCGAAACTAAGACAAAACCGTTGGATTTTTAATGCTAGTACTTATAGAAGCCGAGATACAGACTTTCAACCTATTGGGTTTTTGGTGCACATATATGGAAACCAAAAGTTTGTATCTCGGTTAGTAAAAGAGCTACGACTTTGGAAATGGTCTCGTCAAATTCAGAACGTCGAAACTAAGATAAAAACCGTTGGATTTTTAAAGGCTAGTACTTATAGAAGCCGAGATATAGACTTCCAAACTTTTGGTTTTTGGTGCTGCACATATATGGAAACCAAAAGTTTGTATCTCAATTAGTAAAAGAGCTACGACTTTGGAATAGTCTCGTTGGATTCAGAACAACGAAACTAAGACAAAACCGTTGGATTTTTAAAGCTAGTACTTATAGAAGCCGAGATACAGACTTCCAACCTTTGGGTTTTTGGTGCACATATATGGAAACCAAAAGTTTGTATCTCGGTTAGTAAAAGAGCTACGACTTTGGGAATAGTCTCGTTGGATTCACAACAACGAAACTAAGACAAAAACCGTTGGATTTTTAAAGCTCAGTACTTATAGAAGCCGAGATATAGACTTCCAAACTTTTGGTTTTTGGTGCACATATATGGAAACCAAAAGTTTGTATCTCGATTAGTAAAAGACTCTCACGAGATGTGTCGTTCGATTGAGAACGTCGAAACTAAGACAAAACCGTTGAATTTTTAAAGCTAGTACTTATAGAAGCCGAGATATAGACTTCCAAACTTTTGGTTTTTGGTGCACATATATGGAAACCAAATATTTGTATCTTGGTTAGTAAAAGAGCTTCGACTTTAGGAATAGTCTCGTTGGATTCAGAACGTCAAAACTAAGATAAAACCGTTGGATTTTTAAAGCTAGTACATATAGAAGCCGAGATATAGACTTCCAAACTTTTGGTTTTTGGTGCACATATATGGAAACCAAAAGTTTGTATCTCGGTTAGTAAAAAAGCTACGACTTTAAGAATAGTCTCGTTGGATTCAGAACAACGAAACTAAGACAAACCCGTTGGATTTTTAAAGCTAGTACTTATAGAAGCCGAGATACAGACTTCCAACCTTTGGGTTTTTGGTGCACATATATGGAAACCAAAAGTTTGTATCTCGGTTAGTAAAAGAGCTACGACTTTGGGAATAGTCTCGTTGGATTCAGAACGTCGAAACTAAGACAAAACCGTTGAATTTTTAAAGCTAGTACTTATAGAAGCCGAGATATAGACTTCCAAACTTTTGGTTTTTGGTGCACATATATGGAAACCAAAAGTTTGTATCTCGGTTAGTAAAAGAGCTACGACTTTGGGAATAGTTTCGTTGGATTCAGAACGTCGAAACTAAGACAAAACCGTTGGATTTTTAAAGCTGGTACTTATAGAAGCCGAGATATAGACTTCCAAACTTTTGGTTTTTGGTGCACATATATGGAAACCAAAAGTTTGTATCTCGGTTAGTAAAAGAGCTACGACTTTGGGAATAGTCTCGTTGGATTCAGAACGTCGAAACTAAGACAAAACTGTTGGATTTTTAAAGCTAGTACTTATAGAAGCCGAGATATAGACTTCCAAACTTTTGGTTTTTGGTGCACATATATGGAAACCAAAAACTTGTATCTTGGTTAGTAAAAGAGCTTCGACTTTGGGAATAGTCTCGTTGGATTCAGAACGTCGAAACTAAGACAAAACCGTTGAATTTTTAAAGCTAGTACTTATAGAAGCCGAGATACAGACTTCCAACCTTTTGGTTTTTGGTGCACATATATGGAAACCAAAAATTTGTATCTCGGTTAGTAAAAGAGCTACGACTTTGGGAATAGTCTCGTTGGATTCAGAACGTCGAAACTAAGACAAAACCGTTGGATTTTTAATGCTAGTACTTATAGAAGCCGAGATACAGACTTCCAACCTTTGGGTTTTTGGTGCACATATATGGAAACCAAAAGTTTGTATCTCGGTTAGTAGAAGAGCTACGACTTTGGAAATAGTCTCGTTAAATTCAGAACGTCGAAACTAAGATAAAACCGTTGGATTTTTAAAGCTAGTACTTATAGAAGCCGAGATATAGACTTCCAAACTTTTGGTTTTTGGTGCACATATATGGAAACCAAAAGTTTGTATCTCAATTAGTAAAAGAGCTACGACTTTGGGAATAGTCTCGTTGGATTCAGAACAACGAAACTAAGACAAAACCGTTGGATTTTTAAAGCTAGTACTTATAGAAGCCGAGATACAGACTTCCAACCTTTGGGTTTTTGGTGCACATATATGGAAACCAAAAGTTTGTATCTCGGTTAGTAAAAGAGCTACGACTTTGGGAATAGTCTCGTTGGATTCACAACAACGAAACTAAGACAAAAACCGTTGGATTTTTAAAGCTAGTACTTATAGAAGCCGAGATATAGACTTCCAAACTTTTGGTTTTTGGTGCACATATATGGAAACCAAAAGTTTGTATCTCGATTAGTAAAAGAGCTACGACTTTGGGAATAGTCTCGTTCGATTGAGAACGTCGAAACTAAGACAAAACCGTTAAATTTTTAAAGCTAGTACTTATAGAAGCCGAGATATAGACTTCCAAACTTTTGGTTTTTGGTGCACATATATGGAAACCAAATATTTGTATCTTGGTTAGTAAAAAAGCTTCGACTTTAGGAATAGTCTCGTTGGATTCAGAACGTCAAAACTAAGATAAAACCGTTAGATTTTTAAAGCTAGTACATATAGAAGCCGAGATATAGACTTCCAAACTTTTGGTTTTTGGTGCACATATATGGAAACCAAAAGTTTGTATCTCGGTTAGTAAAAAAGCTACGACTTTAAGAATAGTCTCGTTGGATTCAGAACAACGAAACTAAGACAAACCCGTTGGATTTTTAAAGCTAGTACTTATAGAAGCCGAGATACAGACTTCCAACCTTTGGGTTTTTGGTGCACATATATGGAAACCAAAAGTTTGTATCTCGGTTAGTAAAAGAGCTACGACTTTGGGAATAGTCTCGTTGGATTCAGAACGTCGAAACTAAGACAAAACCGTTGAATTTTTAAAGCTAGTACTTATAGAAGCCGAGATATAGACTTCCAAACTTTTGGTTTTTGGTGCACATATATGGAAACCAAAAGTCTGTATCTCGGTTAGTAAAAGAGCTACGACTTTGGGAATAGTCTCGTTGGATTCACAACAACGAAACTAAGACAAAAACCGTTGGATTTTTAAAGCTAGTACTTATAGAAGCCGAGATATAGACTTCCAAACTTTTGGTTTTTGGTGCACATATATGGAAACCAAAAGTTTGTATCTCAATTAGTAAAAGAGCTACGACTTTGGGAATAGTCTCGTTGGATTCAGAACAACGAAACTAAGACAAAACCGTTGGATTTTTAAAGCTAGTACTTATAGAAGCCGAGATACAGACTTCCAACCTTTGGGTTTTTGGTGCACATATATGGAAACCAAAAGTTTGTATCTCGGTTAGTAAAAGAGCTACGACTTTGGGAATAGTCTCGTTAAATTCAGAACGTCGAAACTAAGATAAAACCGTTGGATTTTTAAAGCTAGTACTTATAGAAGCCGAGATATAGACTTCCAAACTTTTGGTTTTTGGTGCACATATATGGAAACCAAAAGTTTGTATCTCAATTAGTAAAAGAGCTACGACTTTGGGAATAGTCTCGTTGGATTCAGAACAACGAAACTAAGACAAAACCGTTGGATTTTTAAAGCTAGTACTTATAGAAGCCGAGATACAGACTTCCAACCTTTGGGTTTTTGGTGCACATATATGGAAACCAAAAGTTTGTATCTCGGTTAGTAAAAGAGCTACGACTTTGGGAATAGTCTCGTTGGATTCACAACAACGAAACTAAGACAAAAACCGTTGGATTTTTAAAGCTAGTACTTATAGAAGCCGAGATATAGACTTCCAAACTTTTGGTTTTTGGTGCACATATATGGAAACCAAAAGTTTGTATCTCGATTAGTAAAAGAGCTACGACTTTGGGAATAGTCTCGTTCGATTGAGAACGTCGAAACTAAGACAAAACCGTTGAATTTTTAAAGCTAGTACTTATAGAAGCCGAGATATAGACTTCCAAACTTTTGGTTTTTGGTGCACATATATGGAAACCAAATATTTGTATCTTGGTTAGTAAAAGAGCTTCGACTTTAGGAATAGTCTCGTTGGATTCAGAACGTCAAAACTAAGATAAAACCGTTGGATTTTTAAAGCTAGTACATATAGAAGCCGAGATATAGACTTCCAAACTTTTGGTTTTTGGTGCACATATATGGAAACCAAAAGTTTGTATCTCGGTTAGTAAAAAAGCTACGACTTTAAGAATAGTCTCGTTGGATTCAGAACAACGAAACTAAGACAAACCCGTTGGATTTTTAAAGCTAGTACTTATAGAAGCCGAGATACAGACTTCCAACCTTTGGGTTTTTGGTGCACATATATGGAAACCAAAAGTTTGTATCTCGGTTAGTAAAAGAGCTACGACTTTGGGAATAGTCTCGTTGGATTCAGAACGTCGAAACTAAGACAAAACCGTTGAATTTTTAAAGCTAGTACTTATAGAAGCCGAGATATAGACTTCCAAACTTTTGGTTTTTGGTGCACATATATGGAAACCAAAAGTTTGTATCTCGGTTAGTAAAAGAGCTACGACTTTGGGAATAGTTTCGTTGGATTCAGAACGTCGAAACTAAGACAAAACCGTTGGATTTTTAAAGCTAGTACTTATAGAAGCCGAGATATAGACTTCCAAACTTTTGGTTTTTGGTGCACATATATGGAAACCAAAAGTTTGTATCTCGGTTAGTAAAAGAGCTACGACTTTGGGAATAGTCTCGTTGGATTCAGAACGTCGAAACTAAGACAAAACTGTTGGATTTTTAAAGCTAGTACTTATAGAAGCCGAGATATAGACTTCCAAACTTTTGGTTTTTGGTGCACATATATGGAAACCAAAAACTTGTATCTTGGTTAGTAAAAGAGCTTCGACTTTGGGAATAGTCTCGTTGGATTCAGAACGTCGAAACTAAGACAAAACCGTTGAATTTTTAAAGCTAGTACTTATAGAAGCCGAGATACAGACTTCCAACCTTTTGGTTTTTGGTGCACATATATGGAAACCAAAAATTTGTATCTCGGTTAGTAAAAGAGCTACGACTTTGGGAATAGTCTCGTTGGATTCAGAACGTCGAAACTAAGACAAAACCGTTGGATTTTTAATGCTAGTACTTATAGAAGCCGAGATACAGACTTCCAACCTTTGGGTTTTTGGTGCACATATATGGAAACCAAAAGTTTGTATCTCGGTTAGTAGAAGAGCTACGACTTTGGAAATAGTCTCGTTAAATTCAGAACGTCGAAACTAAGATAAAACCGTTGGATTTTTAAAGCTAGTACTTATAGAAGCCGAGATATAGACTTCCAAACTTTTGGTTTTTGGTGCACATATATGGAAACCAAAAGTTTGTATCTCAATTAGTAAAAGAGCTACGACTTTGGGAATAGTCTCGTTGGATTCAGAACAACGAAACTAAGACAAAACCGTTGGATTTTTAAAGCTAGTACTTATAGAAGCCGAGATACAGACTTCCAACCTTTGGGTTTTTGGTGCACATATATGGAAACCAAAAGTTTGTATCTCGGTTAGTAAAAGAGCTACGACTTTGGGAATAGTCTCGTTGGATTCACAACAACGAAACTAAGACAAAAACCGTTGGATTTTTAAAGCTAGTACTTATAGAAGCCGAGATATAGACTTCCAAACTTTTGGTTTTTGGTGCACATATATGGAAACCAAAAGTTTGTATCTCGATTAGTAAAAGAGCTACGACTTTGGGAATAGTCTCGTTCGATTGAGAACGTCGAAACTAAGACAAAACCGTTAAATTTTTAAAGCTAGTACTTATAGAAGCCGAGATATAGACTTCCAAACTTTTGGTTTTTGGTGCACATATATGGAAACCAAATATTTGTATCTTGGTTAGTAAAAGAGCTTCGACTTTAGGAATAGTCTCGTTGGATTCAGAACGTCAAAACTAAGATAAAACCGTTAGATTTTTAAAGCTAGTACATATAGAAGCCGAGATATAGACTTCCAAACTTTTGGTTTTTGGTGCACATATATGGAAACCAAAAGTTTGTATCTCGGTTAGTAAAAAAGCTACGACTTTAAGAATAGTCTCGTTGGATTCAGAACAACGAAACTAAGACAAACCCGTTGGATTTTTAAAGCTAGTACTTATAGAAGCCGAGATACAGACTTCCAACCTTTGGGTTTTTGGTGCACATATATGGAAACCAAAAGTTTGTATCTCGGTTAGTAAAAGAGCTACGACTTTGGGAATAGTCTCGTTGGATTCAGAACGTCGAAACTAAGACAAAACCGTTGAATTTTTAAAGCTAGTACTTATAGAAGCCGAGATATAGACTTCCAAACTTTTGGTTTTTGGTGCACATATATGGAAACCAAAAGTTTGTATCTCGGTTAGTAAAAGAGCTACGACTTTGGGAATAGTTTCGTTGGATTCAGAACGTCGAAACTAAGACAAAACCGTTGGATTTTAAAAGCTAGTACTTATAGAAGCCGAGATATAGACTTCCAAACTTTTGGTTTTTGGTGCACATATATGGAAACCAAATATTTGTATCTTGGTTAGTAAAAGAGCTTCGACTTTGTGAATAGTCTCGTTGGATTCAGAACGTCGAAACTAAGATAAAACCATTGGATTTTTAAAGCTAGTACATATAGAAGCCGAGATATAGACTTCCAAACTTTTGGTTTTTGGTGCACATATATGGAAACCAAAAGTTTGTATCTCGGTTAGTAAAAAAGCTACGACTTTAAGAATAGTCTCGTTGGATTCAGAACAACGAAACTAAGACAAACCCGTTGGATTTTTAAAGCTAGTACTTATAGAAGCCGAGATACAGACTTCCAACCTTTGGGTTTTTGGTGCACATATATGGAAACCAAAAGTTTGTATCTCGGTTAGTAAAAGAGCTACGACTTTGGGAATAGTCTCGTTGGATTCAGAACGTCGAAACTAAGACAAAAGCGTTGGATTTTTGAAGCTAGTACTTATAGAAGCCGAGATATAGACTTCCAAACTTTTGGTTTTTGGTGCACATATATGGAAACCAAAAGTTTGTATCTCGGTTAGTAAAAGAGCTACGACTTTGGGAATAGTCTCGTTGGATTCAGAACGTCGAAACTAAGACAAAACCGTTGGATTTTTAAAGCTAGTACTTATAGAAGCCGAGATATAGACTTCCAAACTTTTGGTTTTTGGTGCACATATATGGAAACCAAAAGTTTGTATCTCGGTTAGTAAAAGAGCTACGACTTTGGGAATAGTCTCGTTGGATTCAGAACGTCGAAACTAAGACAAAACTGTTGGATTTTTAAAGCTAGTACTTATAGAAGCCGAGATATAGACTTCCAAACTTTTGGTTTTTGGTGCACATATATGGAAACCAAAAATTTGTATCTTGGTTAGTAAAAGAGCTTCGACTTTGGGAATAGTCTCGTTGGATTCAGAACGTCGAAACTAAGACAAAACCGTTGAATTTTTAAAGCTAGTACTTATAGAAGCCGAGATACAGACTTCCAACCTTTGGGTTTTTGGTGCACATATATGGAAACCAAAAATTTGTATCTCGGTTAGTAAAAGAGCTACGACTTTGGGAATAGTCTCGTTGGATTCAGAACGTCGAAACTAAGACAAAACCGTTGGATTTTTAATGCTAGTACTTATAGAAGCCGAGATATAGACTTCCAAACTTTTGGTTTTTGGTGCACATATATGGAAACCAAAAGTTTGTATCTCAATTAGTAAAAGAGCTACGACTTTGGGAATAGTTTCGTTGGATTCAGAACAACGAAACTAAGACAAAACCGTTGGATTTTTAAAGCTAGTACTTATAGAAGCCGAGATATAGACTTCCAAACTTTTGGTTTTTGGTGCACATATATGGAAACCAAAAGTTTGTATCTCGGTTAGTAAAAGAGCTACGACTTTGGGAATAGTCTCGTTGGATTCAGAACGTCGAAACTAAGACAAAACTGTTGGATTTTTAAAGCTAGTACTTATAGAAGCCGAGATATAGACTTCCAAACTTTTGGTTTTTGGTGCACATATATGGAAACCAAAAATTTGTATCTTGGTTAGTAAAAGAGCTTCGACTTTGGGAATAGTCTCGTTGGATTCAAAACGTCGAAACTAAGACAAAACCGTTGGATTTTTGAAGCTAGTACTTATAGAAGCCGAGATACAGACTTCCAACCTTTGGGTTTTTGGTGCACATATATGGAAACCAAAAGTTTGTATCTCGGTTAGTAAAAGAGCTACGACTTTGGGAATAGTTTCGTTGGATTCAGAACAACGAAACTAAGACAAAACCGTTGGATTTTTAAAGCTAGTACTTATAGAAGCCGAGATATAGACTTCCAAACTTTTGGTTTTTGGTGCACATATATGGAAACCAAAAGTTTGTATCTCGGTTAGTAAAAGAGCTACGACTTTGGGAATAGTCTCGTTGGATTCAGAACGTCGAAACTAAGACAAAACTGTTGGATTTTTAAAGCTAGTACTTATAGAAGCCGAGATATAGACTTCCAAACTTTTGGTTTTTGGTGCACATATATGGAAACCAAAAATTTGTATCTTGGTTAGTAAAAGAGCTTCGACTTTGGGAATAGTCTCGTTCGATTGAGAACGTCGAAACTAAGACAAAACCGTTGAATTTTTAAAGCTAGTACTTATAGAAGCCGAGATATAGACTTCCAAACTTTTGGTTTTTGGTGCACATATATGGAAACCAAATATTTGTATCTTGGTTAGTAAAAGAGCTTCGACTTTAGGAATAGTCTCGTTGGATTCAGAACGTCAAAACTAAGATAAAACCGTTGGATTTTTAATGCTAGTACTTATAGAAGCCGAGATATAGACTTCCAAACTTTTGGTTTTTGGTGCACATATATGGAAACCAAAAGTTTGTATCTCAATTAGTAAAAGAGCTACGACTTTGGGAATAGTTTCGTTGGATTCAGAACAACGAAACTAAGACAAAACCGTTGGATTTTTAAAGCTAGTACTTATAGAAGCCGAGATACAGACTTCCAACCTTTGGGTTTTTGGTGCACATATATGGAAACCAAAAGTTTGTATCTCGGTTAGTAAAAGAGCTACGACTTTGGGAATAGTCTCGTTGGATTCACAACAACGAAACTAAGACAAAAACCGTTGGATTTTTAAAGCTAGTACTTATAGAAGCCGAGATATAGACTTCCAAACTTTTGGTTTTTGGTGCACATATATGGAAACCAAAAGTTTGTATCTCGATTAGTAAAAGAGCTACGACTTTGGGAATAGTCTCGTTCGATTGAGAACGTCGAAACTAAGACAAAACCGTTGAATTTTTAAAGCTAGTACTTATAGAAGCCGAGATATAGACTTCCAAACTTTTGGTTTTTGGTGCACATATATGGAAACCAAATATTTGTATCTTGGTTAGTAAAAGAGCTTCGACTTTAGGAATAGTCTCGTTGGATTCAGAACGTCAAAACTAAGATAAAACCGTTGGATTTTTAAAGCTAGTACATATAGAAGCCGAGATATAGACTTCCAAACTTTTGGTTTTTGGTGCACATATATGGAAACCAAAAGTTTGTATCTCGGTTAGTAAAAAAGCTACGACTTTAAGAATAGTCTCGTTGGATTCAGAACAACGAAACTAAGACAAACCCGTTGGATTTTTAAAGCTAGTACTTATAGAAGCCGACATACAGACTTCCAACCTTTGGGTTTTTGGTGCACATATATGGAAACCAAAAGTTTGTATCTCGGTTAGTAAAAGAGCTACGACTTTGGGAATAGTCTCGTTGGATTCAGAACGTCGAAACTAAGACAAAACCGTTCAATTTTTAAAGCTAGTACTTATAGAAGCCGAGATATAGACTTCCAAACTTTTGGTTTTTGGTGCACATATATGGAAACCAAAAGTTTGTATCTCGGTTAGTAAAAGAGCTACGACTTTGGGAATAGTTTCGTTGGATTCAGAACGTCGAAACTAAGACAAAACCGTTGGATTTTTAAAGCTAGTACTTATAGAAGCCGAGATATAGACTTCCAAACTTTTGGTTTTTGGTGCACATATATGGAAACCAAAAGTTTGTATCTCGGTTAGTAAAAGAGCTACGACTTTGGGAATAGTCTCGTTGGATTCAGAACGTCGAAACTAAGACAAAACTGTTGGATTTTTAAAGCTAGTACTTATAGAAGCCGAGATATAGACTTCCAAACTTTTGGTTTTTGGTGCACATATATGGAAACCAAAAACTTGTATCTTGGTTAGTAAAAGAGCTTCGACTTTGGGAATAGTCTCGCTGGATTCAGAACGTCGAAACTAAGACAAAACCGTTGAATTTTTAAAGCTAGTACTTATAGAAGCCGAGATACAGACTTCCAACCTTAGGGTTTTTGGTGCACATATATGGAAACCAAAAATTTGTATCTCGGTTAGTAAAAGAGCTACGACTTTGGGAATAGTCTCGTTAAATTCAGAACGTCGAAGCTAAGATAAAACCGTTGGATTTTTAAAGCTAGTACTTATAGAAGCCGAGATATAGACTTCCAAACTTTTGGTTTTTGGTGCACATATATGGAAACCAAAAGTTTGTATCTCAATTAGTAAAAGAGCTACGACTTTGGGAATAGTCTCGTTGGATTCAGAACAACGAAACTAAGACAAAACCGTTGGATTTTTAAAGCTAGTACTTATAGAAGCCGAGATACAGACTTCCAACCTTTGGGTTTTTGGTGCACATATATGGAAACCAAAAGTTTGTATCTCAGTTAGTAAAAGAGCTACGACTTTGGGAATAGTCTCGTTGGATTCACAACAACGAAACTAAGACAAAAACCGTTGGATTTTTAAATCTAGTACTTATAGAAGCCGAGATATAGACTTCCAAACTTTTGGTTTTTGGTGCACATATATGGAAACCAAAAGTTTGTATCTCGATTAGTAAAAGAGCTACGACTTTGGGAATAGTCTCGTTCGATTGAGAACGTCGAAACTAAGACAAAACCGTTGAATTTTTAAAGCTAGTACTTATAGAAGCCGAGATATAGACTTCCAAACTTTTGGTTTTTGGTGCACATATATGGAAACCAAATATTTGTATCTTGGTTAGTAAAAGAGCTTCGACTTTAGGAATAGTCTCGTTGGATTCAGAACGTCAAAACTAAGATAAAACCGTTGGATTTTTAAAGCTAGTACATATAGAAGCCGAGATATAGACTTCCAAACTTTTGGTTTTTGGTGCACATATATGGAAACCAAAAGTTTGTATCTCGGTTAGTAAAAAAGCTACGACTTTAAGAATAGTCTCGTTGGATTCAGAACAACGAAACTAAGACAAACCCGTTGGATTTTTAAAGCTAGTACTTATAGAAGCCGAGATACAGACTTCCAACCTTTGGGTTTTTGGTGCACATATATGGAAACCAAAAGTTTGTATCTCGGTTAGTAAAAGAGCTACGACTTTGGGAATAGTCTCGTTGGATTCAGAACGTCGAAACTAAGACAAAACCGTTGAATTTTTAAAGCTAGTACTTATAGAAGCCGAGATATAGACTTCCAAACTTTTGGTTTTTGGTGCACATATATGGAAACCAAAAGTTTGTATCTCGGTTAGTAAAAGAGCTACGACTTTGGGAATAGTTTCGTTGGATTCAGAACGTCGAAACTAAGACAAAACCGTTGGATTTTTAAAGCTAGTACTTATAGAAGCCGAGATATAGACTTCCAAACTTTTGGTTTTTGGTGCACATATATGGAAACCAAATATTTGTATCTTGGTTAGTAAAAGAGCTTCGACTTTGGGAATAGTCTCGTTGGATTCAGAACGTCGAAACTAAGATAAAACCGTTGGATTTTTAAAGCTAGTACATATAGAAGCCGAGATATAGACTTCCAAACTTTTGGTTTTTGGTGCACATATATGGAAACCAAAAGTTTGTATCTCGGTTAGTAAAAAAGCTACGACTTTAAGAATAGTCTCGTTGGATTCAGAACAACGAAACTAAGACAAACCCGTTGGATTTTTAAAGCTAGTACTTATAGAAGCCGAGATACAGACTTCCAACCTTTGGGTTTTTGGTGCACATATATGGAAACCAAAAGTTTGTATCTCGGTTAGTAAAAGAGCTACGACTTTGGGAATAGTCTCGTTGGATTCAGAACGTCAAAACTAAGACAAAACCGTTGGATTTTTAAAGCTAGTACTTATAGAAGCCGAGATATAGACTTCCAAACTTTTGGTTTTTGGTGCACATATATGGAAACCAAAAGTTTGTATCTCGGTTAGTAAAAGAGCTACGACTTTAAGAATAGTCTCGTTGGATTCAGAACGTCGAAACTAAGACAAAACTGTTGGATTTTTAAAGCTAGTACTTATAGAAGCCGAGATATAGACTTCCAAACTTTTGGTTTTTGGTGCACATATATGGAAACCAAAAATTTGTATCTTGGTTAGTAAAAGAGCTTCGACTTTGGGAATAGTCTCGTTGGATTCAGAACGTCGAAACTAAGACAAAACCGTTGAATTTTTAAAGCTAGTACTTATAGAAGCCGAGATACAGACTTCCAACCTTTGGGTTTTTGGTGCACATATATGGAAACCAAAAATTTGTATCTCGGTTAGTAAAAGAGCTACGACTTTGGGAATAGTCTCGTTGGATTCAGAACGTCGAAACTAAGACAAAACCGTTGGATTTTTAATGCTAGTACTTATAGAAGCCGAGATACAGACTTTCAACCTTTGGGTTTTTGGTGCACATATATGGAAACCAAAAGTTTGTATCTCGGTTAGTAAAAGAGCTACGACTTTGGAAATGGTCTCGTCAAATTCAGAACGTCGAAACTAAGATAAAACCGTTGGATTTTTAAAGCTAGTACTTATAGAAGCCGAGATATAGACTTCCAAACTTTTGGTTTTTGGTGCACATATATGGAAACCAAAAGTTTGTATCTCAATTAGTAAAAGAGCTACGACTTTGGGAATAGTCTCGTTGGATTCAGAACAACGAAACTAAGACAAAACCGTTGGATTTTTAAAGCTAGTACTTATAGAAGCCGAGATACAGACTTCCAACCTTTGGGTTTTTGGTGCACATATATGGAAACCAAAAGTTTGTATCTCGGTTAGTAAAAGAGCTACGACTTTGGGAATAGTCTCGTTGGATTCACAACAACGAAACTAAGACAAAAACCCTTGGATTTTTAAATCTAGTACTTATAGAAGCCGAGATATAGACTTCCAAACTTTTGGTTTTTGGTGCACATATATGGAAACCAAAAGTTTGTATCTCGATTAGTAAAAGAGCTACGACTTTGGGAATAGTCTTGTTCGATTGAGAACGTCGAAACTAAGACAAAACCGTTGAATTTTTAAAGCTAGTACTTATAGAAGCCGAGATATAGACTTCCAAACTTTTGGTTTTTGGTGCACATATATGGAAACCAAATATTTGTATCTTGGTTAGTAAAAGAGCTTCGACTTTAGGAATAGTCTCGTTGGATTCAGAACGTCAAAACTAAGATAAAACCGTTGGATTTTTAAAGCTAGTACATATAGAAGCCGAGATATAGACTTCCAAACTTTTGGTTTTTGGTGCACATATATGGAAACCAAAAGTTTGTATCTCGGTTAGTAAAAAAGCTACGACTTTAAGAATAGTCTCGTTGGATTCAGAACAACGAAACTAAGACAAACCCGTTGGATTTTTAAAGCTAGTACTTATAGAAGCCGAGATACAGACTTCCAACCTTTGGGTTTTTGGTGCACATATATGGAAACCAAAAGTTTGTATCTCGGTTAGTAAAAGAGCTACGACTTTGGGAATAGTCTCGTTGGATTCAGAACGTCGAAACTAAGACAAAACCGTTGAATTTTTAAAGCTAGTACTTATAGAAGCCGAGATATAGACTTCCAAACTTTTGGTTTTTGGTGCACATATATGGAAACCAAAAGTTTGTATCTCGGTTAGTAAAAGAGCTACGACTTTGGGAATAGTTTCGTTGGATTCAGAACGTCGAAACTAAGACAAAACCGTTGGATTTTTAAAGCTAGTACTTATAGAAGCCGAGATATAGACTTCCAAACTTTTGGTTTTTGGTGCACATATATGGAAACCAAAAGTTTGTATCTCGGTTAGTAAAAGAGCTACGACTTTGGGAATAGTCTCGTTGGATTCAGAACGTCGAAACTAAGACAAAACTGTTGGATTTTTAAAGCTAGTACTTATAGAAGCCGAGATATAGACTTCCAAACTTTTGGTTTTTGGTGCACATATATGGAAACCAAAAACTTGTATCTTGGTTAGTAAAAGAGCTTCGACTTTGGGAATAGTCTCGTTGGATTCAGAACGTCGAAACTAAGACAAAACCGTTGAATTTTTAAAGCTAGTACTTATAGAAGCCGAGATACAGACTTCCAACCTTTTGGTTTTTGGTGCACATATATGGAAACCAAAAATTTGTATCTCGGTTAGTAAAAGAGCTACGACTTTGGGAATAGTCTCGTTGGATTCAGAACGTCGAAACTAAGACAAAACCGTTGGATTTTTAATGCTAGTACTTATAGAAGCCGAGATACAGACTTCCAACCTTTGGGTTTTTGGTGCACATATATGGAAACCAAAAGTTTGTATCTCGGTTAGTAGAAGAGCTACGACTTTGGAAATAGTCTCGTTAAATTCAGAACGTCGAAACTAAGATAAAACCGTTGGATTTTTAAAGCTAGTACTTATAGAAGCCGAGATATAGACTTCCAAACTTTTGGTTTTTGGTGCACATATATGGAAACCAAAAGTTTGTATCTCAATTAGTAAAAGAGCTACGACTTTGGGAATAGTCTCGTTGGATTCAGAACAACGAAACTAAGACAAAACCGTTGGATTTTTAAAGCTAGTACTTATAGAAGCCGAGATACAGACTTCCAACCTTTGGGTTTTTGGTGCACATATATGGAAACCAAAAGTTTGTATCTCGGTTAGTAAAAGAGCTACGACTTTGGGAATAGTCTCGTTGGATTCACAACAACGAAACTAAGACAAAAACCGTTGGATTTTTAAAGCTAGTACTTATAGAAGCCGAGATATAGACTTCCAAACTTTTGGTTTTTGGTGCACATATATGGAAACCAAAAGTTTGTATCTCGATTAGTAAAAGAGCTACGACTTTGGAAATAGTCTCGTTCGATTGAGAACGTCGAAACTAAGACAAAACCGTTAAATTTTTAAAGCTAGTACTTATAGAAGCCGAGATATAGACTTCCAAACTTTTGGTTTTTGGTGCACATATATGGAAACCAAATATTTGTATCTTGGTTAGTAAAAGAGCTTCGACTTTAGGAATAGTCTCGTTGGATTCAGAACGTCAAAACTAAGATAAAACCGTTAGATTTTTAAAGCTAGTACATATAGAAGCCGAGATATAGACTTCCAAACTTTTGGTTTTTGGTGCACATATATGGAAACCAAAAGTTTGTATCTCGGTTAGTAAAAAAGCTACGACTTTAAGAATAGTCTCGTTGGATTCAGAACAACGAAACTAAGACAAACCCGTTGGATTTTTAAAGCTAGTACTTATAGAAGCCGAGATACAGACTTCCAACCTTTGGGTTTTTGGTGCACATATATGGAAACCAAAAGTTTGTATCTCGGTTAGTAAAAGAGCTACGACTTTGGGAATAGTCTCGTTGGATTCAGAACGTCGAAACTAAGACAAAACCGTTGAATTTTTAAAGCTAGTACTTATAGAAGCCGAGATATAGACTTCCAAACTTTTGGTTTTTGGTGCACATATATGGAAACCAAAAGTTTGTATCTCGGTTAGTAAAAGAGCTACGACTTTGGGAATAGTTTCGTTGGATTCAGAACGTCGAAACTAAGACAAAACCGTTGGATTTTAAAAGCTAGTACTTATAGAAGCCGAGATATAGACTTCCAAACTTTTGGTTTTTGGTGCACATATATGGAAACCAAATATTTGTATCTTGGTTAGTAAAAGAGCTTCGACTTTGTGAATAGTCTCGTTGGATTCAGAACGTCGAAACTAAGATAAAACCATTGGATTTTTAAAGCTAGTACATATAGAAGCCGAGATATAGACTTCCAAACTTTTGGTTTTTGGTGCACATATATGGAAACCAAAAGTTTGTATCTCGGTTAGTAAAAAAGCTACGACTTTAAGAATAGTCTCGTTGGATTCAGAACAACGAAACTAAGACAAACCCGTTGGATTTTTAAAGCTAGTACTTATAGAAGCCGAGATACAGACTTCCAACCTTTGGGTTTTTGGTGCACATATATGGAAACCAAAAGTTTGTATCTCGGTTAGTAAAAGAGCTACGACTTTGGGAATAGTCTCGTTGGATTCAGAACGTCGAAACTAAGACAAAACCGTTGGATTTTTGAAGCTAGTACTTATAGAAGCCGAGATATAGACTTCCAAACTTTTGGTTTTTGGTGCACATATATGGAAACCAAAAGTTTGTATCTCGGTTAGTAAAAGAGCTACGACTTTGGGAATAGTCTCGTTGGATTCAGAACGTCGAAACTAAGACAAAACCGTTGGATTTTTAAAGCTAGTACTTATAGAAGCCGAGATATAGACTTCCAAACTTTTGGTTTTTGGTGCACATATATGGAAACCAAAAGTTTGTATCTCGGTTAGTAAAAGAGCTACGACTTTGGGAATAGTCTCGTTGGATTCAGAACGTCGAAACTAAGACAAAACTGTTGGATTTTTAAAGCTAGTACTTATAGAAGCCGAGATATAGACTTCCAAACTTTTGGTTTTTGGTGCACATATATGGAAACCAAAAATTTGTATCTTGGTTAGTAAAAGAGCTTCGACTTTGGGAATAGTCTCGTTGGATTCAGAACGTCGAAACTAAGACAAAACCGTTGAATTTTTAAAGCTAGTACTTATAGAAGCCGAGATACAGACTTCCAACCTTTGGGTTTTTGGTGCACATATATGGAAACCAAAAATTTGTATCTCGGTTAGTAAAAGAGCTACGACTTTGGGAATAGTCTCGTTGGATTCAGAACGTCGAAACTAAGACAAAACCGTTGGATTTTTAATGCTAGTACTTATAGAAGCCGAGATATAGACTTCCAAACTTTTGGTTTTTGGTGCACATATATGGAAACCAAAAGTTTGTATCTCAATTAGTAAAAGAGCTACGACTTTGGGAATAGTTTCGTTGGATTCAGAACAACGAAACTAAGACAAAACCGTTGGATTTTTAAAGCTAGTACTTATAGAAGCCGAGATATAGACTTCCAAACTTTTGGTTTTTGGTGCACATATATGGAAACCAAAAGTTTGTATCTCGGTTAGTAAAAGAGCTACGACTTTGGGAATAGTCTCGTTGGATTCAGAACGTCGAAACTAAGACAAAACTGTTGGATTTTTAAAGCTAGTACTTATAGAAGCCGAGATATAGACTTCCAAACTTTTGGTTTTTGGTGCACATATATGGAAACCAAATATTTGTATCTTGGTTAGTAAAAGAGCTTCGACTTTAGGAATAGTCTCGTTGGATTCAGAACGTCAAAACTAAGATAAAACCGTTGGATTTTTAAAGCTAGTACATATAGAAGCCGAGATATAGACTTCCAAACTTTTGGTTTTTGGTGCACATATATGGAAACCAAAAGTTTGTATCTCGGTTAGTAAAAAAGCTACGACTTTAAGAATAGTCTCGTTGGATTCAGAACAACGAAACTAAGACAAACCCGTTGGATTTTTAAAGCTAGTACTTATAGAAGCCGAGATACAGACTTCCAACCTTTGGGTTTTTGGTGCACATATATGGAAACCAAAAGTTTGTATCTCGGTTAGTAAAAGAGCTACGACTTTGGGAATAGTCTCGTTAAATTCAGAACGTCGAAACTAAGATAAAACCGTTGGATTTTTAAAGCTAGTACTTATAGAAGCCGAGATATAGACTTCCAAACTTTTGGTTTTTGGTGCACATATATGGAAACCAAAAGTTTGTATCTCAATTAGTAAAAGAGCTACGACTTTGGGAATAGTCTCGTTGGATTCAGAACAACGAAACTAAGACAAAACCGTTGGATTTTTAAAGCTAGTACTTATAGAAGCCGAGATACAGACTTCCAACCTTTGGGTTTTTGGTGCACATATATGGAAACCAAAAGTTTGTATCTCGGTTAGTAAAAGAGCTACGACTTTGGGAATAGTCTCGTTGGATTCACAACAACGAAACTAAGACAAAAACCGTTGGATTTTTAAAGCTAGTACTTATAGAAGCCGAGATATAGACTTCCAAACTTTTGGTTTTTGGTGCACATATATGGAAACCAAAAGTTTGTATCTCGATTAGTAAAAGAGCTACGACCTTGGGAATAGTCTCGTTCGATTGAGAACGTCGAAACTAAGACAAAACCGTTAAATTTTTAAAGCTAGTACTTATAGAAGCCGAGATATAGACTTCCAAACTTTTGGTTTTTGGTGCACATATATGGAAACCAAATATTTGTATCTTGGTTAGTAAAAAAGCTTCGACTTTAGGAATAGTCTCGTTGGATTCAGAACGTCAAAACTAAGATAAAACCGTTAGATTTTTAAAGCTAGTACATATAGAAGCCGAGATATAGACTTCCAAACTTTTGGTTTTTGGTGCACATATATGGAAACCAAAAGTTTGTATCTCGGTTAGTAAAAAAGCTACGACTTTAAGAATAGTCTCGTTGGATTCAGAACAACGAAACTAAGACAAACCCGTTGGATTTTTAAAGCTAGTACTTATAGAAGCCGAGATACAGACTTCCAACCTTTGGGTTTTTGGTGCACATATATGGAAACCAAAAGTTTGTATCTCGGTTAGTAAAAGAGCTACGACTTTGGGAATAGTCTCGTTGGATTCAGAACGTCGAAACTAAGACAAAACCGTTGAATTTTTAAAGCTAGTACTTATAGAAGCCGAGATATAGACTTCCAAACTTTTGGTTTTTGGTGCACATATATGGAAACCAAAAGTTTGTATCTCGGTTAGTAAAAGAGCTACGACTTTGGGAATAGTCTCGTTGGATTCACAACAACGAAACTAAGACAAAAACCGTTGGATTTTTAAAGCTAGTACTTATAGAAGCCGAGATATAGACTTCAAAACTTTTGGTTTTTGGTGCACATATATGGAAACCAAAAGTTTGTATCTCAATTAGTAAAAGAGCTACGACTTTGGGAATAGTCTCGTTGGATTCAGAACAACGAAACTAAGACAAAACCGTTGGATTTTTAAAGCTAGTACTTATAGAAGCCGAGATACAGACTTCCAACCTTTGGGTTTTTGGTGCACATATATGGAAACCAAAAGTTTGTATCTCGGTTAGTACAAGAGCTACGACTTTGGGAATAGTCTCGTTAAATTCAGAACGTCGAAACTAAGATAAAACCGTTGGATTTTTAAAGCTAGTACTTATAGAAGCCGAGATATAGACTTCCAAACTTTTGGTTTTTGGTGCACATATATGGAAACCAAAAGTTTGTATCTCAATTAGTAAAAGAGCTACGACTTTGGGAATAGTCTCGTTGGATTCAGAACAACGAAACTAAGACAAAACCGTTGGATTTTTAAAGCTAGTACTTATAGAAGCCGAGATACAGACTTCCAACCTTTGGGTTTTTGGTGCACATATATGGAAACCAAAAGTTTGTATCTCGGTTAGTAAAAGAGCTACGACTTTAAGAATAGTCTCGTTGGATTCAGAACAACGAAACTAAGACAAACCCGTTGGATTTTTAAAGCTAGTACTTATAGAAGCCGAGATACAGACTTCCAACCTTTGGGTTTTTGGTGCACATATATGGAAACCAAAAGTTTGTATCTCGGTTAGTAAAAGAGCTACGACTTTGGGAATAGTCTCGTTGGATTCAGAACGTCGAAACTAAGACAAAACCGTTGAATTTTTAAAGCTAGTACTTATAGAAGCCGAGATATAGACTTCCAAACTTTTGGTTTTTGGTGCACATATATGGAAACCAAAAGTTTGTATCTCGATTAGTAAAAGAGCTACGACTTTGGAAATAGTCTCGTTCGATTGAGAACGTCGAAACTAAGACAAAACCGTTAAATTTTTAAAGCTAGTACTTATAGAAGCCGAGATATAGACTTCCAAACTTTTGGTTTTTGGTGCACATATATGGAAACCAAATATTTGTATCTTGGTTAGTAAAAGAGCTTCGACTTTAGGAATAGTCTCGTTGGATTCAGAACGTCAAAACTAAGATAAAACCGTTAGATTTTTAAAGCTAGTACATATAGAAGCCGAGATATAGACTTCCAAACTTTTGGTTTTTGGTGCACATATATGGAAACCAAAAGTTTGTATCTCGGTTAGTAAAAAAGCTACGACTTTAAGAATAGTCTCGTTGGATTCAGAACAACGAAACTAAGACAAACCCGTTGGATTTTTAAAGCTAGTACTTATAGAAGCCGAGATACAGACTTCCAACCTTTGGGTTTTTGGTGCACATATATGGAAACCAAAAGTTTGTATCTCGGTTAGTAAAAGAGCTACGACTTTGGGAATAGTCTCGTTGGATTCAGAACGTCGAAACTAAGACAAAACCGTTGAATTTTTAAAGCTAGTACTTATAGAAGCCGAGATATAGACTTCCAAACTTTTGGTTTTTGGTGCACATATATGGAAACCAAAAGTTTGTATCTCGGTTAGTAAAAGAGCTACGACTTTGGGAATAGTTTCGTTGGATTCAGAACGTCGAAACTAAGACAAAACCGTTGGATTTTAAAAGCTAGTACTTATAGAAGCCGAGATATAGACTTCCAAACTTTTGGTTTTTGGTGCACATATATGGAAACCAAATATTTGTATCTTGGTTAGTAAAAGAGCTTCGACTTTGTGAATAGTCTCGTTGGATTCAGAACGTCGAAACTAAGATAAAACCATTGGATTTTTAAAGCTAGTACATATAGAAGCCGAGATATAGACTTCCAAACTTTTGGTTTTTGGTGCACATATATGGAAACCAAAAGTTTGTATCTCGGTTAGTAAAAAAGCTACGACTTTAAGAATAGTCTCGTTGGATTCAGAACAACGAAACTAAGACAAACCCGTTGGATTTTTAAAGCTAGTACTTATAGAAGCCGAGATACAGACTTCCAACCTTTGGGTTTTTGGTGCACATATATGGAAACCAAAAGTTTGTATCTCGGTTAGTAAAAGAGCTACGACTTTGGGAATAGTCTCGTTGGATTCAGAACGTCGAAACTAAGACAAAACCGTTGGATTTTTGAAGCTAGTACTTATAGAAGCCGAGATATAGACTTCCAAACTTTTGGTTTTTGGTGCACATATATGGAAACCAAAAGTTTGTATCTCGGTTAGTAAAAGAGCTACGACTTTGGGAATAGTCTCGTTGGATTCAGAACGTCGAAACTAAGACAAAACCGTTGGATTTTTAAAGCTAGTACTTATAGAAGCCGAGATATAGACTTCCAAACTTTTGGTTTTTGGTGCACATATATGGAAACCAAAAGTTTGTATCTCGGTTAGTAAAAGAGCTACGACTTTGGGAATAGTCTCGTTGGATTCAGAACGTCGAAACTAAGACAAAACTGTTGGATTTTTAAAGCTAGTACTTATAGAAGCCGAGATATAGACTTCCAAACTTTTGGTTTTTGGTGCACATATATGGAAACCAAAAATTTGTATCTTGGTTAGTAAAAGAGCTTCGACTTTGGGAATAGTCTCGTTGGATTCAGAACGTCGAAACTAAGACAAAACCGTTGAATTTTTAAAGCTAGTACTTATAGAAGCCGAGATACAGACTTCCAACCTTTGGGTTTTTGGTGCACATATATGGAAACCAAAAATTTGTATCTCGGTTAGTAAAAGAGCTACGACTTTGGGAATAGTCTCGTTGGATTCAGAACGTCGAAACTAAGACAAAACCGTTGGATTTTTAATGCTAGTACTTATAGAAGCCGAGATATAGACTTCCAAACTTTTGGTTTTTGGTGCACATATATGGAAACCAAAAGTTTGTATCTCAATTAGTAAAAGAGCTACGACTTTGGGAATAGTTTCGTTGGATTCAGAACAACGAAACTAAGACAAAACCGTTGGATTTTTAAAGCTAGTACTTATAGAAGCCGAGATATAGACTTCCAAACTTTTGGTTTTTGGTGCACATATATGGAAACCAAAAGTTTGTATCTCGGTTAGTAAAAGAGCTACGACTTTGGGAATAGTCTCGTTGGATTCAGAACGTCGAAACTAAGACAAAACTGTTGGATTTTTAAAGCTAGTACTTATAGAAGCCGAGATATAGACTTCCAAACTTTTGGTTTTTGGTGCACATATATGGAAACCAAATATTTGTATCTTGGTTAGTAAAAGAGCTACGACTTTAGGAATAGTCTCGTTGGATTCAGAACGTCGAAACTAAGACAAAACCGTTGGATTTTTAATGCTAGTACTTATAGAAGCCGAGATATAGACTTCCAAACTTTTGGTTTTTGGTGCACATATATGGAAACCAAAAGTTTGTATCTCAATTAGTAAAAGAGCTACGACTTTGGGAATAGTTTCGTTGGATTCAGAACAACGAAACTAAGACAAAACCGTTGGATTTTTAAAGCTAGTACTTATAGAAGCCGAGATATAGACTTCCAAACTTTTGGTTTTTGGTGCACATATATGGAAACCAAAAGTTTGTATCTCGGTTAGTAAAAGAGCTACGACTTTGGGAATAGTCTCGTTGGATTCAGAACGTCGAAACTAAGACAAAACTGTTGGATTTTTAAAGCTAGTACTTATAGAAGCCGAGATATAGACTTCCAAACTTTTGGTTTTTGGTGCACATATATGGAAACCAAATATTTGTATCTTGGTTAGTAAAAGAGCTTCGACTTTAGGAATAGTCTCGTTGGATTCAGAACGTCAAAACTAAGATAAAACCGTTGGATTTTTAAAGCTAGTACATATAGAAGCCGAGATATAGACTTCCAAACTTTTGGTTTTTGGTGCACATATATGGAAACCAAAAGTTTGTATCTCGGTTAGTAAAAAAGCTACGACTTTAAGAATAGTCTCGTTGGATTCAGAACAACGAAACTAAGACAAACCCGTTGGATTTTTAAAGCTAGTACTTATAGAAGCCGAGATACAGACTTCCAACCTTTGGGTTTTTGGTGCACATATATGGAAACCAAAAGTTTGTATCTCGGTTAGTAAAAGAGCTACGACTTTGGGAATAGTCTCGTTAAATTCAGAACGTCGAAACTAAGATAAAACCGTTGGATTTTTAAAGCTAGTACTTATAGAAGCCGAGATATAGACTTCCAAACTTTTGGTTTTTGGTGCACATATATGGAAACCAAAAGTTTGTATCTCAATTAGTAAAAGAGCTACGACTTTGGGAATAGTCTCGTTGGATTCAGAACAACGAAACTAAGACAAAACCGTTGGATTTTTAAAGCTAGTACTTATAGAAGCCGAGATACAGACTTCCAACCTTTGGGTTTTTGGTGCACATATATGGAAACCAAAAGTTTGTATCTCGGTTAGTAAAAGAGCTACGACTTTGGGAATAGTCTCGTTGGATTCACAACAACGAAACTAAGACAAAAACCGTTGGATTTTTAAAGCTAGTACTTATAGAAGCCGAGATATAGACTTCCAAACTTTTGGTTTTTGGTGCACATATATGGAAACCAAAAGTTTGTATCTCGATTAGTAAAAGAGCTACGACTTTGGGAATAGTCTCGTTCGATTGAGAACGTCGAAACTAAGACAAAACCGTTAAATTTTTAAAGCTAGTACTTATAGAAGCCGAGATATAGACTTCCAAACTTTTGGTTTTTGGTGCACATATATGGAAACCAAATATTTGTATCTTGGTTAGTAAAAAAGCTTCGACTTTAGGAATAGTCTCGTTGGATTCAGAACGTCAAAACTAAGATAAAACCGTTAGATTTTTAAAGCTAGTACATATAGAAGCCGAGATATAGACTTCCAAACTTTTGGTTTTTGGTGCACATATATGGAAACCAAAAGTTTGTATCTCGGTTAGTAAAAAAGCTACGACTTTAAGAATAGTCTCGTTGGATTCAGAACAACGAAACTAAGACAAACCCGTTGGATTTTTAAAGCTAGTACTTATAGAAGCCGAGATACAGACTTCCAACCTTTGGGTTTTTGGTGCACATATATGGAAACCAAAAGTTTGTATCTCGGTTAGTAAAAGAGCTACGACTTTGGGAATAGTCTCGTTGGATTCAGAACGTCGAAACTAAGACAAAACCGTTGAATTTTTAAAGCTAGTACTTATAGAAGCCGAGATATAGACTTCCAAACTTTTGGTTTTTGGTGCACATATATGGAAACCAAAAGTTTGTATCTCGGTTAGTAAAAGAGCTACGACTTTGGGAATAGTCTCGTTGGATTCACAACAACGAAACTAAGACAAAAACCGTTGGATTTTTAAAGCTAGTACTTATAGAAGCCGAGATATAGACTTCAAAACTTTTGGTTTTTGGTGCACATATATGGAAACCAAAAGTTTGTATCTCAATTAGTAAAAGAGCTACGACTTTGGGAATAGTCTCGTTGGATTCAGAACAACGAAACTAAGACAAAACCGTTGGATTTTTAAAGCTAGTACTTATAGAAGCCGAGATACAGACTTCCAACCTTTGGGTTTTTGGTGCACATATATGGAAACCAAAAGTTTGTATCTCGGTTAGTACAAGAGCTACGACTTTGGGAATAGTCTCGTTAAATTCAGAACGTCGAAACTAAGATAAAACCGTTGGATTTTTAAAGCTAGTACTTATAGAAGCCGAGATATAGACTTCCAAACTTTTGGTTTTTGGTGCACATATATGGAAACCAAAAGTTTGTATCTCAATTAGTAAAAGAGCTACGACTTTGGGAATAGTCTCGTTGGATTCAGAACAACGAAACTAAGACAAAACCGTTGGATTTTTAAAGCTAGTACTTATAGAAGCCGAGATACAGACTTCCAACCTTTGGGTTTTTGGTGCACATATATGGAAACCAAAAGTTTGTATCTCGGTTAGTAAAAGAGCTACGACTTTGGGAATAGTCTCGTTGGATTCACAACAACGAAACTAAGACAAAAACCGTTGGATTTTTAAAGCTAGTACTTATAGAAGCCGAGATATAGACTTCCAAACTTTTGGTTTTTGGTGCACATATATGGAAACCAAAAGTTTGTATCTCGATTAGTAAAAGAGCTACGACTTTGGGAATAGTCTCGTTCGATTGAGAACGTCGAAACTAAGACAAAACCGTTGAATTTTTAAAGCTAGTACTTATAGAAGCCGAGATATAGACTTCCAAACTTTTGGTTTTTGGTGCACATATATGGAAACCAAATATTTGTATCTTGGTTAGTAAAAGAGCTTCGACTTTAGGAATAGTCTCGTTGGATTCAGAACGTCAAAACTAAGATAAAACCGTTGGATTTTTAAAGCTAGTACATATAGAAGCCGAGATATAGACTTCCAAACTTTTGGTTTTTGGTGCACATATATGGAAACCAAAAGTTTGTATCTCGGTTAGTAAAAAAGCTACGACTTTAAGAATAGTCTCGTTGGATTCAGAACAACGAAACTAAGACAAACCCGTTGGATTTTTAAAGCTAGTACTTATAGAAGCCGAGATACAGACTTCCAACCTTTGGGTTTTTGGTGCACATATATGGAAACCAAAAGTTTGTATCTCGGTTAGTAAAAGAGCTACGACTTTGGGAATAGTCTCGTTGGATTCAGAACGTCGAAACTAAGACAAAACCGTTGAATTTTTAAAGCTAGTACTTATAGAAGCCGAGATATAGACTTCCAAACTTTTGGTTTTTGGTGCACATATATGGAAACCAAAAGTTTGTATCTCGGTTAGTAAAAGAGCTACGACTTTGGGAATAGTTTCGTTGGATTCAGAACGTCGAAACTAAGACAAAACCGTTGGATTTTTAAAGCTAGTACTTATAGAAGCCGAGATATAGACTTCCAAACTTTTGGTTTTTGGTGCACATATATGGAAACCAAAAGTTTGTATCTCGATTAGTAAAAGAGCTACGACTTTGGGAATAGTCTCGTTCGATTGAGAACGTCGAAACTAAGACAAAACCGTTGAATTTTTAAAGCTAGTACTTATAGAAGCCGAGATATAGACTTCCAAACTTTTGGTTTTTGGTGCACATATATGGAAACCAAATATTTGTATCTTGGTTAGTAAAAGAGCTTCGACTTTAGGAATAGTCTCGTTGGATTCAGAACGTCAAAACTAAGATAAAACCGTTAGATTTTTAAAGCTAGTACATATAGAAGCCGAGATATAGACTTCCAAACTTTTGGTTTTTGGTGCACATATATGGAAACCAAAAGTTTGTATCTCGGTTAGTAAAAAAGCTACGACTTTAAGAATAGTCTCGTTGGATTCAGAACAACGAAACTAAGACAAACCCGTTGGATTTTTAAAGCTAGTACTTATAGAAGCCGAGATACAGACTTCCAACCTTTGGGTTTTTGGTGCACATATATGGAAACCAAAAGTTTGTATCTCGGTTAGTAAAAGAGCTACGACTTTGGGAATAGTCTCGTTGGATTCAGAACGTCGAAACTAAGACAAAACCGTTGAATTTTTAAAGCTAGTACTTATAGAAGCCGAGATATAGACTTCCAAACTTTTGGTTTTTGGTGCACATATATGGAAACCAAAAGTTTGTATCTCGGTTAGTAAAAGAGCTACGACTTTGGGAATAGTTTCGTTGGATTCAGAACGTCGAAACTAAGACAAAACCGTTGGATTTTAAAAGCTAGTACTTATAGAAGCCGAGATATAGACTTCCAAACTTTTGGTTTTTGGTGCACATATATGGAAACCAAATATTTGTATCTTGGTTAGTAAAAGAGCTTCGACTTTGTGAATAGTCTCGTTGGATTCAGAACGTCGAAACTAAGATAAAACCATTGGATTTTTAAAGCTAGTACATATAGAAGCCGAGATATAGACTTCCAAACTTTTGGTTTTTGGTGCACATATATGGAAACCAAAAGTTTGTATCTCGGTTAGTAAAAAAGCTACGACTTTAAGAATAGTCTCGTTGGATTCAGAACAACGAAACTAAGACAAACCCGTTGGATTTTTAAAGCTAGTACTTATAGAAGCCGAGATACAGACTTCCAACCTTTGGGTTTTTGGTGCACATATATGGAAACCAAAAGTTTGTATCTCGGTTAGTAAAAGAGCTACGACTTTGGGAATAGTCTCGTTGGATTCAGAACGTCGAAACTAAGACAAAACCGTTGGATTTTTGAAGCTAGTACTTATAGAAGCCGAGATATAGACTTCCAAACTTTTGGTTTTTGGTGCACATATATGGAAACCAAAAGTTTGTATCTCGGTTAGTAAAAGAGCTACGACTTTGGGAATAGTCTCGTTGGATTCAGAACGTCGAAACTAAGACAAAACCGTTGGATTTTTAAAGCTAGTACTTATAGAAGCCGAGATATAGACTTCCAAACTTTTGGTTTTTGGTGCACATATATGGAAACCAAAAGTTTGTATCTCGGTTAGTAAAAGAGCTACGACTTTGGGAATAGTCTCGTTGGATTCAGAACGTCGAAACTAAGACAAAACTGTTGGATTTTTAAAGCTAGTACTTATAGAAGCCGAGATATAGACTTCCAAACTTTTGGTTTTTGGTGCACATATATGGAAACCAAAAATTTGTATCTTGGTTAGTAAAAGAGCTTCGACTTTGGGAATAGTCTCGTTGGATTCAGAACGTCGAAACTAAGACAAAACCGTTGAATTTTTAAAGCTAGTACTTATAGAAGCCGAGATACAGACTTCCAACCTTTGGGTTTTTGGTGCACATATATGGAAACCAAAAATTTGTATCTCGGTTAGTAAAAGAGCTACGACTTTGGGAATAGTCTCGTTGGATTCAGAACGTCGAAACTAAGACAAAACCGTTGGATTTTTAATGCTAGTACTTATAGAAGCCGAGATATAGACTTCCAAACTTTTGGTTTTTGGTGCACATATATGGAAACCAAAAGTTTGTATCTCAATTAGTAAAAGAGCTACGACTTTGGGAATAGTTTCGTTGGATTCAGAACAACGAAACTAAGACAAAACCGTTGGATTTTTAAAGCTAGTACTTATAGAAGCCGAGATATAGACTTCCAAACTTTTGGTTTTTGGTGCACATATATGGAAACCAAAAGTTTGTATCTCGGTTAGTAAAAGAGCTACGACTTTGGGAATAGTCTCGTTGGATTCAGAACGTCGAAACTAAGACAAAACTGTTGGATTTTTAAAGCTAGTACTTATAGAAGCCGAGATATAGACTTCCAAACTTTTGGTTTTTGGTGCACATATATGGAAACCAAAAATTTGTATCTTGGTTAGTAAAAGAGCTTCGACTTTGGGAATAGTCTCGTTGGATTCAGAACGTCGAAACTAAGACAAAACCGTTGGATTTTTGAAGCTAGTACTTATAGAAGCCGAGATACAGACTTCCAACCTTTGGGTTTTTGGTGCACATATATGGAAACCAAAAGTTTGTATCTCGGTTAGTAAAAGAGCTACGACTTTGGGAATAGTTTCGTTGGATTCAGAACAACGAAACTAAGACAAAACCGTTGGATTTTTAAAGCTAGTACTTATAGAAGCCGAGATATAGACTTCCAAACTTTTGGTTTTTGGTGCACATATATGGAAACCAAAAGTTTGTATCTCGGTTAGTAAAAGAGCTACGACTTTGGGAATAGTCTCGTTGGATTCAGAACGTCGAAACTAAGACAAAACTGTTGGATTTTTAAAGCTAGTACTTATAGAAGCCGAGATATAGACTTCCAAACTTTTGGTTTTTGGTGCACATATATGGAAACCAAAAATTTGTATCTTGGTTAGTAAAAGAGCTTCGACTTTGGGAATAGTCTCGTTCGATTGAGAACGTCGAAACTAAGACAAAACCGTTGAATTTTTAAAGCTAGTACTTATAGAAGCCGAGATATAGACTTCCAAACTTTTGGTTTTTGGTGCACATATATGGAAACCAAATATTTGTATCTTGGTTAGTAAAAGAGCTTCGACTTTAGGAATAGTCTCGTTGGATTCAGAACGTCAAAACTAAGATAAAACCGTTGGATTTTTAATGCTAGTACTTATAGAAGCCGAGATATAGACTTCCAAACTTTTGGTTTTTGGTGCACATATATGGAAACCAAAAGTTTGTATCTCAATTAGTAAAAGAGCTACGACTTTGGGAATAGTTTCGTTGGATTCAGAACAACGAAACTAAGACAAAACCGTTGGATTTTTAAAGCTAGTACGTATAGAAGCCGAGATACAGACTTCCAACCTTTGGGTTTTTGGTGCACATATATGGAAACCAAAAGTTTGTATCTCGGTTAGTAAAAGAGCTACGACTTTGGGAATAGTCTCGTTGGATTCACAACAACGAAACTAAGACAAAAACCGTTGGATTTTTAAAGCTAGTACTTATAGAAGCCGAGATATAGACTTCCAAACTTTTGGTTTTTGGTGCACATATATGGAAACCAAAAGTTTGTATCTCGATTAGTAAAAGAGCTACGACTTTGGGAATAGTCTCGTTCGATTGAGAACGTCGAAACTAAGACAAAACCGTTGAATTTTTAAAGCTAGTACTTATAGAAGCCGAGATATAGACTTCCAAACTTTTGGTTTTTGGTGCACATATATGGAAACCAAATATTTGTATCTTGGTTAGTAAAAGAGCTTCGACTTTAGGAATAGTCTCGTTGGATTCAGAACGTCAAAACTAAGATAAAACCGTTAGATTTTTAAAGCTAGTACATATAGAAGCCGAGATATAGACTTCCAAACTTTTGGTTTTTGGTGCACATATATGGAAACCAAAAGTTTGTATCTCGGTTAGTAAAAAAGCTACGACTTTAAGAATAGTCTCGTTGGATTCAGAACAACGAAACTAAGACAAACCCGTTGGATTTTTAAAGCTAGTACTTATAGAAGCCGAGATACAGACTTCCAACCTTTGGGTTTTTGGTGCACATATATGGAAACCAAAAGTTTGTATCTCGGTTAGTAAAAGAGCTACGACTTTGGGAATAGTCTCGTTGGATTCAGAACGTCGAAACTAAGACAAAACCGTTGAATTTTTAAAGCTAGTACTTATAGAAGCCGAGATATAGACTTCCAAACTTTTGGTTTTTGGTGCACATATATGGAAACCAAAAGTTTGTATCTCGGTTAGTAAAAGAGCTACGACTTTGGGAATAGTTTCGTTGGATTCAGAACGTCGAAACTAAGAGAAAACCGTTGGATTTTAAAAGCTAGTACTTATAGAAGCCGAGATATAGACTTCCAAACTTTTGGTTTTTGGTGCACATATATGGAAACCAAATATTTGTATCTTGGTTAGTAAAAGAGCTTCGACTTTGTGAATAGTCTCGTTGGATTCAGAACGTCGAAACTAAGATAAAACCATTGGATTTTTAAAGCTAGTACATATAGAAGCCGAGATATAGACTTCCAAACTTTTGGTTTTTGGTGCACATATATGGAAACCAAAAGTTTGTATCTCGGTTAGTAAAAAAGCTACGACTTTAAGAATAGTCTCGTTGGATTCAGAACAACGAAACTAAGACAAACCCGTTGGATTTTTAAAGCTAGTACTTATAGAAGCCGAGATACAGACTTCCAACCTTTGGGTTTTTGGTGCACATATATGGAAACCAAAAGTTTGTATCTCGGTTAGTAAAAGAGCTACGACTTTGGGAATAGTCTCGTTGGATTCAGAACGTCGAAACTAAGACAAAACCGTTGGATTTTTGAAGCTAGTACTTATAGAAGCCGAGATATAGACTTCCAAACTTTTGGTTTTTGGTGCACATATATGGAAACCAAAAGTTTGTATCTCGGTTAGTAAAAGAGCTACGACTTTGGGAATAGTCTCGTTGGATTCAGAACGTCGAAACTAAGACAAAACCGTTGGATTTTTAAAGCTAGTACTTATAGAAGCCGAGATATAGACTTCCAAACTTTTGGTTTTTGGTGCACATATATGGAAACCAAAAGTTTGTATCTCGGTTAGTAAAAGAGCTACGACTTTGGGAATAGTCTCGTTGGATTCAGAACGTCGAAACTAAGACAAAACTGTTGGATTTTTAAAGCTAGTACTTATAGAAGCCGAGATATAGACTTCCAAACTTTTGGTTTTTGGTGCACATATATGGAAACCAAAAATTTGTATCTTGGTTAGTAAAAGAGCTTCGACTTTGGGAATAGTCTCGTTGGATTCAGAACGTCGAAACTAAGACAAAACCGTTGAATTTTTAAAGCTAGTACTTATAGAAGCCGAGATACAGACTTCCAACCTTTGGGTTTTTGGTGCACATATATGGAAACCAAAAATTTGTATCTCGGTTAGTAAAAGAGCTACGACTTTGGGAATAGTCTCGTTGGATTCAGAACGTCGAAACTAAGACAAAACCGTTGGATTTTTAATGCTAGTACTTATAGAAGCCGAGATATAGACTTCCAAACTTTTGGTTTTTGGTGCACATATATGGAAACCAAAAGTTTGTATCTCAATTAGTAAAAGAGCTACGACTTTGGGAATAGTTTCGTTGGATTCAGAACAACGAAACTAAGACAAAACCGTTGGATTTTTAAAGCTAGTACTTATAGAAGCCGAGATATAGACTTCCAAACTTTTGGTTTTTGGTGCACATATATGGAAACCAAAAATTTGTATCTTGGTTAGTAAAAGAGCTTCGACTTTGGGAATAGTCTCGTTGGATTCAGAACGTCGAAACTAAGACAAAACCGTTGGATTTTTGAAGCTAGTACTTATAGAAGCCGAGATACAGACTTCCAACCTTTGGGTTTTTGGTGCACATATATGGAAACCAAAAGTTTGTATCTCGGTTAGTAAAAGAGCTACGACTTTGGGAATAGTTTCGTTGGATTCAGAACAACGAAACTAAGACAAAACCGTTGGATTTTTAAAGCTAGTACTTATAGAAGCCGAGATATAGACTTCCAAACTTTTGGTTTTTGGTGCACATATATGGAAACCAAAAGTTTGTATCTCGGTTAGTAAAAGAGCTACGACTTTGGGAATAGTCTCGTTGGATTCAGAACGTCGAAACTAAGACAAAACTGTTGGATTTTTAAAGCTAGTACTTATAGAAGCCGAGATATAGACTTCCAAACTTTTGGTTTTTGGTGCACATATATGGAAACCAAAAATTTGTATCTTGGTTAGTAAAAGAGCTTCGACTTTGGGAATAGTCTCGTTCGATTGAGAACGTCGAAACTAAGACAAAACCGTTGAATTTTTAAAGCTAGTACTTATAGAAGCCGAGATATAGACTTCCAAACTTTTGGTTTTTGGTGCACATATATGGAAACCAAATATTTGTATCTTGGTTAGTAAAAGAGCTTCGACTTTAGGAATAGTCTCGTTGGATTCAGAACGTCAAAACTAAGATAAAACCGTTGGATTTTTAATGCTAGTACTTATAGAAGCCGAGATATAGACTTCCAAACTTTTGGTTTTTGGTGCACATATATGGAAACCAAAAGTTTGTATCTCAATTAGTAAAAGAGCTACGACTTTGGGAATAGTTTCGTTGGATTCAGAACAACGAAACTAAGACAAAACCGTTGGATTTTTAAAGCTAGTACTTATAGAAGCCGAGATACAGACTTCCAACCTTTGGGTTTTTGGTGCACATATATGGAAACCAAAAGTTTGTATCTCGGTTAGTAAAAGAGCTACGACTTTGGGAATAGTCTCGTTGGATTCACAACAACGAAACTAAGACAAAAACCGTTGGATTTTTAAAGCTAGTACTTATAGAAGCCGAGATATAGACTTCCAAACTTTTGGTTTTTGGTGCACATATATGGAAACCAAAAGTTTGTATCTCGATTAGTAAAAGAGCTACGACTTTGGGAATAGTCTCGTTCGATTGAGAACGTCGAAACTAAGACAAAACCGTTGAATTTTTAAAGCTAGTACTTATAGAAGCCGAGATATAGACTTCCAAACTTTTGGTTTTTGGTGCACATATATGGAAACCAAATATTTGTATCTTGGTTAGTAAAAGAGCTTCGACTTTAGGAATAGTCTCGTTGGATTCAGAACGTCAAAACTAAGATAAAACCGTTGGATTTTTAAAGCTAGTACATATAGAAGCCGAGATATAGACTTCCAAACTTTTGGTTTTTGGTGCACATATATGGAAACCAAAAGTTTGTATCTCGGTTAGTAAAAAAGCTACGACTTTAAGAATAGTCTCGTTGGATTCAGAACAACGAAACTAAGACAAACCCGTTGGATTTTTAAAGCTAGTACTTATAGAAGCCGAGATACAGACTTCCAACCTTTGGGTTTTTGGTGCACATATATGGAAACCAAAAGTTTGTATCTCGGTTAGTAAAAGAGCTACGACTTTGGGAATAGTCTCGTTGGATTCAGAACGTCGAAACTAAGACAAAACCGTTGAATTTTTAAAGCTAGTACTTATAGAAGCCGAGATATAGACTTCCAAACTTTTGGTTTTTGGTGCACATATATGGAAACCAAAAGTTTGTATCTCGGTTAGTAAAAGAGCTACGACTTTGGGAATAGTTTCGTTGGATTCAGAACGTCGAAACTAAGACAAAACCGTTGGATTTTTAAAGCTAGTACTTATAGAAGCCGAGATATAGACTTCCAAACTTTTGGTTTTTGGTGCACATATATGGAAACCAAAAGTTTGTATCTCGGTTAGTAAAAGAGCTACGACTTTGGGAATAGTCTCGTTGGATTCAGAACGTCGAAACTAAGACAAAACTGTTGGATTTTTAAAGCTAGTACTTATAGAAGCCGAGATATAGACTTCCAAACTTTTGGTTTTTGGTGCACATATATGGAAACCAAAAACTTGTATCTTGGTTAGTAAAAGAGCTTCGACTTTGGGAATAGTCTCGCTGGATTCAGAACGTCGAAACTAAGACAAAACCGTTGAATTTTTAAAGCTAGTACTTATAGAAGCCGAGATACAGACTTCCAACCTTAGGGTTTTTGGTGCACATATATGGAAACCAAAAATTTGTATCTCGGTTAGTAAAAGAGCTACGACTTTGGGAATAGTCTCGTTAAATTCAGAACGTCGAAGCTAAGATAAAACCGTTGGATTTTTAAAGCTAGTACTTATAGAAGCCGAGATATAGACTTCCAAACTTTTGGTTTTTGGTGCACATATATGGAAACCAAAAGTTTGTATCTCAATTAGTAAAAGAGCTACGACTTTGGGAATAGTCTCGTTGGATTCAGAACAACGAAACTAAGACAAAACCGTTGGATTTTTAAAGCTAGTACTTATAGAAGCCGAGATACAGACTTCCAACCTTTGGGTTTTTGGTGCACATATATGGAAACCAAAAGTTTGTATCTCGGTTAGTAAAAGAGCTACGACTTTGGGAATAGTCTCGTTGGATTCACAACAACGAAACTAAGACAAAAACCGTTGGATTTTTAAATCTAGTACTTATAGAAGCCGAGATATAGACTTCCAAACTTTTGGTTTTTGGTGCACATATATGGAAACCAAAAGTTTGTATCTCGATTAGTAAAAGAGCTACGACTTTGGGAATAGTCTCGTTCGATTGAGAACGTCGAAACTAAGACAAAACCGTTGAATTTTTAAAGCTAGTACTTATAGAAGCCGAGATATAGACTTCCAAACTTTTGGTTTTTGGTGCACATATATGGAAACCAAATATTTGTATCTTGGTTAGTAAAAGAGCTTCGACTTTAGGAATAGTCTCGTTGGATTCAGAACGTCAAAACTAAGATAAAACCGTTGGATTTTTAAAGCTAGTACATATAGAAGCCGAGATATAGACTTCCAAACTTTTGGTTTTTGGTGCACATATATGGAAACCAAAAGTTTGTATCTCGGTTAGTAAAAAAGCTACGACTTTAAGAATAGTCTCGTTGGATTCAGAACAACGAAACTAAGACAAACCCGTTGGATTTTTAAAGCTAGTACTTATAGAAGCCGAGATACAGACTTCCAACCTTTGGGTTTTTGGTGCACATATATGGAAACCAAAAGTTTGTATCTCGGTTAGTAAAAGAGCTACGACTTTGGGAATAGTCTCGTTGGATTCAGAACGTCGAAACTAAGACAAAACCGTTGAATTTTTAAAGCTAGTACTTATAGAAGCCGAGATATAGACTTCCAAACTTTTGGTTTTTGGTGCACATATATGGAAACCAAAAGTTTGTATCTCGGTTAGTAAAAGAGCTACGACTTTGGGAATAGTTTCGTTGGATTCAGAACGTCGAAACTAAGACAAAACCGTTGGATTTTTAAAGCTAGTACTTATAGAAGCCGAGATATAGACTTCCAAACTTTTGGTTTTTGGTGCACATATATGGAAACCAAATATTTGTATCTTGGTTAGTAAAAGAGCTTCGACTTTGGGAATAGTCTCGTTGGATTCAGAACGTCGAAACTAAGATAAAACCGTTGGATTTTTAAAGCTAGTACATATAGAAGCCGAGATATAGACTTCCAAACTTTTGGTTTTTGGTGCACATATATGGAAACCAAAAGTTTGTATCTCGGTTAGTAAAAAAGCTACGACTTTAAGAATAGTCTCGTTGGATTCAGAACAACGAAACTAAGACAAACCCGTTGGATTTTTAAAGCTAGTACTTATAGAAGCCGAGATACAGACTTCCAACCTTTGGGTTTTTGGTGCACATATATGGAAACCAAAAGTTTGTATCTCGGTTAGTAAAAGAGCTACGACTTTGGGAATAGTCTCGTTGGATTCAGAACGTCAAAACTAAGACAAAACCGTTGGATTTTTAAAGCTAGTACTTATAGAAGCCGAGATATAGACTTCCAAACTTTTGGTTTTTGGTGCACATATATGGAAACCAAAAGTTTGTATCTCGGTTAGTAAAAGAGCTACGACTTTAAGAATAGTCTCGTTGGATTCAGAACGTCGAAACTAAGACAAAACTGTTGGATTTTTAAAGCTAGTACTTATAGAAGCCGAGATATAGACTTCCAAACTTTTGGTTTTTGGTGCACATATATGGAAACCAAAAATTTGTATCTTGGTTAGTAAAAGAGCTTCGACTTTGGGAATAGTCTCGTTGGATTCAGAACGTCGAAACTAAGACAAAACCGTTGAATTTTTAAAGCTAGTACTTATAGAAGCCGAGATACAGACTTCCAACCTTTGGGTTTTTGGTGCACATATATGGAAACCAAAAATTTGTATCTCGGTTAGTAAAAGAGCTACGACTTTGGGAATAGTCTCGTTGGATTCAGAACGTCGAAACTAAGACAAAACCGTTGGATTTTTAATGCTAGTACTTATAGAAGCCGAGATACAGACTTTCAACCTTTGGGTTTTTGGTGCACATATATGGAAACCAAAAGTTTGTATCTCGGTTAGTAAAAGAGCTACGACTTTGGAAATGGTCTCGTCAAATTCAGAACGTCGAAACTAAGATAAAACCGTTGGAGTTTTAAAGCTAGTACTTATAGAAGCCGAGATATAGACTTCCAAACTTTTGGTTTTTGGTGCACATATATGGAAACCAAAAGTTTGTATCTCAATTAGTAAAAGAGCTACGACTTTGGGAATAGTCTCGTTGGATTCAGAACAACGAAACTAAGACAAAACCGTTGGATTTTTAAAGCTAGTACTTATAGAAGCCGAGATACAGACTTCCAACCTTTGGGTTTTTGGTGCACATATATGGAAACCAAAAGTTTGTATCTCGGTTAGTAAAAGAGCTACGACTTTGGGAATAGTCTCGTTGGATTCACAACAACGAAACTAAGACAAAAACCCTTGGATTTTTAAATCTAGTACTTATAGAAGCCGAGATATAGACTTCCAAACTTTTGGTTTTTGGTGCACATATATGGAAACCAAAAGTTTGTATCTCGGTTAGTAAAAGAGCTACGACTTTAAGAATAGTCTCGTTGGATTCAGAACGTCGAAACTAAGACAAAACTGTTGGATTTTTAAAGCTAGTACTTATAGAAGCCGAGATATAGACTTCCAAACTTTTGGTTTTTGGTGCACATATATGGAAACCAAAAATTTGTATCTTGGTTAGTAAAAGAGCTTCGACTTTGGGAATAGTCTCGTTGGATTCAGAACGTCGAAACTAAGACAAAACCGTTGAATTTTTAAAGCTAGTACTTATAGAAGCCGAGATACAGACTTCCAACCTTTGGGTTTTTGGTGCACATATATGGAAACCAAAAATTTGTATCTCGGTTAGTAAAAGAGCTACGACTTTGGGAATAGTCTCGTTGGATTCAGAACGTCGAAACTAAGACAAAACCGTTGGATTTTTAATGCTAGTACTTATAGAAGCCGAGATACAGACTTTCAACCTTTGGGTTTTTGGTGCACATATATGGAAACCAAAAGTTTGTATCTCGGTTAGTAAAAGAGCTACGACTTTGGAAATGGTCTCGTCAAATTCAGAACGTCGAAACTAAGATAAAACCGTTGGAGTTTTAAAGCTAGTACTTATAGAAGCCGAGATATAGACTTCCAAACTTTTGGTTTTTGGTGCACATATATGGAAACCAAAAGTTTGTATCTCAATTAGTAAAAGAGCTACGACTTTGGGAATAGTCTCGTTGGATTCAGAACAACGAAACTAAGACAAAACCGTTGGATTTTTAAAGCTAGTACTTATAGAAGCCGAGATACAGACTTCCAACCTTTGGGTTTTTGGTGCACATATATGGAAACCAAAAGTTTGTATCTCGGTTAGTAAAAGAGCTACGACTTTGGGAATAGTCTCGTTGGATTCACAACAACGAAACTAAGACAAAAACCCTTGGATTTTTAAATCTAGTACTTATAGAAGCCGAGATATAGACTTCCAAACTTTTGGTTTTTGGTGCACATATATGGAAACCAAAAGTTTGTATCTCGATTAGTAAAAGAGCTACGACTTTGGGAATAGTCTCGTTCGATTGAGAACGTCGAAACTAAGACAAAACCGTTGAATTTTTAAAGCTAGTACTTATAGAAGCCGAGATATAGACTTCCAAACTTTTGGTTTTTGGTGCACATATATGGAAACCAAATATTTGTATCTTGGTTAGTAAAAGAGCTTCGACTTTAGGAATAGTCTCGTTGGATTCAGAACGTCAAAACTAAGACAAAACCGTTGGATTTTTAAAGCTAGTACTTATAGAAGCCGAGATATAGACTTCCAAACTTTTGGTTTTTGGTGCACATATATGGAAACCAAAAGTTTGTATCTCGGTTAGTAAAAGAGCTACGACTTTAAGAATAGTTTCGTTGGATTCAGAACGTCGAAACTAAGACAAAACCGTTGGATTTTTAAAGCTAGTACTTATAGAAGCCGAGATATAGACTTCCAAACTTTTGGTTTTTGGTGCACATATATGGAAACCAAATATTTGTATCTTGGTTAGTAAAAGAGCTTCGACTTTGGGAATAGTCTCGTTGGATTCAGAACGTCGAAACTAAGATAAAACCGTTGGATTTTTAAAGCTAGTACATATAGAAGCCGAGATATAGACTTCCAAACTTTTGGTTTTTGGTGCACATATATGGAAACCAAAAGTTTGTATCTCGGTTAGTAAAAAAGCTACGACTTTAAGAATAGTCTCGTTGGATTCAGAACAACGAAACTAAGACAAACCCGTTGGATTTTTAAAGCTAGTACTTATAGAAGCCGAGATACAGACTTCCAACCTTTGGGTTTTTGGTGCACATATATGGAAACCAAAAGTTTGTATCTCGGTTAGTAAAAGAGCTACGACTTTGGGAATAGTCTCGTTGGATTCAGAACGTCAAAACTAAGACAAAACCGTTGGATTTTTAAAGCTAGTACTTATAGAAGCCGAGATATAGACTTCCAAACTTTTGGTTTTTGGTGCACATATATGGAAACCAAAAGTTTGTATCTCGGTTAGTAAAAGAGCTACGACTTTAAGAATAGTCTCGTTGGATTCAGAACGTCGAAACTAAGACAAAACTGTTGGATTTTTAAAGCTAGTACTTATAGAAGCCGAGATATAGACTTCCAAACTTTTGGTTTTTGGTGCACATATATGGAAACCAAAAATTTGTATCTTGGTTAGTAAAAGAGCTTCGACTTTGGGAATAGTCTCGTTGGATTCAGAACGTCGAAACTAAGACAAAACCGTTGAATTTTTAAAGCTAGTACTTATAGAAGCCGAGATACAGACTTCCAACCTTTGGGTTTTTGGTGCACATATATGGAAACCAAAAATTTGTATCTCGGTTAGTAAAAGAGCTACGACTTTGGGAATAGTCTCGTTGAATTCAGAACGTCGAAACTAAGACAAAACCGTTGGATTTTTAATGCTAGTACTTATAGAAGCCGAGATACAGACTTTCAACCTTTGGGTTTTTGGTGCACATATATGGAAACCAAAAGTTTGTATCTCGGTTAGTAAAAGAGCTACGACTTTGGAAATGGTCTCGTCAAATTCAGAACGTCGAAACTAAGATAAAACCGTTGGATTTTTAAAGCTAGTACTTATAGAAGCCGAGATATAGACTTCCAAACTTTTGGTTTTTGGTGCACATATATGGAAACCAAAAGTTTGTATCTCAATTAGTAAAAGAGCTACGACTTTGGGAATAGTTTCGTTGGATTCAGAACAACGAAACTAAGACAAAACCGTTGGATTTTTAAAGCTAGTACTTATAGAAGCCGAGATACAGACTTCCAACCTTTGGGTTTTTGGTGCACATATATGGAAACCAAAAGTTTGTATCTCGGTTAGTAAAAGAGCTACGACTTTGGGAATAGTCTCGTTGGATTCACAACAACGAAACTAAGACAAAAACCCTTGGATTTTTAAATCTAGTACTTATAGAAGCCGAGATATAGACTTCCAAACTTTTGGTTTTTGGTGCACATATATGGAAACCAAAAGTTTGTATCTCGATTAGTAAAAGAGCTACGACTTTGGGAATAGTCTCGTTCGATTGAGAACGTCGAAACTAAGACAAAACCGTTGAATTTTTAAAGCTAGTACTTATAGAAGCCGAGATATAGACTTCCAAACTTTTGGTTTTTGGTGCACATATATGGAAACCAAATATTTGTATCTTGGTTAGTAAAAGAGCTTCGACTTTAGGAATAGTCTCGTTGGATTCAGAACGTCAAAACTAAGATAAAACCGTTGGATTTTTAAAGCTAGTACATATAGAAGCCGAGATATAGACTTCCAAACTTTTGGTTTTTGGTGCACATATATGGAAACCAAAAGTTTGTATCTCGGTTAGTAAAAAAGCTACGACTTTAAGAATAGTCTCGTTGAATTCAGAACGTCGAAACTAAGACAAAACCGTTGGATTTTTAATGCTAGTACTTATAGAAGCCGAGATACAGACTTTCAACCTTTGGGTTTTTGGTGCACATATATGGAAACCAAAAGTTTGTATCTCGGTTAGTAAAAGAGCTACGACTTTGGAAATGGTCTCGTCAAATTCAGAACGTCGAAACTAAGATAAAACCGTTGGATTTTTAAAGCTAGTACTTATAGAAGCCGAGATATAGACTTCCAAACTTTTGGTTTTTGGTGCACATATATGGAAACCAAAAGTTTGTATCTCAATTAGTAAAAGAGCTACGACTTTGGGAATAGTTTCGTTGGATTCAGAACAACGAAACTAAGACAAAACCGTTGGATTTTTAAAGCTAGTACTTATAGAAGCCGAGATACAGACTTCCAACCTTTGGGTTTTTGGTGCACATATATGGAAACCAAAAGTTTGTATCTCGGTTAGTAAAAGAGCTACGACTTTGGGAATAGTCTCGTTGGATTCACAACAACGAAACTAAGACAAAAACCCTTGGATTTTTAAATCTAGTACTTATAGAAGCCGAGATATAGACTTCCAAACTTTTGGTTTTTGGTGCACATATATGGAAACCAAAAGTTTGTATCTCGATTAGTAAAAGAGCTACGACTTTGGGAATAGTCTCGTTCGATTGAGAACGTCGAAACTAAGACAAAACCGTTGAATTTTTAAAGCTAGTACTTATAGAAGCCGAGATATAGACTTCCAAACTTTTGGTTTTTGGTGCACATATATGGAAACCAAATATTTGTATCTTGGTTAGTAAAAGAGCTTCGACTTTAGGAATAGTCTCGTTGGATTCAGAACGTCAAAACTAAGATAAAACCGTTGGATTTTTAAAGCTAGTACATATAGAAGCCGAGATATAGACTTCCAAACTTTTGGTTTTTGGTGCACATATATGGAAACCAAAAGTTTGTATCTCGGTTAGTAAAAAAGCTACGACTTTAAGAATAGTCTCGTTGGATTCAGAACAACGAAACTAAGACAAACCCGTTGGATTTTTAAAGCTAGTACTTATAGAAGCCGAGATACAGACTTCCAACCTTTGGGTTTTTGGTGCACATATATGGAAACCAAAAGTTTGTATCTCGGTTAGTAAAAGAGCTACGACTTTGGGAATAGTTTCGTTGGATTCAGAACGTCGAAACTAAGACAAAACCGTTGGATTTTTAAAGCTAGTACTTATAGAAGCCGAGATATAGACTTCCAAACTTTTGGTTTTTGGTGCACATATATGGAAACCAAAAGTTTGTATCTCGGTTAGTAAAAGAGCTACGACTTTGGGAATAGTCTCGTTGGATTCAGAACGTCGAAACTAAGACAAAACTGTTGGATTTTTAAAGCTAGTACTTATAGAAGCCGAGATATAGACTTCCAAACTTTTGGTTTTTGGTGCACATATATGGAAACCAAAAATTTGTATCTTGGTTAGTAAAAGAGCTTCGACTTTGGGAATAGTCTCGTTGGATTCAGAACGTCGAAACTAAGACAAAACCGTTGAATTTTTAAAGCTAGTACTTATAGAAGCCGAGATACAGACTTCCAACCTTTGGGTTTTTGGTGCACATATATGGAAACCAAAAATTTGTATCTCGGTTAGTAAAAGAGCTACGACTTTAAGAATAGTCTCGTTGGATTCAGAACGTCGAAACTAAGACAAAACCGTTGGATTTTTAATGCTAGTACTTATAGAAGCCGAGATACAGACTTTCAACCTTTGGGTTTTTGGTGCACATATATGGAAACCAAAAGTTTGTATCTCGGTTAGTAAAAGAGCTACGACTTTGGAAATGGTCTCGTCAAATTCAGAACGTCGAAACTAAGATAAAACCGTTGGATTTTTAAAGCTAGTACTTATAGAAGCCGAGATATAGACTTCCAAACTTTTGGTTTTTGGTGCACATATATGGAAACCAAAAGTTTGTATCTCAATTAGTAAAAGAGCTACGACTTTGGGAATAGTCTCGTTGGATTCAGAACAACGAAACTAAGACAAAACCGTTGGATTTTTAAAGCTAGTACTTATAGAAGCCGAGATACAGACTTCCAACCTTTGGGTTTTTGGTGCACATATATGGAAACCAAAAGTTTGTATCTCGGTTAGTAAAAGAGCTACGACTTTGGGAATAGTCTCGTTGGATTCAGAACGTCGAAACTAAGACAAAACCGTTGGATTTTTGAAGCTAGTACTTATAGAAGCCGAGATATAGACTTCCAAACTTTTGGTTTTTGGTGCACATATATGGAAACCAAAAGTTTGTATCTCGGTTAGTAAAAGAGCTACGACTTTGGGAATAGTCTCGTTGGATTCAGAACGTCGAAACTAAGACAAAACCGTTGGATTTTTAAAGCTAGTACTTATAGAAGCCGAGATATAGACTTCCAAACTTTTGGTTTTTGGTGCACATATATGGAAACCAAAAGTTTGTATCTCGGTTAGTAAAAGAGCTACGACTTTGGGAATAGTCTCGTTGGATTCAGAACGTCGAAACTAAGACAAAACTGTTGGATTTTTAAAGCTAGTACTTATAGAAGCCGAGATATAGACTTCCAAACTTTTGGTTTTTGGTGCACATATATGGAAACCAAAAATTTGTATCTTGGTTAGTAAAAGAGCTTCGACTTTGGGAATAGTCTCGTTGGATTCAGAACGTCGAAACTAAGACAAAACCGTTGAATTTTTAAAGCTAGTACTTATAGAAGCCGAGATACAGACTTCCAACCTTTGGGTTTTTGGTGCACATATATGGAAACCAAAAATTTGTATCTCGGTTAGTAAAAGAGCTACGACTTTGGGAATAGTCTCGTTGGATTCAGAACGTCGAAACTAAGACAAAACCGTTGGATTTTTAATGCTAGTACTTATAGAAGCCGAGATATAGACTTCCAAACTTTTGGTTTTTGGTGCACATATATGGAAACCAAAAGTTTGTATCTCAATTAGTAAAAGAGCTACGACTTTGGGAATAGTTTCGTTGGATTCAGAACAACGAAACTAAGACAAAACCGTTGGATTTTTAAAGCTAGTACTTATAGAAGCCGAGATATAGACTTCCAAACTTTTGGTTTTTGGTGCACATATATGGAAACCAAAAGTTTGTATCTCGGTTAGTAAAAGAGCTACGACTTTGGGAATAGTCTCGTTGGATTCAGAACGTCGAAACTAAGACAAAACTGTTGGATTTTTAAAGCTAGTACTTATAGAAGCCGAGATATAGACTTCCAAACTTTTGGTTTTTGGTGCACATATATGGAAACCAAAAATTTGTATCTTGGTTAGTAAAAGAGCTTCGACTTTGGGAATAGTCTCGTTGGATTCAGAACGTCGAAACTAAGACAAAACCGTTGGATTTTTGAAGCTAGTACTTATAGAAGCCGAGATACAGACTTCCAACCTTTGGGTTTTTGGTGCACATATATGGAAACCAAATATTTGTATCTTGGTTAGTAAAAGAGCTTCGACTTTAGGAATAGTCTCGTTGGATTCAGAACGTCAAAACTAAGATAAAACCGTTGGATTTTTAATGCTAGTACTTATAGAAGCCGAGATATAGACTTCCAAACTTTTGGTTTTTGGTGCACATATATGGAAACCAAAAGTTTGTATCTCAATTAGTAAAAGAGCTACGACTTTGGGAATAGTTTCGTTGGATTCAGAACAACGAAACTAAGACAAAACCGTTGGATTTTTAAAGCTAGTACTTATAGAAGCCGAGATACAGACTTCCAACCTTTGGGTTTTTGGTGCACATATATGGAAACCAAAAGTTTGTATCTCGGTTAGTAAAAGAGCTACGACTTTGGGAATAGTCTCGTTGGATTCACAACAACGAAACTAAGACAAAAACCGTTGGATTTTTAAAGCTAGTACTTATAGAAGCCGAGATATAGACTTCCAAACTTTTGGTTTTTGGTGCACATATATGGAAACCAAAAGTTTGTATCTCGATTAGTAAAAGAGCTACGACTTTGGGAATAGTCTCGTTCGATTGAGAACGTCGAAACTAAGACAAAACCGTTGAATTTTTAAAGCTAGTACTTATAGAAGCCGAGATATAGACTTCCAAACTTTTGGTTTTTGGTGCACATATATGGAAACCAAATATTTGTATCTTGGTTAGTAAAAGAGCTTCGACTTTAGGAATAGTCTCGTTGGATTCAGAACGTCAAAACTAAGATAAAACCGTTGGATTTTTAAAGCTAGTACATATAGAAGCCGAGATATAGACTTCCAAACTTTTGGTTTTTGGTGCACATATATGGAAACCAAAAGTTTGTATCTCGGTTAGTAAAAAAGCTACGACTTTAAGAATAGTCTCGTTGGATTCAGAACAACGAAACTAAGACAAACCCGTTGGATTTTTAAAGCTAGTACTTATAGAAGCCGAGATACAGACTTCCAACCTTTGGGTTTTTGGTGCACATATATGGAAACCAAAAGTTTGTATCTCGGTTAGTAAAAGAGCTACGACTTTGGGAATAGTCTCGTTGGATTCAGAACGTCGAAACTAAGACAAAACCGTTGAATTTTTAAAGCTAGTACTTATAGAAGCCGAGATATAGACTTCCAAACTTTTGGTTTTTGGTGCACATATATGGAAACCAAAAGTTTGTATCTCGGTTAGTAAAAAAGCTACGACTTTGGGAATAGTTTCGTTGGATTCAGAACGTCGAAACTAAGACAAAACCGTTGGATTTTTAAAGCTAGTACTTATAGAAGCCGAGATATAGACTTCCAAACTTTTGGTTTTTGGTGCACATATATGGAAACCAAAAGTTTGTATCTCGGTTAGTAAAAGAGCTACGACTTTGGGAATAGTCTCGTTGGATTCAGAACGTCGAAACTAAGACAAAACTGTTGGATTTTTAAAGCTAGTACTTATAGAAGCCGAGATATAGACTTCCAAACTTTTGGTTTTTGGTGCACATATATGGAAACCAAAAACTTGTATCTTGGTTAGTAAAAGAGCTTCGACTTTGGGAATAGTCTCGCTGGATTCAGAACGTCGAAACTAAGACAAAACCGTTGAATTTTTAAAGCTAGTACTTATAGAAGCCGAGATACAGACTTCCAACCTTAGGGTTTTTGGTGCACATATATGGAAACCAAAAATTTGTATCTCGGTTAGTAAAAGAGCTACGACTTTGGGAATAGTCTCGTTAAATTCAGAACGTCGAAGCTAAGATAAAACCGTTGGATTTTTAAAGCTAGTACTTATAGAAGCCGAGATATAGACTTCCAAACTTTTGGTTTTTGGTGCACATATATGGAAACCAAAAGTTTGTATCTCAATTAGTAAAAGAGCTACGACTTTGGGAATAGTCTCGTTGGATTCAGAACAACGAAACTAAGACAAAACCGTTGGATTTTTAAAGCTAGTACTTATAGAAGCCGAGATACAGACTTCCAACCTTTGGGTTTTTGGTGCACATATATGGAAACCAAAAGTTTGTATCTCGGTTAGTAAAAGAGCTACGACTTTGGGAATAGTCTCGTTGGATTCACAACAACGAAACTAAGACAAAAACCGTTGGATTTTTAAATCTAGTACTTATAGAAGCCGAGATATAGACTTCCAAACTTTTGGTTTTTGGTGCACATATATGGAAACCAAAAGTTTGTATCTCGATTAGTAAAAGAGCTACGACTTTGGGAATAGTCTCGTTCGATTGAGAACGTCGAAACTAAGACAAAACCGTTGAATTTTTAAAGCTAGTACTTATAGAAGCCGAGATATAGACTTCCAAACTTTTGGTTTTTGGTGCACATATATGGAAACCAAAAGTTTGTATCTCGGTTAGTAAAAGAGCTACGACTTTAAGAATAGTCTCGTTGGATTCAGAACGTCGAAACTAAGACAAAACTGTTGGATTTTTAAAGCTAGTACTTATAGAAGCCGAGATATAGACTTCCAAACTTTTGGTTTTTGGTGCACATATATGGAAACCAAAAATTTGTATCTTGGTTAGTAAAAGAGCTTCGACTTTGGGAATAGTCTCGTTGGATTCAGAACGTCGAAACTAAGACAAAACCGTTGAATTTTTAAAGCTAGTACTTATAGAAGCCGAGATACAGACTTCCAACCTTTGGGTTTTTGGTGCACATATATGGAAACCAAAAATTTGTATCTCGGTTAGTAAAAGAGCTACGACTTTGGGAATAGTCTCGTTGGATTCAGAACGTCGAAACTAAGACAAAACCGTTCGATTTTTAATGCTAGTACTTATAGAAGCCGAGATACAGACTTTCAACCTTTGGGTTTTTGGTGCACATATATGGAAACCAAAAGTTTGTATCTCGGTTAGTAAAAGAGCTACGACTTTGGAAATGGTCTCGTCAAATTCAGAACGTCGAAACTAAGATAAAACCGTTGGAGTTTTAAAGCTAGTACTTATAGAAGCCGAGATATAGACTTCCAAACTTTTGGTTTTTGGTGCACATATATGGAAACCAAAAGTTTGTATCTCAATTAGTAAAAGAGCTACGACTTTGGGAATAGTCTCGTTGGATTCAGAACAACGAAACTAAGACAAAACCGTTGGATTTTTAAAGCTAGTACTTATAGAAGCCGAGATACAGACTTCCAACCTTTGGGTTTTTGGTGCACATATATGGAAACCAAAAGTTTGTATCTCGGTTAGTAAAAGAGCTACGACTTTGGGAATAGTCTCGTTGGATTCACAACAACGAAACTAAGACAAAAACCCTTGGATTTTTAAATCTAGTACTTATAGAAGCCGAGATATAGACTTCCAAACTTTTGGTTTTTGGTGCACATATATGGAAACCAAAAGTTTGTATCTCGGTTAGTAAAAGAGCTACGACTTTAAGAATAGTCTCGTTGGATTCAGAACGTCGAAACTAAGACAAAACTGTTGGATTTTTAAAGCTAGTACTTATAGAAGCCGAGATATAGACTTCCAAACTTTTGGTTTTTGGTGCACATATATGGAAACCAAAAATTTGTATCTTGGTTAGTAAAAGAGCTTCGACTTTGGGAATAGTCTCGTTGGATTCAGAACGTCGAAACTAAGACAAAACCGTTGAATTTTTAAAGCTAGTACTTATAGAAGCCGAGATACAGACTTCCAACCTTTGGGTTTTTGGTGCACATATATGGAAACCAAAAATTTGTATCTCGGTTAGTAAAAGAGCTACGACTTTGGGAATAGTCTCGTTGGATTCAGAACGTCGAAACTAAGACAAAACCGTTGGATTTTTAATGCTAGTACTTATAGAAGCCGAGATACAGACTTTCAACCTTTGGGTTTTTGGTGCACATATATGGAAACCAAAAGTTTGTATCTCGGTTAGTAAAAGAGCTACGACTTTGGAAATGGTCTCGTCAAATTCAGAACGTCGAAACTAAGATAAAACCGTTGGAGTTTTAAAGCTAGTACTTATAGAAGCCGAGATATAGACTTCCAAACTTTTGGTTTTTGGTGCACATATATGGAAACCAAAAGTTTGTATCTCAATTAGTAAAAGAGCTACGACTTTGGGAATAGTCTCGTTGGATTCAGAACAACGAAACTAATACAAAACCGTTGGATTTTTAAAGCTAGTACTTATAGAAGCCGAGATACAGACTTCCAACCTTTGGGTTTTTGGTGCACATATATGGAAACCAAAAGTTTGTATCTCGGTTAGTAAAAGAGCTACGACTTTGGGAATAGTCTCGTTGGATTCACAACAACGAAACTAAGACAAAAACCCTTGGATTTTTAAATCTAGTACTTATAGAAGCCGAGATATAGACTTCCAAACTTTTGGTTTTTGGTGCACATATATGGAAACCAAAAGTTTGTATCTCGATTAGTAAAAGAGCTACGACTTTGGGAATAGTCTCGTTCGATTGAGAACGTCGAAACTAAGACAAAACCGTTGAATTTTTAAAGCTAGTACTTATAGAAGCCGAGATATAGACTTCCAAACTTTTGGTTTTTGGTGCACATATATGGAAACCAAATATTTGTATCTTGGTTAGTAAAAGAGCTTCGACTTTAGGAATAGTCTCGTTGGATTCAGAACGTCAAAACTAAGACAAAACCGTTGGATTTTTAAAGCTAGTACTTATAGAAGCCGAGATATAGACTTCCAAACTTTTGGTTTTTGGTGCACATATATGGAAACCAAAAGTTTGTATCTCGGTTAGTAAAAGAGCTACGACTTTAAGAATAGTTTCGTTGGATTCAGAACGTCGAAACTAAGACAAAACCGTTGGATTTTTAAAGCTAGTACTTATAGAAGCCGAGATATAGACTTCCAAACTTTTGGTTTTTGGTGCACATATATGGAAACCAAATATTTGTATCTTGGTTAGTAAAAGAGCTTCGACTTTGGGAATAGTCTCGTTGGATTCAGAACGTCGAAACTAAGATAAAACCGTTGGATTTTTAAAGCTAGTACATATAGAAGCCGAGATATAGACTTCCAAACTTTTGGTTTTTGGTGCACATATATGGAAACCAAAAGTTTGTATCTCGGTTAGTAAAAAAGCTACGACTTTAAGAATAGTCTCGTTGGATTCAGAACAACGAAACTAAGACAAACCCGTTGGATTTTTAAAGCTAGTACTTATAGAAGCCGAGATACAGACTTCCAACCTTTGGGTTTTTGGTGCACATATATGGAAACCAAAAGTTTGTATCTCGGTTAGTAAAAGAGCTACGACTTTGGGAATAGTCTCGTTGGATTCAGAACGTCAAAACTAAGACAAAACCGTTGGATTTTTAAAGCTAGTACTTATAGAAGCCGAGATATAGACTTCCAAACTTTTGGTTTTTGGTGCACATATATGGAAACCAAAAGTTTGTATCTCGGTTAGTAAAAGAGCTACGACTTTAAGAATAGTCTCGTTGGATTCAGAACGTCGAAACTAAGACAAAACTGTTGGATTTTTAAAGCTAGTACTTATAGAAGCCGAGATATAGACTTCCAAACTTTTGGTTTTTGGTGCACATATATGGAAACCAAAAATTTGTATCTTGGTTAGTAAAAGAGCTTTGACTTTGGGAATAGTCTCGTTGGATTCAGAACGTCGAAACTAAGACAAAACCGTTGAATTTTTAAAGCTAGTACTTATAGAAGCCGAGATACAGACTTCCAACCTTTGGGTTTTTGGTGCACATATATGGAAACCAAAAATTTGTATCTCGGTTAGTAAAAGAGCTACGACTTTGGGAATAGTCTCGTTGGATTCAGAACGTCGAAACTAAGACAAAACCGTTGGATTTTTAATGCTAGTACTTATAGAAGCCGAGATACAGACTTTCAACCTTTGGGTTTTTGGTGCACATATATGGAAACCAAAAGTTTGTATCTCGGTTAGTAAAAGAGCTACGACTTTGGAAATGGTCTCGTCAAATTCAGAACGTCGAAACTAAGATAAAACCGTTGGATTTTTAAAGCTAGTACTTATAGAAGCCGAGATATAGACTTCCAAACTTTTGGTTTTTGGTGCACATATATGGAAACCAAAAGTTTGTATCTCAATTAGTAAAAGAGCTACGACTTTGGGAATAGTTTCGTTGGATTCAGAACAACGAAACTAAGACAAAACCGTTGGATTTTTAAAGCTAGTACTTATAGAAGCCGAGATACAGACTTCCAACCTTTGGGTTTTTGGTGCACATATATGGAAACCAAAAGTTTGTATCTCGGTTAGTAAAAGAGCTACGACTTTGGGAATAGTCTCGTTGGATTCACAACAACGAAACTAAGACAAAAACCCTTGGATTTTTAAATCTAGTACTTATAGAAGCCGAGATATAGACTTCCAAACTTTTGGTTTTTGGTGCACATATATGGAAACCAAAAGTTTGTATCTCGATTAGTAAAAGAGCTACGACTTTGGGAATAGTCTCGTTCGATTGAGAACGTCGAAACTAAGACAAAACCGTTGAATTTTTAAAGCTAGTACTTATAGAAGCCGAGATATAGACTTCCAAACTTTTGGTTTTTGGTGCACATATATGGAAACCAAATATTTGTATCTTGGTTAGTAAAAGAGCTTCGACTTTAGGAATAGTCTCGTTGGATTCAGAACGTCAAAACTAAGATAAAACCGTTGGATTTTTAAAGCTAGTACATATAGAAGCCGAGATATAGACTTCCAAACTTTTGGTTTTTGGTGCACATATATGGAAACCAAAAGTTTGTATCTCGGTTAGTAAAAAAGCTACGACTTTAAGAATAGTCTCGTTGGATTCAGAACAACGAAACTAAGACAAACCCGTTGGATTTTTAAAGCTAGTACTTATAGAAGCCGAGATACAGACTTCCAACCTTTGGGTTTTTGGTGCACATATATGGAAACCAAAAGTTTGTATCTCGGTTAGTAAAAGAGCTACGACTTTGGGAATAGTTTCGTTGGATTCAGAACGTCGAAACTAAGACAAAACCGTTGGATTTTTAAAGCTAGTACTTATAGAAGCCGAGATATAGACTTCCAAACTTTTGGTTTTTGGTGCACATATATGGAAACCAAAAGTTTGTATCTCGGTTAGTAAAAGAGCTACGACTTTGGGAATAGTCTCGTTGGATTCAGAACGTCGAAACTAAGACAAAACTGTTGGATTTTTAAAGCTAGTACTTATAGAAGCCGAGATATAGACTTCCAAACTTTTGGTTTTTGGTGCACATATATGGAAACCAAAAATTTGTATCTTGGTTAGTAAAAGAGCTTCGACTTTGGGAATAGTCTCGTTGGATTCAGAACGTCGAAACTAAGACAAAACCGTTGAATTTTTAAAGCTAGTACTTATAGAAGCCGAGATACAGACTTCCAACCTTTGGGTTTTTGGTGCACATATATGGAAACCAAAAATTTGTATCTCGGTTAGTAAAAGAGCTACGACTTTAAGAATAGTCTCGTTGGATTCAGAACGTCGAAACTAAGACAAAACCGTTGGATTTTTAATGCTAGTACTTATAGAAGCCGAGATACAGACTTTCAACCTTTGGGTTTTTGGTGCACATATATGGAAACCAAAAGTTTGTATCTCGGTTAGTAAAAGAGCTACGACTTTGGAAATGGTCTCGTCAAATTCAGAACGTCGAAACTAAGATAAAACCGTTGGATTTTTAAAGCTAGTACTTATAGAAGCCGAGATATAGACTTCCAAACTTTTGGTTTTTGGTGCACATATATGGAAACCAAAAGTTTGTATCTCAATTAGTAAAAGAGCTACGACTTTGGGAATAGTCTCGTTGGATTCAGAACAACGAAACTAAGACAAAACCGTTGGATTTTTAAAGCTAGTACTTATAGAAGCCGAGATACAGACTTCCAACCTTTGGGTTTTTGGTGCACATATATGGAAACCAAAAGTTTGTATCTCGGTTAGTAAAAGAGCTACGACTTTGGGAATAGTCTCGTTGGATTCACAACAACGAAACTAAGACAAAAACCGTTGGATTTTTAAAGCTAGTACTTATAGAAGCCGAGATATAGACTTCCAAACTTTTGGTTTTTGGTGCACATATATGGAAACCAAAAGTTTGTATCTCGATTAGTAAAAGAGCTACGACTTTGGGAATAGTCTCGTTCGATTGAGAACGTCGAAACTAAGACAAAACCGTTGAATTTTTAAAGCTAGTACTTATAGAAGCCGAGATATAGACTTCCAAACTTTTGGTTTTTGGTGCACATATATGGAAACCAAATATTTGTATCTTGGTTAGTAAAAGAGCTTCGACTTTAGGAATAGTCTCGTTGGATTCAGAACGTCAAAACTAAGATAAAACCGTTGGATTTTTAAAGCTAGTACATATAGAAGCCGAGATATAGACTTCCAAACTTTTGGTTTTTGGTGCACATATATGGAAACCAAAAGTTTGTATCTCGGTTAGTAAAAAAGCTACGACTTTAAGAATAGTCTCGTTGGATTCAGAACAACGAAACTAAGACAAACCCGTTGGATTTTTAAAGCTAGTACTTATAGAAGCCGAGATATAGACTTCCAACCTTTGGGTTTTTGGTGCACATATATGGAAACCAAAAGTTTGTATCTCGGTTAGTAAAAGAGCTACGACTTTGGGAATAGTCTCGTTGGATTCAGAACGTCGAAACTAAGACAAAACCGTTGAATTTTTAAAGCTAGTACTTATAGAAGCCGAGATATAGACTTCCAAACTTTTGGTTTTTGGTGCACATATATGGAAACCAAAAGTTTGTATCTCGGTTAGTAAAAGAGCTACGACTTTGGGAATAGTTTCGTTGGATTCAGAACGTCGAAACTAAGACAAAACCGTTGGATTTTTAAAGCTAGTACTTATAGAAGCCGAGATATAGACTTCCAAACTTTTGGTTTTTGGTGCACATATATGGAAACCAAAAGTTTGTATCTCGGTTAGTAAAAGAGCTACGACTTTGGGAATAGTCTCGTTGGATTCAGAACGTCGAAACTAAGACAAAACTGTTGGATTTTTAAAGCTAGTACTTATAGAAGCCGAGATATAGACTTCCAAACTTTTGGTTTTTGGTGCACATATATGGAAACCAAAAACTTGTATCTTGGTTAGTAAAAGAGCTTCGACTTTGGGAATAGTCTCGTTGGATTCAGAACGTCGAAACTAAGACAAAACCGTTGAATTTTTAAAGCTAGTACTTATAGAAGCCGAGATACAGACTTCCAACCTTTGGGTTTTTGGTGCACATATATGGAAACCAAAAATTTGTATCTCGGTTAGTAAAAGAGCTACGACTTTAAGAATAGTCTCGTTGGATTCAGAACGTCGAAACTAAGACAAAACCGTTGGATTTTTAATGCTAGTACTTATAGAAGCCGAGATACAGACTTTCAACCTTTGGGTTTTTGGTGCACATATATGGAAACCAAAAGTTTGTATCTCGGTTAGTAAAAGAGCTACGACTTTGGAAATGGTCTCGTCAAATTCAGAACGTCGAAACTAAGATAAAACCGTTGGATTTTTAAAGCTAGTACTTATAGAAGCCGAGATATAGACTTCCAAACTTTTGGTTTTTGGTGCACATATATGGAAACCAAAAGTTTGTATCTCAATTAGTAAAAGAGCTACGACTTTGGGAATAGTCTCGTTGGATTCAGAACAACGAAACTAAGACAAAACCGTTGGATTTTTAAAGCTAGTACTTATAGAAGCCGAGATACAGACTTCCAACCTTTGGGTTTTTGGTGCACATATATGGAAACCAAAAGTTTGTATCTCGGTTAGTAAAAGAGCTACGACTTTGGGAATAGTCTCGTTGGATTCACAACAACGAAACTAAGACAAAAACCGTTGGATTTTTAAAGCTAGTACTTATAGAAGCCGAGATATAGACTTCCAAACTTTTGGTTTTTGGTGCACATATATGGAAACCAAAAGTTTGTATCTCGATTAGTAAAAGAGCTACGACTTTGGGAATAGTCTCGTTCGATTGAGAACGTCGAAACTAAGACAAAACCGTTGAATTTTTAAAGCTAGTACTTATAGAAGCCGAGATATAGACTTCCAAACTTTTGGTTTTTGGTGCACATATATGGAAACCAAATATTTGTATCTTGGTTAGTAAAAGAGCTTCGACTTTAGGAATAGTCTCGTTGGATTCAGAACGTCAAAACTAAGATAAAACCGTTGGATTTTTAAAGCTAGTACATATAGAAGCCGAGATATAGACTTCCAAACTTTTGGTTTTTGGTGCACATATATGGAAACCAAAAGTTTGTATCTCGGTTAGTAAAAAAGCTACGACTTTAAGAATAGTCTCGTTGGATTCAGAACAACGAAACTAAGACAAACCCGTTGGATTTTTAAAGCTAGTACTTATAGAAGCCGAGATATAGACTTCCAACCTTTGGGTTTTTGGTGCACATATATGGAAACCAAAAGTTTGTATCTCGGTTAGTAAAAGAGCTACGACTTTGGGAATAGTCTCGTTGGATTCAGAACGTCGAAACTAAGACAAAACCGTTGAATTTTTAAAGCTAGTACTTATAGAAGCCGAGATATAGACTTCCAAACTTTTGGTTTTTGGTGCACATATATGGAAACCAAAAGTTTGTATCTCGGTTAGTAAAAGAGCTACGACTTTGGGAATAGTTTCGTTGGATTCAGAACGTCGAAACTAAGACAAAACCGTTGGATTTTTAAAGCTAGTACTTATAGAAGCCGAGATATAGACTTCCAAACTTTTGGTTTTTGGTGCACATATATGGAAACCAAAAGTTTGTATCTCGGTTAGTAAAAGAGCTACGACTTTGGGAATAGTCTCGTTGGATTCAGAACGTCGAAACTAAGACAAAACTGTTGGATTTTTAAAGCTAGTACTTATAGAAGCCGAGATATAGACTTCCAAACTTTTGGTTTTTGGTGCACATATATGGAAACCAAAAACTTGTATCTTGGTTAGTAAAAGAGCTTCGACTTTGGGAATAGTCTCGTTGGATTCAGAACGTCGAAACTAAGACAAAACCGTTGAATTTTTAAAGCTAGTACTTATAGAAGCCGAGATACAGACTTCCAACCTTTTGGTTTTTGGTGCACATATATGGAAACCAAAAATTTGTATCTCGGTTAGTAAAAGAGCTACGACTTTGGGAATAGTCTCGTTGGATTCAGAACGTCGAAACTAAGACAAAACCGTTGGATTTTTAATGCTAGTACTTATAGAAGCCGAGATACAGACTTCCAACCTTTGGGTTTTTGGTGCACATATATGGAAACCAAAAGTTTGTATCTCGGTTAGTAGAAGAGCTACGACTTTGAAAATAGTCTCGTTAAATTCAGAACGTCGAAACTAAGATAAAACCGTTGGATTTTTAAAGCTAGTACTTATAGAAGCCGAGATATAGACTTCCAAACTTTTGGTTTTTGGTGCACATATATGGAAACCAAAAGTTTGTATCTCAATTAGTAAAAGAGCTACGACTTTGTGAATAGTCTCGTTGGATTCAGAACAACGAAACTAAGACAAAACCGTTGGATTTTTAAAGCTAGTACTTATAGAAGCCGAGATACAGACTTCCAACCTTTGGGTTTTTGGTGCACATATATGGAAACCAAAAGTTTGTATCTCGGTTAGTAAAAGAGCTACGACTTTGGGAATAGTCTCGTTGGATTCACAACAACGAAACTAAGACAAAAACCGTTGGATTTTTGAAGCTAGTACTTATAGAAGCCGAGATATAGACTTCCAAACTTTTGGTTTTTGGTGCACATATATGGAAACCAAAAGTTTGTATCTCGATTAGTAAAAGAGCTACGACTTTGGGAATAGTCTCGTTCGATTGAGAACGTCGAAACTAAGACAAAACCGTTAAATTTTTAAAGCTAGTACTTATAGAAGCCGAGATATAGACTTCCAAACTTTTGGTTTTTGGTGCACATATATGGAAACCAAATATTTGTATCTTGGTTAGTAAAAAAGCTTCGACTTTAGGAATAGTCTCGTTGGATTCAGAACGTCAAAACTAAGATAAAACCGTTAGATTTTTAAAGCTAGTACATATAGAAGCCGAGATATAGACTTCCAAACTTTTGGTTTTTGGTGCACATATATGGAAACCAAAAGTTTGTATCTCGGTTAGTAAAAAAGCTACGACTTTAAGAATAGTCTCGTTGGATTCAGAACAACGAAACTAAGACAAACCCGTTGGATTTTTAAAGCTAGTACTTATAGAAGCCGAGATACAGACTTCCAACCTTTGGGTTTTTGGTGCACATATATGGAAACCAAAAGTTTGTATCTCGGTTAGTAAAAGAGCTACGACTTTGGGAATAGTCTCGTTGGATTCAGAACGTCGAAACTAAGACAAAACCGTTGAATTTTTAAAGCTAGTACTTATAGAAGCCGAGATATAGACTTCCAAACTTTTGGTTTTTGGTGCACATATATGGAAACCAAAAGTTTGTATCTCGGTTAGTAAAAGAGCTACGACTTTGGGAATAGTTTCGTTGGATTCAGAACGTCGAAACTAAGACAAAACCGTTGGATTTTAAAAGCTAGTACTTATAGAAGCCGAGATATAGACTTCCAAACTTTTGGTTTTTGGTGCACATATATGGAAACCAAATATTTGTATCTTGGTTAGTAAAAGAGCTTCGACTTTGTGAATAGTCTCGTTGGATTCAGAACGTCGAAACTAAGATAAAACCATTGGATTTTTAAAGCTAGTACATATAGAAGCCGAGATATAGACTTCCAAACTTTTGGTTTTTGGTGCACATATATGGAAACCAAAAGTTTGTATCTCGGTTAGTAAAAAAGCTACGACTTTAAGAATAGTCTCGTTAGATTCAGAACAACGAAACTAAGACAAACCCGTTGGATTTTTAAAGCTAGTACTTATAGAAGCCGAGATACAGACTTCCAACCTTTGGGTTTTTGGTGCACATATATGGAAACCAAAAGTTTGTATCTCGGTTAGTAAAAGAGCTACGACTTTGGGAATAGTCTCGTTGGATTCAGAACGTCGAAACTAAGACAAAACCGTTGGATTTTTGAAGCTAGTACTTATAGAAGCCGAGATATAGACTTCCAAACTTTTGGTTTTTGGTGCACATATATGGAAACCAAAAGTTTGTATCTCGGTTAGTAAAAGAGCTACGACTTTGGGAATAGTCTCGTTGGATTCAGAACGTCGAAACTAAGACAAAACCGTTGGATTTTTAAAGCTAGTACTTATAGAAGCCGAGATATAGACTTCCAAACTTTTGGTTTTTGGTGCACATATATGGAAACCAAAAGTTTGTATCTCGGTTAGTAAAAGAGCTACGACTTTGGGAATAGTCTCGTTGGATTCAGAACGTCGAAACTAAGACAAAACTGTTGGATTTTTAAAGCTAGTACTTATAGAAGCCGAGATATAGACTTCCAAACTTTTGGTTTTTGGTGCACATATATGGAAACCAAAAATTTGTATCTTGGTTAGTAAAAGAGCTTCGACTTTGGGAATAGTCTCGTTGGATTCAGAACGTCGAAACTAAGACAAAACCGTTGAATTTTTAAAGCTAGTACTTATAGAAGCCGAGATACAGACTTCCAACCTTTGGGTTTTTGGTGCACATATATGGAAACCAAAAATTTGTATCTCGGTTAGTAAAAGAGCTACGACTTTGGGAATAGTCTCGTTGGATTCAGAACGTCGAAACTAAGACAAAACCGTTGGATTTTTAATGCTAGTACTTATAGAAGCCGAGATATAGACTTCCAAACTTTTGGTTTTTGGTGCACATATATGGAAACCAAAAGTTTGTATCTCAATTAGTAAAAGAGCTACGACTTTGGGAATAGTTTCGTTGGATTCAGAACAACGAAACTAAGACAAAACCGTTGGATTTTTAAAGCTAGTACTTATAGAAGCCGAGATATAGACTTCCAAACTTTTGGTTTTTGGTGCACATATATGGAAACCAAAAGTTTGTATCTCGGTTAGTAAAAGAGCTACGACTTTGGGAATAGTCTCGTTGGATTCAGAACGTCGAAACTAAGACAAAACTGTTGGATTTTTAAAGCTAGTACTTATAGAAGCCGAGATATAGACTTCCAAACTTTTGGTTTTTGGTGCACATATATGGAAACCAAAAATTTGTATCTTGGTTAGTAAAAGAGCTTCGACTTTGGGAATAGTCTCGTTGGATTCAGAACGTCGAAACTAAGACAAAACCGTTGGATTTTTGAAGCTAGTACTTATAGAAGCCGAGATACAGACTTCCAACCTTTGGGTTTTTGGTGCACATATATGGAAACCAAAAGTTTGTATCTCGGTTAGTAAAAGAGCTACGACTTTGGGAATAGTTTCGTTGGATTCAGAACAACGAAACTAAGACAAAACCGTTGGATTTTTAAAGCTAGTACTTATAGAAGCCGAGATATAGACTTCCAAACTTTTGGTTTTTGGTGCACATATATGGAAACCAAAAGTTTGTATCTCGGTTAGTAAAAGAGCTACGACTTTGGGAATAGTCTCGTTGGATTCAGAACGTCGAAACTAAGACAAAACTGTTGGATTTTTAAAGCTAGTACTTATAGAAGCCGAGATATAGACTTCCAAACTTTTGGTTTTTGGTGCACATATATGGAAACCAAAAATTTGTATCTTGGTTAGTAAAAGAGCTTCGACTTTGGGAATAGTCTCGTTGGATTCAGAACGTCGAAACTAAGACAAAACCGTTGAATTTTTAAAGCTAGTACTTATAGAAGCCGAGATACAGACTTCCAACCTTTGGGTTTTTGGTGCACATATATGGAAACCAAAAATTTGTATCTCGGTTAGTAAAAGAGCTACGACTTTGGGAATAGTCTCGTTGGATTCAGAACGTCGAAACTAAGACAAAACCGTTGGATTTTTAATGCTAGTACTTATAGAAGCCGAGATATAGACTTCCAAACTTTTGGTTTTTGGTGCACATATATGGAAACCAAAAGTTTGTATCTCAATTAGTAAAAGAGCTACGACTTTGGGAATAGTTTCGTTGGATTCAGAACAACGAAACTAAGACAAAACCGTTGGATTTTTAAAGCTAGTACTTATAGAAGCCGAGATACAGACTTCCAACCTTTGGGTTTTTGGTGCACATATATGGAAACCAAAAGTTTGTATCTCGGTTAGTAAAAGAGCTACGACTTTGGGAATAGTCTCGTTGGATTCACAACAACGAAACTAAGACAAAAACCGTTGGATTTTTAAAGCTAGTACTTATAGAAGCCGAGATATAGACTTCCAAACTTTTGGTTTTTGGTGCACATATATGGAAACCAAAAGTTTGTATCTCGATTAGTAAAAGAGCTACGACTTTGGGAATAGTCTCGTTCGATTGAGAACGTCGAAACTAAGACAAAACCGTTGAATTTTTAAAGCTAGTACTTATAGAAGCCGAGATATAGACTTCCAAACTTTTGGTTTTTGGTGCACATATATGGAAACCAAATATTTGTATCTTGGTTAGTAAAAGAGCTTCGACTTTAGGAATAGTCTCGTTGGATTCAGAACGTCAAAACTAAGATAAAACCGTTGGATTTTTAAAGCTAGTACATATAGAAGCCGAGATATAGACTTCCAAACTTTTGGTTTTTGGTGCACATATATGGAAACCAAAAGTTTGTATCTCGGTTAGTAAAAGAGCTACGACTTTGGGAATAGTCTCGTTGGATTCAGAACGTCGAAACTAAGACAAACCCGTTGGATTTTTAAAGCTAGTACTTATAGAAGCCGAGATACAGACTTCCAACCTTTGGGTTTTTGGTGCACATATATGGAAACCAAAAGTTTGTATCTCGGTTAGTAAAAGAGCTACGACTTTGGGAATAGTCTCGTTGGATTCAGAACGTCGAAACTAAGACAAAACCGTTGGATTTTTGAAGCTAGTACTTATAGAAGCCGAGATATAGACTTCCAAACTTTTGGTTTTTGGTGCACATATATGGAAACCAAAAGTTTGTATCTCGGTTAGTAAAAGAGCTACGACTTTGGGAATAGTCTCGTTGGATTCAGAACGTCGAAACTAAGACAAAACCGTTGGATTTTTAAAGCTAGTACTTATAGAAGCCGAGATATAGACTTCCAAACTTTTGGTTTTTGGTGCACATATATGGAAACCAAAAGTTTGTATCTCGGTTAGTAAAAGAGCTACGACTTTGGGAATAGTCTCGTTGGATTCAGAACGTCGAAACTAAGACAAAACTGTTGGATTTTTAAAGCTAGTACTTATAGAAGCCGAGATATAGACTTCCAAACTTTTGGTTTTTGGTGCACATATATGGAAACCAAAAATTTGTATCTTGGTTAGTAAAAGAGCTTCGACTTTGGGAATAGTCTCGTTGGATTCAGAACGTCGAAACTAAGACAAAACCGTTGAATTTTTAAAGCTAGTACTTATAGAAGCCGAGATACAGACTTCCAACCTTTGGGTTTTTGGTGCACATATATGGAAACCAAAAATTTGTATCTCGGTTAGTAAAAGAGCTACGACTTTGGGAATAGTCTCGTTGGATTCAGAACGTCGAAACTAAGACAAAACCGTTGGATTTTTAATGCTAGTACTTATAGAAGCCGAGATATAGACTTCCAAACTTTTGGTTTTTGGTGCACATATATGGAAACCAAAAGTTTGTATCTCAATTAGTAAAAGAGCTACGACTTTGGGAATAGTTTCGTTGGATTCAGAACAACGAAACTAAGACAAAACCGTTGGATTTTTAAAGCTAGTACTTATAGAAGCCGAGATATAGACTTCCAAACTTTTGGTTTTTGGTGCACATATATGGAAACCAAAAGTTTGTATCTCGGTTAGTAAAAGAGCTACGACTTTGGGAATAGTCTCGTTGGATTCAGAACGTCGAAACTAAGACAAAACTGTTGGATTTTTAAAGCTAGTACTTATAGAAGCCGAGATATAGACTTCCAAACTTTTGGTTTTTGGTGCACATATATGGAAACCAAAAATTTGTATCTTGGTTAGTAAAAGAGCTTCGACTTTGGGAATAGTCTCGTTGGATTCAGAACGTCGAAACTAAGACAAAACCGTTGGATTTTTGAAGCTAGTACTTATAGAAGCCGAGATACAGACTTCCAACCTTTGGGTTTTTGGTGCACATATATGGAAACCAAAAGTTTGTATCTCGGTTAGTAAAAGAGCTACGACTTTGGGAATAGTTTCGTTGGATTCAGAACAACGAAACTAAGACAAAACCGTTGGATTTTTAAAGCTAGTACTTATAGAAGCCGAGATATAGACTTCCAAACTTTTGGTTTTTGGTGCACATATATGGAAACCAAAAGTTTGTATCTCGGTTAGTAAAAGAGCTACGACTTTGGGAATAGTCTCGTTGGATTCAGAACGTCGAAACTAAGACAAAACTGTTGGATTTTTAAAGCTAGTACTTATAGAAGCCGAGATATAGACTTCCAAACTTTTGGTTTTTGGTGCACATATATGGAAACCAAAAATTTGTATCTTGGTTAGTAAAAGAGCTTCGACTTTGGGAATAGTCTCGTTGGATTCAGAACGTCGAAACTAAGACAAAACCGTTGAATTTTTAAAGCTAGTACTTATAGAAGCCGAGATACAGACTTCCAACCTTTGGGTTTTTGGTGCACATATATGGAAACCAAAAATTTGTATCTCGGTTAGTAAAAGAGCTACGACTTTGGGAATAGTCTCGTTGGATTCAGAACGTCGAAACTAAGACAAAACCGTTGGATTTTTAATGCTAGTACTTATAGAAGCCGAGATATAGACTTCCAAACTTTTGGTTTTTGGTGCACATATATGGAAACCAAAAGTTTGTATCTCAATTAGTAAAAGAGCTACGACTTTGGGAATAGTTTCGTTGGATTCAGAACAACGAAACTAAGACAAAACCGTTGGATTTTTAAAGCTAGTACTTATAGAAGCCGAGATACAGACTTCCAACCTTTGGGTTTTTGGTGCACATATATGGAAACCAAAAGTTTGTATCTCGGTTAGTAAAAGAGCTACGACTTTGGGAATAGTCTCGTTGGATTCACAACAACGAAACTAAGACAAAAACCGTTGGATTTTTAAAGCTAGTACTTATAGAAGCCGAGATATAGACTTCCAAACTTTTGGTTTTTGGTGCACATATATGGAAACCAAAAGTTTGTATCTCGATTAGTAAAAGAGCTACGACTTTGGGAATAGTCTCGTTCGATTGAGAACGTCGAAACTAAGACAAAACCGTTGAATTTTTAAAGCTAGTACTTATAGAAGCCGAGATATAGACTTCCAAACTTTTGGTTTTTGGTGCACATATATGGAAACCAAATATTTGTATCTTGGTTAGTAAAAGAGCTTCGACTTTAGGAATAGTCTCGTTGGATTCAGAACGTCAAAACTAAGATAAAACCGTTGGATTTTTAAAGCTAGTACATATAGAAGCCGAGATATAGACTTCCAAACTTTTGGTTTTTGGTGCACATATATGGAAACCAAAAGTTTGTATCTCGGTTAGTAAAAGAGCTACGACTTTGGGAATAGTCTCGTTGGATTCAGAACGTCGAAACTAAGACAAAACTGTTGGATTTTTAAAGCTAGTACTTATAGAAGCCGAGATATAGACTTCCAAACTTTTGGTTTTTGGTGCACATATATGGAAACCAAAAACTTGTATCTTGGTTAGTAAAAGAGCTTCGACTTTGGGAATAGTCTCGCTGGATTCAGAACGTCGAAACTAAGACAAAACCGTTGAATTTTTAAAGCTAGTACTTATAGAAGCCGAGATACAGACTTCCAACCTTAGGGTTTTTGGTGCACATATATGGAAACCAAAAATTTGTATCTCGGTTAGTAAAAGAGCTACGACTTTGGGAATAGTCTCGTTAAATTCAGAACGTCGAAGCTAAGATAAAACCGTTGGATTTTTAAAGCTAGTACTTATAGAAGCCGAGATATAGACTTCCAAACTTTTGGTTTTTGGTGCACATATATGGAAACCAAAAGTTTGTATCTCAATTAGTAAAAGAGCTACGACTTTGGGAATAGTCTCGTTGGATTCAGAACAACGAAACTAAGACAAAACCGTTGGATTTTTAAAGCTAGTACTTATAGAAGCCGAGATACAGACTTCCAACCTTTGGGTTTTTGGTGCACATATATGGAAACCAAAAGTTTGTATCTCGGTTAGTAAAAGAGCTACGACTTTGGGAATAGTCTCGTTGGATTCACAACAACGAAACTAAGACAAAAACCGTTGGATTTTTAAATCTAGTACTTATAGAAGCCGAGATATAGACTTCCAAACTTTTGGTTTTTGGTGCACATATATGGAAACCAAAAGTTTGTATCTCAATTAGTAAAAGAGCTACGACTTTGGGAATAGTCTCGTTCGATTGAGAACGTCGAAACTAAGACAAAACCGTTGAATTTTTAAAGCTAGTACTTATAGAAGCCGAGATATAGACTTCCAAACTTTTGGTTTTTGGTGCACATATATGGAAACCAAATATTTGTATCTTGGTTAGTAAAAAAGCTTCGACTTTAGGAATAGTCTCGTTGGATTCAGAACGTCAAAACTAAGATAAAACCGTTGGATTTTTAAAGCTAGTACATATAGAAGCCGAGATATAGACTTCCAAACTTTTGGTTTTTGGTGCACATATATGGAAACCAAAGTTTGTATCTCGGTTAGTAAAAAAGCTACGACTTTAAGAATAGTCTCGTTGGATTCAGAACAACGAAACTAAGACAAACCCGTTGGATTTTTAAAGCTAGTACTTATAGAAGCCGAGATACAGACTTCCAACCTTTGGGTTTTTGGTGCACATATATGGAAACCAAAAGTTTGTATCTCGGTTAGTAAAAGAGCTACGACTTTGGGAATAGTCTCGTTGGATTCAGAACGTCGAAACTAAGACAAAACCGTTGAATTTTTAAAGCTAGTACTTATAGAAGCCGAGATACAGACTTCCAACCTTTGGGTTTTTGGTGCACATATATGGAAACCAAAAGTTTGTATCTCGGTTAGTAAAAGAGCTACGACTTTGGGAATAGTCTCGTTGGATTCAGAACGTCAAAACTAAGACAAAACCGTTGGATTTTTAAAGCTAGTACTTATAGAAGCCGAGATATAGACTTCCAAACTTTTGGTTTTTGGTGCACATATATGGAAACCAAAAGTTTGTATCTCGGTTAGTAAAAGAGCTACGACTTTAAGAATAGTCTCGTTGGATTCAGAACGTCGAAACTAAGACAAAACTGTTGGATTTTTAAAGCTAGTACTTATAGAAGCCGAGATATAGACTTCCAAACTTTTGGTTTTTGGTGCACATATATGGAAACCAAAAATTTGTATCTTGGTTAGTAAAAGAGCTTCGACTTTGGGAATAGTCTCGTTGGATTCAGAACGTCGAAACTAAGACAAAACCGTTGAATTTTTAAAGCTAGTACTTATAGAAGCCGAGATACAGACTTCCAACCTTTGGGTTTTTTGGTGCACATATATGGAAACCAAAAATTTGTATCTCGGTTAGTAAAAGAGCTACGACTTTGGGAATAGTCTCGTTGGATTCAGAACGTCGAAACTAAGACAAAACCGTTGGATTTTTAATGCTAGTACTTATAGAAGCCGAGATACAGACTTTCAACCTTTGGGTTTTTGGTGCACATATATGGAAACCAAAAGTTTGTATCTCGGTTAGTAAAAGAGCTACGACTTTGGAAATGGTCTCGTCAAATTCAGAACGTCGAAACTAAGATAAAACCGTTGGATTTTTAAAGCTAGTACTTATAGAAGCCGAGATATAGACTTCCAAACTTTTGGTTTTTGGTGCACATATATGGAAACCAAAAGTTTGTATCTCAATTAGTAAAAGAGCTACGACTTTGGGAATAGTTTCGTTGGATTCAGAACAACGAAACTAAGACAAAACCGTTGGATTTTTAAAGCTAGTACTTATAGAAGCCGAGATACAGACTTCCAACCTTTGGGTTTTTGGTGCACATATATGGAAACCAAAAGTTTGTATCTCGGTTAGTAAAAGAGCTACGACTTTGGGAATAGACTCTCACGAGATGTG